>NC_058112.1:32942500-33267500 GCF_914725855.1 Thunnus albacares
AGACACCTACACGCCCTCCTGCTGCTGTCAATCACAGACATTGACACACCCTCCTGCTGTCAATCACTCACAGACACCTACACGCCCTCCAGCTGCTGTCAATCAAATACAGACACCTACACGCCCTCCTGCTGCTGTCAATCACAGACATTGACACACCCTCCTGCTGTCAATCAAACACAGACACCTACACGCCCTCCAGCTGCTGTCAATCAAACACATGTTGACATTATTTTTGACTGCAAAGAAGGATGATTAAATGCGATTTCAGTTGGACTTTAAAGCTGTGTAACATCCTACATGAGTGCTGATGATGACATGAAATTTGTTTCATGACCTTTTTGAATTTAAAGTTTTTAGTCAAGTGACAGAGTTCTGTTTCACCAACTTTGCAACAGGATATAATTTCCCTTTTCTTATTTTGACACAGCACACTAATAAAAACAATGCATGAGGGACCACTGTAAGACTCCCAAAGACATCTGCAAGTTGAAAGCAACAGTTATTTCTGATATGTGATGCTGCCACCATTTACGTTAAGCTGTTTCGAAGCGTCCATATATCCCACAACCTCTGCATGTAGCCCCTCTTATCGGGGTTACTTATATAGTAGCATTCCAACAGATCCCTATTCTCTGCCCTACTCCATCTGTCTTGTTCCAGTAGCCCATTTCTCATCAGGGTGTCCTGGTTCCCCAACACCTGACGCGGACCTTGTTGACCCGGGCGATGTCCGGGCCAGTATGACTCTCGAATTTGCGGTTTCACTCATACTGAGGTAGGCCAGCAGCATCAAAGAGCTTGCCTTGCCTAAGGGTCCACACTGGATATGTGTTAACCACTGAGCTATCCAGCTGTTATATATACATATATATATATATATATAAACTTTATTTGTAAGACAGTCTTTATTTAAATAGTAAAACCAATCTGTAAAACAGTCTTCACTCTGTTATTGTTGGGGGTCCATAACTTGTTTTCTTTTTTCTTCTGTATGGTTTTAGTTTTTTGATTAAAAGTGCCTCGTGGAGTTTTCTTGTAAGCAAACAGAAGTTATGTTTGCAATTTCCTTCCTCATAAAACATTTACAAAAGAGATTTCTTAAGTTTGTTTTTGTTTGTTTATTTTATTTGCACAATATCAAATCCGAAACGACATAAAAATCAGATTTAAAAAAAAAAAGGTTAAAACACAAGGAAATATTCATACAGTCACAAGAGATGTGCAGACAGAGACAAAAAGACTTTCAGATTTCATCATCACACCATCTTATTTCAGGAGGAAAATATCTACAATCGAGTGCTTCTCAAATGTGACAATTTCCCATCTTTCCTTGTTGTATATGACAGTAAATTGAAGAAAGAAAGAATTGAGAAATGCCATTTTATTCACAAATTTTTCACATTTCATAGACTGAAGGATTAATTGAGAAAAGAATCGGCAGATAAATCAACAATGATTGATAATCATTAGTTGCAGCCCTAAATAAAACATTCATGCACTCATGTGTGCAAACCAGAATCCACTAAATCCTGCATGTTTACATCCATGTTTACTGGCTTGCAGTCTTCTTCCTCTCTGCCTTTTTTTCTTGCATTGCTGTGTTTCTTCACTATTCCAGTGACCTGTAGATCACTGGAATAGTGTGAATCAATTGGCAGTACTGTGTATCGAGCATGTATGTCCTCATGGACGTGCTCCATGTTGCTACTGAAGGTCAGAGACTCCACAGAGAACCTTTAAGACAGACTGGACTGGCAGCCTTAAAACTTAAAAAAGAAAAACTTTAAAAAGTGTCAAACTGTCACTTAGAGGTGGAGGAAACATGTTCAGTCTGAAGTTCTTCATTAGCTTCATCTCTCCTCTGATCTGACACAGTTTGAATGTTCAGACGGATGTTTCTCGCGGTCCATTGACACAAAAAGTTGATCCCAGCTGCTTCCACGTCTTCTTCGGCGTGTGCAGAGACAAACTGTGTCTGGAGGCGGTGTGTTGCTCTGCACAGCAGCAAACAAATTCCACTGCACTAAATTAGTGATGAGCTGTATGATTCATGTGTATGTGTTAGAGCCCGGCCAGCTTAATGAGGACAGAAAGGCCCAACAACATCACTTATCTAAAATTAGCTGGAGATGCCTGCGGGGAGGGAGAAGAGGGGGAGGAAGGGGAGGAAGGAGAGGAGGGGCAGGATGGGAAGGAGGGGTGGGGATAGCCAGATTGTGTTGATGCAGAGGTTTCCTCACTCCGCCATTACTCACCAGAGCTGTCACAACCTTCAGCTGCAGTCCGAAACTGAAACCCTCCTGGGAAGTCCGGTGTCATCCTTCCCTAATGGAGGATGTATTCAGATCCTTTACTTAAACCTGCAGTAACTGATGTTTAGTCCACTAGTTTTCATCAGAAACAAGTAGTGAACAACAACTCTGACTCATCATCAGCTTTTAAGTTGATATGTTGAACTTGTTAGCAAACAGTTGCTTATGTCCACATCCAGCAGTTACGGAGCAACATTATCATTCATGTGGAGTCGTGTTTCTGTCCACCTGGTGAATGTAAGTCCAATATTCACTGTCTTTTATCTCTGTTTTTACTCTCCACCAACTCCTGAGGGAAATATCTGGCTCTTTAGCTGCTAAATGCTCCACTATGTTCACCAGCTAGTCTACAGCTAACCGTGTCTGTTTGCTGTTTGGTGCTGAGCAGGTAGTGTACAGCGGCTTTTTACAGCTTTTTCTCTCTGAAAACGACGCTATGAGACGCTGAGAGTGAACCAGAACAGTAAAGTTGCAGCCGGACAGATAAACAATGAGCTGAAACTCACTATAAAGCTCCGTAAAGCCGAGAGGAGCTGCAGAGTCACTGATAATTCTCTGTAGGTTTATCACTACAAGCCAAACACATTACACACTGATATAGATCAGACTGTGTTATTATTAAAAATATTTATTACAGCTGATTTAAAACCAGTAAAAGTGGTAATATTACAATATTAACTTACTCAATTACCAATTAAAAACTGTGCATTGGAAATTGGTAATCGGTAATATAAGTAAATACATGATCTCATTCCTTCTCTCCAGAGGATGAACCCTTTAGATTTTACTGACACCCTGACCTTTTCTCTAGCACCACCCTCCAGACAAACTTTACATTTTTAGCAGCACTAATTTAAACTCTAAGAATAGATCATCACTATCTGTACTGTCTCGGTTCTGAGGTGCTTTTCCGTTAATAAAACTCTGTCCTCCCTCTTCACTGAGGCTGTCAAAGGTGAGATCCTCTCCCTGAAACTGTGATATGCTCTCACTGCATTTGCATAGTATTTGCACATTCATTTCACAAGGCATCACACCGTCTGAGCCCAGCTTGGTCTTCAGGAGGCTGCTCTGCAGCGACAGTTGCTCACGCTGCTGCGTTATATTTCCATCCCTGCGTGGGAGAGACAGAACCACCGAATCTCTGTTTATGAGCTCGCTGCAGGCCCGGCCAAATACAGGACAAAAAAAATGAAAGAGGTGAGAAAATAACAGAGGGACGAATGAAAACAGAGGGAACCTTCCTACGTCGTTACATATAAACTGTCAGAGGGGAGGAGGAGAGATGAGCCTGCAGCAGCACCTCAAACCATAGAAGAAGAAAAAACAAGAGGCACTCCTTTAGCTGAGAAGGACGGGGACACTTTTATTATATATATATATAATGTTGCTAAGGTGTTTCTATGTGTTGTTCACTCTCATATTTCAGATGTGATTCAGCTCCAACATGTACGGATGGATGTGAGAAGTTGACATTTGGAGTAAAGAAGGAGAAAAAGAAGTGAAATCCTGCTACTATAGTTTGTTTACGTAGCCTCCGGAGCTGCAGGAAGCTTCCTGAAAGCTGACCAATCAGAACAGAGTGGGCTCATCAGGAGGCGGGGCCTTAAAGAGACAGGAGCTAAAACGGCCTGTTTCAGACAGAGGCTGAACTGAGGGGCTGCATAAAGAACCAGTAGAAGATAAATAAGGAGTTTTTAACTGGAAATCATGCAAAGATATTCCAGTAGAGCCATACAGAATATATCCCCTTTAAATTTTTTACCTTCACATTCTAGTAGTTTATCCATGATTAATGTTTAAGTTATGGTATATTTAACAGGATTTTTACAGTTAATAGATAAATTAAGGTGTTAGAAAAAGTTAAAGTTGACAAAATAACACAAAAATATCCCTTATCTGGTGCCTTAAAGGGGCCTTAATTTTCAACCATATAAAAATAATCCTCTAAAACGCCTTATTATGTGATTGCGTGATTGCTTTTAAAGCGGAAATGATTTACAATTAATCGATCGGCTGCACAAAACAAGACATTTTTAGACATCACCTTGGACTCTGTAGGGTTGTGATGATTTTATAAACAAATGAATTTATTGAGAAAATATAATAAAAATAATTTAATTGCAGCCCTGCTGTATTTACCACTAACTTTTATTATTGCTCTACTTGCTTATGAACTATTTAAATACATCTTAATGTAATATTGAATCCTTCTCTTAAGACTTTGTTTTAAGGTACATTTATTCCAGGATTACAGGTGAAAAATAGCCTTTTGACTCACTCTAGCGCATTTACATCTGTGTATATTAATATGCAACAGAATAGAAATGAATGGATTGAGCCGCTGTTGCTGCAGATCTGGTCTAAACACCAGTTTAATGTGAGTGTCTGCAGCAGAAAATGAATGTGAAAACTGATGGGAAAATAATGTTCTCCTTAAAATCTACTCAGCTTGATTATTAAGGGCTCTGGAAATGAAGGTGTATACCTTAACCATGTCTGGATTTGATGACTAATTTATTTGTCAAATATTAATGAATATGTAAATTACAGGGAACGTCGTGCACTCCTTTAAATCTACTTAATTTGTTATTCATGGGGTTTTCATGTTAAGGTGTTTCAAGGAGATTGGTTTTCGTCTGAATAAATGGACAAATGAAGGGCTCTCTGTTGTTTCTGGAGGTAAATCAAGCATTAAATAATGGTGCTTTAAGGGATTCTGACGTGTATAATAATATAACAACATCAGAAGAACTGTTTAAAAATAGAACAAGGATTGAGAAGTGCTTTGTGACGCTACAGCAGTCTCCAGAAATATTTCACTTAGTTTTCAGGCAGCAGATCTTCGCACAAATCTGAAGAGTGTGAATGTTGAAGCTGGTTTTCACCCTCGGAGGTGTTACCTGCTAATATCACACCACTCCGTGCTAACTCCTGACACAGCAGCAGCAGTCTTCAGACGCTTCAGAGGAGGAAATAAACACATCATCTGTGGCCCAGGAGGTTAAGTCAGGTGGTCAAAATTACTAAATCACTGCTATAGTTTGTTACCATGACAACCGGAAGCTGACCAATCAGAACAGAGTGTGCTCAACAGGAGGCGGGCCCTAAAGAGACGGCCTGTTTCAGACAGAGGCTGAACTGAGGGGCTGCATAAAGGACCAGTAGAAGATAAATAAGGAGTTTTTAACTGGAAATCATGTAAAAAATATTCCAGTAGAGCCCCAGAATATAAATATAAACCTAGAAATTTCCTCAGAATATGTCCACTTCTGAAATGTCAGTTTATCAGAAAGATGTTTGTCCAAATCAGATATCAGAGGAAAGAGTTCACTCGCCCTGCAGACCCACAAAGTGTGACTTCCTTGATGAAATCTTGGTTGACTCTTGATGTTTCTTCTTGACGTGTTTCTTCTGCTCAGCACATTATTTAACTCACTACTTACAGGGGAACTTCATCAGCGTTCACTACTACTTATGTGAAAAAGTAGTACAAAAGCCTTTTGTGGCTCCAGAGGGCGTTGATGATGTCACTGATGATGTCACTGATTATGATGAAGTTTGAAAGAAGTGAGGTTATCAGACCTCTGTAGCTCCTCATCTCTGCTGGAGGCTGCAGCTCCAGGCTACATTAGCCGCTACTAGCATAACACACCCAGATCTGTACAGTTGAGTGACTTGAGTCAAGTTGCATTGTGGGTAGGCACCATGTTTTTGACACGGAAGAAGAAAGTGTGGAATAAATATATACAGTATATATATATATGGTATAAGTGTTATGTAAGTCCAATGCTAAGCTAGTAAAGTACTTTTAACAACATTAATACAATCATATAATTATTATACTTCCATAACAGAATTCTTTTAGGTGGTGTTTTATTTGACAATTTCCTGGAAATCTTCAGAATAGTTTACAGGTAATTCATAGTTAATTTTGCTGCAATGTGGTACAAATTATAAAATTATAAAATGGGAAAAAGGTTACTTTGGTTGAGTTGTAGTTTCATGTGTAGTTTTTTCAATATTTTTCCAGCAATTTCCTAAAAGTAGTTTCTGTGTAACGCGTCATTCTTACAGTATTAATTTGGTTGTTTTGGGAAATATGCTCATTAATGAGTTTTTAACCATGAATGCAATATACCAATACTTATACTTTTACTTTTAAGTAGGTATACTTGTAAGTATTTTCAGTCATTTATTGAAAATGTTTCCAAATTAACAACTGGGAACCCAAATATAATGAGTTTGTACTCATCAGCTAAACCAACTTAACACTTTTTTTTTCTCCATTTTTTTCTTATAATTTGTACCAAATTGCACCACCCTTTCAATGAAATGTCCCACAAATTAACTTTGACCATGTTTAACATCTGACATCATAACAGGATATAAATAACAGTAAACCACAAAAAGCTGAATATTTCCCCTTTAAGACGCTCTTAGAAACGACTCGAGTGCCGCCTGCACTCTTAGAGTCTGAAGAGGCTCCAGAACCTGCAAGAAGAATCACAAATGACATATTTCTTTTGACGTTTTTTTTATTACAGCTGACCTTAACAAGCTTCTTAATCATTTCAGAACATTCATAAAACTGCTCGTAGAAAACGCCCTTATAAGATTGATCTATATCTGCATTAACTTTGATCACAAATGAGTTGAGACTTGCCTCAAATGGCCTGAGAATTGTTTCAATGACACTTGACTCCGGCGTCCTGAGGTTTGACTCAGACGATGTGAAATGACATAAAACTTGTCTCGAACAGCTTGAGACTTGTGTCAGATTCTTTTCAAATGATGGGAGACTTTTACTCAAATCACTTTTTACTTGACTTGGACTAAAATTACTTTAAAAGACTTTTCTGAAATGACATGAGACTAACTCAGACTCGTCTCAACTGACTTTGGGATTCCTAGAAAACTTCTTCTTCTATGATCGATATGTATTTGCATCAGCCCTCTGATCAAGAGTTGTTGAGACATCTCTTTGTGGACCAATGTGATATCGTGACATCATCATCCGGACCTAAACCTGATCTCACCTGTCTGTATTCAGCCTCCTACAGCCAATCACAGACAGATAATCAGACTTTTATGTCTCATTAACCGACAGTTTGACCTCAACATCTCAGTCTGAGCAGCAGCATCACATCCAATTAGCGGCCTCATCTCACATTAATGTCCTTGCAGTAAGAGCGAGAGGGTGAAAAGCGCTCCACCTTCTGTAAAGATGAATGCATCTGGCCGGCTGATCCGTCTCGATTACCAGGTCGCTCTGTTGTCGGGTAACAAATGTAATTTCTGTCTGAGAGGGGTAAAAAAAAAAGAACGATGGAGGAGAGGGTGGATAATGGAATTTAATCGAGGGGAATTTTCTCATTGTGGCGACAATTCATTAGCGCCGCAGATAATAACGTCCTCGTTAAGCTGTCTGAAGCCCATCGTCCTCATGGTTTTATTATCAGTGTTAATAAAGCTTTTTGTGCTTTATGCTCATTTTGATGGCCTCAATTTGTAATCCATCCAGTTTCATTAATGCAACCTGTTATTGAAAACTGTCAGACGTGTGTGTGTCTGTCAGTAAAAGTAACACTTACCAACTGTCTCATCAGCGTATTAATCTGTCCAGTACACATTAGTAATGTGTCGTATTGTACAAATACTTGAAAAGATAATTCTAAGTAATGCAATTTGCTGTGAGAACATAAAGTAAACTGTGCAAAAACGAGTCTCGAGGCTTGACTTGGACTCTTCTCAAATTACTGGAGACTCAACGTTGACTTTTCTCAAATGACTTTACACTCATAACATTTCTGTGTTAGTAGATTACTTCCTGCTAATCAGCAGAACAGATATCAATTTCATCCATCATCAAGTCAGTAATGGATCAAACACTCCAACCCTTCTCTGGTAGCAGCTTCTCATATGCTTTTACCTGTAATTTATTCAGTCTCAGGGTGAAGGCGTTCTGCTTGCTCTCCTGTCGCTCTGTTTTTCTTTTCTGCATTGAGAATAAAAAGGTCGTCGTTCTGCCACCGGATGAGAAATCAGATCCATGCGGGAATAAAAAGCTCAGAGTGGAGTTCAGATAATGCTCTGAAATTTCAGACTGCTGTGGAGTCAGTGGGCGGTCAGCGTGACCTCCGCACATCATCAGCTGATTGGTGGGAAAGGTCAGAGGTCAAGCTGGTTTCGTAAGCAACAGAGTCATTTATCACAGAGGAAAATGGAGACTCGTTTTATATCACACACGAGAAATTATTCTATTTTATTATTCAGCAACACGTGTCAGATTCCAGATGACACCTCTGAGTGCTGAGTGAGTACGTATGATCATCACCTGCAGGCATGTTGGTGTGTTTAGTGCCTCTTATTAGAGATAATCCATCTACATGGGTTGGACAAAATAATGGGAACCCCTTACAGCAGGTTATCAGGTGTCATTTCTCTGCTGAGCTCAGCGTGTTGAGTCTGGTGTCTGTTTCTAAAACCACTGACAGAGCAAAAAATTTGATCATAAACCCACAGAATTGGATTAATTATCTCTTTTAAAACATGGAAACATGATGATACCTCAGTACTACTGTATGATCCAGCAAGTTCTGATACCTGAACAGCCTTTCTGATCTGCATCCTCTAAATGTTTTGTTTGGTTAAAGGTCGACGTATTTGGCACATCTCCAGCTCTAGATTTATATTCTGGGGCTCTACTGGAATATCTTTGTATGACTTACAGTTAAAAACTCCTTATTTAACTCAGAGCAGAACAAATTATCTCAGAACAAATAACTCATATTTTCAACCTTTCTATTTCCTCTGGCTTAGTTCCCAGAGTTTGGGAAATGGCTCATGTAATTCCCTTACATAAGGGAGGTGGTAAGGGCAATCTCAACAACTACAGACCAATATCTAAGACGCCTTTCCTGGCAAAGGTCCTTGAATCTTTAGTTAATGATCAATTGAATATATTTCTGCCCAGAGTTTCCATCTAGAGCCTGTTTCAGTCTGGTTTTAGAGCAGCACAGTACTGTAACTGCTGTTAATGGTCCTAAATGACGTCGAATCAGCTTTAGATAATAAAAAAAAGCACCGTGCAGCATTTTTTGTTGACTTATCCAAAGGATTTGATACCGTAGATTATTGCCTGCTCTTACAGAGGCTGAGTAACAGTGAGTTTGATATCAGTGCATGTAATTGAACAATCAGGAACTATCAGAGAGACATTAATCCGACCGTTCTGAGTTTTAACAGCTACAGAAGATGCTGCACGGGGTTCAGTTCTTTTCACCGTTTAATCAGCAATATTGTTTCATCTTTGACAAACTGTAATGCTCATCTGTACGTGAATGACACACTGCTGTATTGTGTCGCTGACTCTGGACATCTGGCAGTCAAAAACTTACAGCGTTCCTTCAACGTTCTGCTTAAAGACTAAAGACTTGTACTGAATGCTGGTAAAACAAAGTTCATGCTATTTTCAGAGCCAGAGCTATAGTCTCGAGAGTCACAGAATATAAATATCTCAGCATCTGGATTGATGAAAAAAAACTCACTTTCAGATTTCATATAGATAATCTCGTGTGTCGACTCAGTTGGATATTTCTACAGAAATAAAACATTCTGTAGAAAAAGAGTTGTTGAGTTTTCATGTCAGTCTCGGACTACGGTGATGTGATTTATAGACACGCATCCTCTTCCACTCTTCAACCTCTGGACTCTGCTCTGTCACTCTGCCTTGAGATTTATTACCGGTGATGCTTCTGGCTCACGTTGTTGTATTTTATATGAGGAAGGGTTGGGTGGTCTTCTCCTCAACAGAGACCTATCATACCGGCTCTACTGACCGTCTCTTCCTTCATGTCTCTATGCATCAGGTCTGAACTTTGATAGGCTGCTTTTAATTATAATGCACCTGATTCCTGGAACAAATTACATCACCTCCTCAAAATCAGTTCACTCATTCCTGCTGGACATTTTAGAAACTTGATCTTAAACCTCCCAACCTCTATTTGCAATTATTTTACATAATTGTACTTTATTTTACATTTTAAATGATTGTAATCTATTTGGAATGTTTTTTTAGAGTTTTTAAAAATGATTTTAGTCTCTATCTTCCCCAATCGGCACCTTTTAATCGCTGAAACAGGTCATTTTAGCCTCCTTAGTCTCTTTAAGACCCCCCCTCCCGATGAGCCCACTCTGTTCTGATTGACCGACTTCAGGAAGCTGCATCACAGCTGACTTCCAGGCTACGTCAACAAACCATGAAACAAACCACAGTAGCAAGATTTCACTACTTTTTCCTCATTCTTTCCTCGAAATGTCAACTTCTCAAATACATCCATAAATGTTGGAGCTGAAATCTGATCTGAAATATGAAACTTTGTTGCTGAGGAAGTTCACGTTGTCCACTCCCATAGTTCAGATCTGATTCAGGCTCCAACATGTATGGATGGATTAGTAAATAAGGAGTGATAAAGAGTTTGTAACAGAGCCCCAGAATATGTCCCCTTTTTATTCACTTTGTCTGAAAAGGAGTAAGAGCACTAACAACAGGAGCTCCATACTTATTCATACTAAAATAAAACTATACGTGTGTAGAGTCTGAGTCATGAATGTATCATGAAAACACTCTCTTATCTTTGGTCCTTCACAAACTATTTAGACTACAGATTTTATTCAGAACATTCAAGACTGTTTTTATTGCTCCCTTTTGTCTGTTCTGTTTCAGTAATTAACAGATACCTTGATTATTTGTAAAACTTATTTTATGAAAAAGCTCTAACTATAACTGTCACTTCAGATCTGGAGATTCAGCATCTTTAGTACGTGTGTTTAGTTGTGCAGTTGTGGTGGGAAGCTAATTATTCTGTAGACACTGGTGCACATTAATGATGATAAATATGTGAGTCATATATTCCTGGTTCAGTGTGGATGCTCCTCCACCCTCAGCTGCTTGGGTTTTTTTTGGGTTGCGGTGCAGATTTCCTGCAGATGGAAGTCTCACCGCCTGCCCAGCGGCAGTGAATCGTAGCATCACTAACAGACAGAGGGAGACTTCTCAGCTCCTGATTGGTGGATTGGTGGATGGGAGCCCTGCGGGTGCCCGCTTACACAACAGGAATCATTCTGAACCCCCACACACACCCCCACCCTCCTCTGCCTCTGCCTCCCCAGACTGTTATTTTGTGTTTGGTTCAGGACACGCTCAAAGAGAAGATATCCTTCGCTGAGTCACAGCAGCCACGGGGCAGAGTTGTTGACCTTTGACCTGCTGCTTGATATGCAGCCTAGTGGGAAGATGTTTAAACACTCTGGTCAGAGGTGACAGAGATTAAATCAGCCCTGCGTTGAAACAGTGCGAGGGGCTGCGTTGGTGGCGGTGTGTTGTTTAAGATACCAGTGAGACCAGTACTTCCATGTTTTGAGTGCATAAATGTATTCACACTGACAAGTATGGCAAAATGCAGTGCACTGTGGTGCATAATGGTCAGAAAGTTGAGTGTGGAACGCTGGACATTTCTCACCGTCAATGGTCGCCATCTTGGCTACGTGGTGGAAGGACTGGGACCGCTAACCTAGCAGAGGTTTTAAAGCTAAAGGCTAAAAGCTGTTGTCATTTTCGCTGTAGGACTTTTAATACGTCACTATATTAACTTTTAATAGTTTTTCAGGTGAGAAAGTAACCATGTAGATTCCCAATATGTGGTCAGTTTATCCAAATAACGTCTGTTTGTAAGTTTGTTGCGACATTTTCGGACATGTGAGGAGCCGCTGGCCGGGTGTTAGCAGCCCGACTCCTGAGATGATTAGCTGGTCAACATGTCGTCATCCCGGCGGGGAGAATATGATCCAATGAACTGATCTGTGCAGCTCTTTACGGCTGGCTTTAATGTCTCAGCAGCATTCTGATATATGATATAATTCCTGGTCTCACAGATGAAATCCAACTCTTGTAGCTGCAACATTAATTTGTCTGAATGTAAAGTGAAACTTCATGTTTTTACTGGACAGAACAACAGCGCTGCCTCTGGAGCTCCATATGTACAGATATCACCACATTTACATACATATAAATGGATCAAAATGAACAGATCAGTCTATATTGAATTTAATTTTATGTTATTAAGCTACATAACGGTTTGGATTTTTATTATAGTTACATTAAACACACATCATTTACTGCATCTCTCTGTCAATGAGGTTAATATTTTTTGTGAGAAAAAGTGTTAGTGGAGCTTTGAGTTGAGATTATTTTGTCACAGAACAGTCAGGTTGGTGTTTTGAAGCTGAGCTGCTGCTGTCAGTTGCAGAAAGTCATGTCGTGAGGTAAACAGTCAAATAAACGTTGGGCGAGGCAACTTTATCTATATAGATCATCCCTATGATGTCCTCCCTACGTCGACTTTGTCGTCATACAGTGTATAATAGCATCTAGAGCTGCAATGATTGATCAGTTAACTGATTAGCTAATTAATCGGCTACAATTACTGACAGTAAACTGAATATCTTTGGGTTGTGGACTGTTGGTCGGGACAAAACTAACCATCATCTGAGGACGTCATCTTGGGCTTTAGGAAACAGTGATCCACATTTTCAGATATATTATGGACCAAACAACTAATCAATTAATTGTGAAAATAATCAACGTATTTATTAGTTAGTTGCAGCCCTTACAGCATCATCTGAACTCCTCCTTTGTCTCTCGTCCTTGAGAACGTCAATGCTGCTGCAGCTCGTTCATCACCATCTCCCACCCGATCCATCTCCCACCGTCTCCGTCCACTCCACAGAGCCACCGTGTGTGTTAACGGTTGCCGGAGACGCTCCTACAGTAAATTCTGTCGGTCACTGAGCGTCTGTGCTGCAGGATAAAGAGGTGATGAAACTATGCAGCTTTGTCACTGTTTGATTTGTTGAAGGAAAGCTCCGAGGTGTTTCTGATCTGCACTCTCTGCTCCATCACTCTCTCTGGTTTTCCAGATTTTTGTCATGCATGGTAGCCAGGTATTTTTTTTATAACAAAACATCTCTTTTTTACATTTTCCATTTTCCAAATGTGAAATAAAAGGCGACCAAATAACAGAACATATGTCCACAGTTTTTGCTTTCCAGTGACAACTTCTCCAGGGGAAAAAATAGGATATTTGATCAAGAAATAAATTAAAAGTTGGAGCAGTCTCGTCTTTCCAACACAAACAAATCTTTTTTGCAAAATAAACAGCTTTGCTTGTTTGATGCCTCCACTGCCTCACTTATATAGCAATTTAGCTGCTGAGCCCTCAGATTTGTTGTTGTTGTAGAGTAAAGCAGCTGCTTTTTCCAAAGTTGGCAAACAGCAGCATGTTTGTTGGTAATTCTGTGTGTAATTTTTCATGGACCCAGAAGATGAACCTTAATGTCTTTAGTGATCCCCCGACTTTTCTTCTGGTGCCACCACGGGGGGTTGAGAGTTTCTGTTTTTGGCGACATGTCTTGGCAACTATTGGATGGATTTTACAAATGAAAAAAAGCCTTCACACTTCACTCCAAAGCCACGGTTTTAATTTTAATTCAAATGGAAGTCAAATCAAAGTCAGATCTTCATCAGATCAATAATGTCCAGGTTCTCGTTTCCCAAAGCATCACATGGCTAATATGATCATAAAATCCATTTTATGAAAATCCTTCTGAAGCTTAAGAGGAGTTTCCTAAAAGCATCGTAACTGAAGACCTTTAGAAATGATCGTTGTCCATTTGACTTAAAATGAAAACTGTGTCTTTGTAGAAAGTGTGCGTTACTCTTTATCACTTATGTGATGTGTGTATAATTACACCTCAACTATCGGATGGATTGTGTGGTGTAGCCTGGCCATAGTGGCTAGGAAGGTGGTTCCCTTCTCCGTGCATCTTGGAAGTAGGTGAAGTTGTGCCAGAGACTCTTAATCTGCATCTACGGCAGACAAGGGTCAAAAATGGGACTCTGCATCTTAGGAAGGTGGTAGGAGGCAAACTCAGACTCTTGTTGAATGACTAAAAACTGATTTATTCAGTTCAGTGTACCAAATAAACAAACAAAAGGTGTCTCAAAAAAATGAAATAAACACAAGCAAATCAAAGTTAATTAGCTCAACTCAGGATAAAGCAAACTAAGGGATGATCACGTGCACACAGCTACACCGCTCCCCCTAAACCTACATCTCTCCCTTTAAATAGACCCTCCAATCTATCAGGAAGAACCATCTTTATTGCAGGGGCGTCCTTTCCCTTATGCCACCTGGCATATAACAGTGCTACTTGTATCAGTCAACGTTGTTTACACGAAACACATCCACAGCATTAAACCTCAATCTGAGCTAAAACAAGTACAAATCATATAGATACTAAACCAAACATTTAACTAAGTAGCATAAATCCCCCTATACTTGGTCTAACCCAGTCACATCACTGATGATGTCACCCAGTGTGTAAATACAGGAAGTAGTTGGGTGTCTCCCCCTTTTGTCTGAGAAACATATGGTGGGTATGGTAAGTAAATGAAATGATTAACTTATAAAATGCAGAATAAACCAACTTAACTTGTCTGTGTTTCACTTTAACCAAAGATGTTGTTGTTATGTAAACTGTAACCAAACATACAGATTGATGATGGACCTATGGCTAAACAAACAATTAACAAACATTAATAAGCTATATGGCATTGATGGTGAAAATAGTGATAAATGGTGCGTTCTCACCCACTTTGTCACCTATTGGCAGGAAATCTGGTTGAGACGTGAACGTTCCTCTTACGATGAACTGTAATAACTTTCATTGAGCTCCATCATCAGGTCTGTTGGTTCGTCCATCACTTTGGTCCAGGCAGAGTTTTTCTCTGATTTTTACTTGTAAAACATCAAGAATGTTTTGAGTCACACTGGAAACGTGTATATATATATATGACTCAGTGTTTGACCTGAAGACTCTGCTGAAGTGTTTCTGGAAAATAAAACAAAATTAACATTCTGAATTAAAAAGCAAGAGACATTTAAGTCGTAACTCAGCCTTATTCTTCGCCAAATTTAAGGACAAAAACAGTGAAAGCAGTTTGAAGGTGAGATGCGTTGCTCAGAGGCTCCTGGGCAGCAGTTTTTGAGGTGGTGTTGTTCGTCTTCTTCTTCTGCTCCCTGATTTTTTCAAGTCAGCCCGAGGCTCCGTTCTCTTCCCGCCCGTCCTCTCTGACATGTTGGAAAATGCGTTGTTGGTTTTGCGGTGAGGCGGCGTGTTGAGTCACAGCGTGTGAAGCGACGCTGACGAGCGCAGATGGTAACCTGACATTTATTGGGCTGCAGATGGAAATCGTTTTTTGCCTGAATGAGTCGTTCAGACGAGGAACCGCTGTTGTCTTGGGAGACTCGCTCATAAGTAGAGGAGCCATCATCTTCTCCTGCACACACTTCATGCTTCATTTGTGTTTTCCTTCGCACTCCCACACTCGCTCTTCCTCACTGCTGCTCGAGTGTGTCAGCAGCTCTGTGGGAGACACTTTTTATTCTTCATACAGAGTTTTATCTTCCAGTTACTGAGCGACAAGGCCAAACCAACAATAATTAAGTAGGGTTGCAAAAGTGATTGTTTTCATTACCAATGGATGTGATGATTATTTTAGTAATGAATTATTAGTTTAGTCTATAAAACGTCCATGACCACATTTTCCTTCATTCCCAGAGCCAAAGGTGACATCTTGTTCTGCTTAAGCCCAATTTAAGACTTATCAATTATTAAAATTGTCTGTGATGATCAACAAATTAATAAATCAGCAGCAGGAGTCCAAAGCAGCGACATGTTTACTCTCTGCAGCAGTTTGTGGTTGTTTCTGATACGACTCCTGACAGTTTGATGTCTGCAGGTTCTGACTCCTTCCTGTTTGTGGTTTCAGGGAACTACAGCTGCTGTTTATACAGAGATCCCACAATAATGCTGTAAAGAAGACCCGGCATAATGTCGCCCCCGTGTGTGATTTTACACAACATGCCGGCGTTCTGGAATCAGAGGGGTTATGTATAAAACCCAGTTCAGACCAAAGATTCACGAGACGAGGTGAAACTTGCACCTACTTGCAATACTCCAGTCTGCAAAACCTGCCGGTTTACACCAATGCAATAAGATGAGACAGTGTATCGTCTCCATAGCAACGACTCTCTGTACTTCCGTTCTAACTGATGGCTTTTTAGGCTTTTTTTGTAGCTGGATGTAATTTGTAGCATCTAAAAATATGAATGAGGATAGTGACAGTAGGTTACTTGCTGCGGTTGCATTTCTAGTACTGATGAAACGCTGAAAACGTTCCATATTTGTACCTTTGCTACAGAACGGCGAAGTGCAATGACAGCGCAACATTCCCACCTTATCTGTATAAAAGTGGCTATTGATAACTTAAGAAAATTAGGAATGACAAACAGAATAACATTTCAAAGCTAAAGCGAACAGCTGTAGGTGTGAATCTCTCTACAGGACGTCAGGATCCCAAACCTGGACTGAAGCCGTCCCTCTTCAGCATCTGGTTTTTGACAGCTAGGAGCTCTTGTGGTTTGTTAAACAGACTTTTCTGTGTCTTCTCTGATTCTTTTTTTTTAAATTTAAAACACTTGAGGGTAGAGAAAAGTAATTCAACAACATCAGAGTCAAAACCATTAACAGCACTTTTCCGCTCGCCCCACTAAGCTTCCGGCTTTTAGCTAAATGGTTTTCTTCCTGCGTGGAGGAGGCTGTTACCTGGACGACTCCGTCAGTGACGGTCTAATCACTATGTTGTCCCTTTTTTCTCCAGACTCACACATCAGACTCATTATTCTGTGTTTCTTGTGTGTCTCCTTAAATCTTCGGTACAATCAGCACTGAGAGGATACAGCAGACTCACAGTCGATGAGTAATAAATCAAGGAAATTCAGCATCTTTATTTCCATATTTAAGGGATATTTTTCACTTTTCAGGTGTGTTTATTCTGAACATCTCTAACCTTTCAGGGTTATTCCAGATTATCTTCTGGACTTTTCAGGATAATGCACTACTTTCAGATTTTAAGTTTATTCTGGATTTCTCCTTTTCATCTCAGACTTTGGTGTTTTCAGATGTTTTGTGATTATCTCTGACTTTTCAGGGCTCTTATTTCTAATTCTCCAGACTCATGGTGGATGTTTCTGAGCTGTAAAAGACTTTTTTAAATGTGATTTTGAGAATTTTTCACTGTTTACAGTCTTTCCAAGGTGTTCCTGGACTTTTTAGGGTTAGAAATTTTTGGTGTTATTCCAAAACATTGTTATGGCTTTGTCTGACTTGTAGGGTTATCTCTGATAATTAGTTTTGTACTTTTAAGGTTTATTTCAGAATTTTAAAAGTTATTCTGCACTTTTCAGGGGAATTTCCCATATTTATTATATTTATTTTGAGTTTTATTTTGGAGTATCTGTGGTTATGCAAGACTTTTCAAGGTTATTCTAGTAATTAGTAAGAGTAAGAGAAGAGAAGAGAGTCAGGGAAACAGGAGTTATTCCCTAATTTCCATGATTATTTCACATTTACCAGGTTTATTCTTGACTTTTTGGGTCCAAACGTCTCGTCCAGATACATTCAGTCTATTAAAGGACAAGTTCACAGTGTTTCCAGCAGTCAGGTGTCCATATGAACAGTGAAAGAGGTTTTCCTCGCTGTAATCATTCCTCCTGTTCATACTGGATATTAAAAGATCCTTCAAATGTTCTTTCAATGGAAGTGATGGAGGCCAAAATCCACAGTGTGTCCACACAGTCATCTAAAAGTCTCTGTGAAGCTTATATTCAGCTTCATCAGTCTGAGTTAGTCATATCAAGTGGATATCTGACACATTTACAGTCTTTTTAGCATCAAATTCCCTCTTTGTGTTTCCCTGTTGAGCTGCAGGTGGAAGTATAGTAACAAAAAGAGGGACTTTGGCATGTCTGCATTTTGTGTCTCACCTTAAAGTTTCATCTGTTTATTTTGTTTTGTTTTTCTATTCCTATCTTTGCAGAGACTGCTCAGTTTTAGGTTGATGATTTATAATCCACATGTGTGTACTGGTCCGAGTTGTTACACACATGCATCCTGATGTTTCCTGCTGCAGGCTGCAGAGGGTTGCAGGACACTGGGTCAAAGTGAAAACGTATCGCGTTGTTTGTCTCTGAGCCTCGGGATGATGATGTCACAGCATGTCGTCGCTAACGTTGTTCTTCCAGATTATCATCAACCGGCTCTTCAGATCACCCTCTTCATGTCTCTCTGCAGCAGGCGAGCGTCGCCGTGACATTTTGGGGTTAAGCTGTGGGAGGGTGGCGCTCCCCGCTCGGCGCAGGACGTGATGCTCGCTGACAGGTGTCCGCCGACACTCAGCCGCCGCTCAGCCGCCACGTCAAGTTCAGCGGAAGCTCGTTGTTCGTGAAGCGGACCGCCTGGTGGACAGAGACACGACCACTTCCTGCCGCTTTGGCCCTCAGGAGTCAGACTGGGAGATTCCAGGTTTTAGATGTTTTACTGAGTCTGCAAAAATATTCTATTTAAAACTAAAATCCGCAGAGAATTAATTACTTATTAATATTTGGAAATATCAGAGTAATATCCAAATAAAGACATGCAACTAATATATTACATGCAACTTCTTTTTATCAACTCTGTCTCGACAATTACAAAATGAATAATGGCACCAATAATATAGGGCTGCAAGCAGGGCTGCGATTAGTCGTTTGGTCCAGAAAATGATCAAAAAAGTTGATCACTGTTTCTCAAAGCCAAAGATGACGTCCTCAAATGTCTTGTTTTGTCCACAACCCGAAGATATTCAGTTTACTGTCATAGAGAACTAAAGAAACCAAAAAAAAAAGTTATGACTCAAAACAATTAATCAATTGTCAAAATAGTTTGTGATTAGTTTAATGTTGGCAACTAATCAATTAATCGACTAATTGTTGCAGCTCTACAATAATATCTTTAGGCTTCAAACTGCAACATGGATCATTTTAGGAGGAAACAAGCAATTGGAAGATGTTATTCTGTTCTCTGGAACATTGTGAAGGCTTTTCTCTGTGTAGCTTGATTAGCTTTGTATGTCGAATTTCATGAATCAGCTCATCTTAGTTTTGTTGGATTATACAGTTGAATCGTAGCTTTTATTCATACAGTTTTGTATCTACTGTATGTTTACATCCAATTTGAAACTATGTAGTTCAGAATCGTTGTTTTGGTTGTAATAGTTCATTAGTTTGCAAATAAATGTGGCTTAATTTAATATAAGTTAACTGTGTGTACTTCATTTTTAGTCTTGCGGTCGTTCCACTTTGGTCCAGACTGAAATATCTCAACGTTTATTGGGTGGATTGCCATGTCAGTTTGGACATTCATGTTCCTCAGAGGATGAACCTTACTGACTATAATGATCCCTATCGCCCTACCATGAGGTTGACTTTAGTTCTTTATTGAAATGACTTGACAACTGTTGGATGGAAGCCATGGATGTTGGCACACATTCCCACATCCCCCTCAGGATGAATTATACTCACTTTGGGGAGTATTTAGCTTCATCATCAGGTCAAATACCTGCAACATTCATGACATGATTTTCCCATCAGCCTCAGCTGTACTTTGTGTTTGGTGCTAATGAGCAGATGTTAGTGCACTGAAGTGTTAGTTTTTATTTTAGCAATGTGGGGTGTGGAATAACAGGAATACAGGTGACTGAGACAGACTGATACAGTTCAGTGACTTAATGACAAGAGGTACATTGGAGAGGCAGGAAGGGTCAAAAACAGGACAGCAGTCCAAAACAGGCAAAGGTATCCAGAAGGGAACAAGCAAGAATCCAAAGTCCAGCAGGTTTTCAGGTTTCAACCAGCAGATAACAGACAGGAGGCTAGAAAGCAAAGGCAGGAAGCAACAATCTGGCAGAGAACAATGGAAATAGACCAGTACAAGTAGTGAGTGTCTGATGAGGGAATGAATTGCAGGTGAGGAGTGGACAGAGTAGGCCAGGTAACTGCACGACTGATGACAAGGAGGAACAGGTGTGTAGATGGAGAAAGGAGGGAAAGTCCGAGGGCATCTGGTGGACAGCTTGAGGATGGCAGGTCTGAGGATCTGGAGGAAAGAACGTGGCCTGGGAGAAGTGAGCAGGGACAGAGAGCAGTGAAGAGGGCTGGAGATGAGAGAGTGGCTGCAGAGAGGAACTGAGGAGCAGACTATGACAGCGAGTGACTGGCAGACAGGAGGAGTCAGGGATCGAACCATTGACCCTTCTGATTATCAGACAACCCGCTCTACCTCCTGAGCCACAGCCACCTCAAATATTTCTTTTATTATTGAATATTAGTACTGCTGTGCTTGTGAGGACTCTCATTTACAGAATAAATTCCCTAATATTAACATATCTTTACCTAAACCTGATTCTAACTTTTTCTGTAAACAAAGTCTGAACTCTGAGACAGGTCTGTGAAGGTGTGAAGACCTTCACAGACCTTCACTTTCCAAAAATGTCCTCATGTTAAAAAAATTCCAGGTTTTTCTGCTTTAAGCTCAGGAATGTAACTAATCTTTAATTCAACTGGTGAAGTTGATTGTAATGTTGATGTTAAAATTTCATTGCTGATCGCAGGTCAGAGCTCAGCAGACTCTGCAGCTCTCCCTCAGCGCTGATGCTCATTGGTCCTGACAGCTCCCCACTGCTGATTGGGCTACGAAGCCTGACTTAAAAGTGATTTAAAAGAAGACGATGTGTTAGCCTCCCTGATCTCCTCCAGCAGGTCGTTCCACAACTGCAGGGCCCCAACAGAAAAGGCCCCGTCACCTTTAGTTTTGGCCCAGGAATAAACCTGCCAGGGGTCAGCTATATATTCTGCAGCTAACCCCCTAAGAGCCTTAAAAGTGAATAAAATATTATTATAATATTAAATATTGGACCTGGTTATGAGTCTGGCAGCGACACTTTGAATCAGTTTATTGAGGTTTTGCACCGCAGTAATCTAACTGGGATGAAATTAATGCATGAATTACTGTTTCTAAGCTCCTCAGTGATAAAAATGACCTGATTTTTGCTTTTTTTTCCTGAATTGGATAAAATATGATTGGACAACAGAATTAATATGCTGGTCAAAGTCATGATGGTTATCAAGGATAATACTGAGGTTTCTGCAAGAGTTAGTAATGTTTGATGAGAGGGGAGTTTAACTGTAGACAGAGCGATGCAATCCAGTTATTGATATCTATAGTATAATTGTGGTGGTTGTTTAATTGATCGGTGTCGTTAGGTGTCAAAGGAGAGGTATAACTGTGTATCATCGGTATAGAAATGGTAACTGACTCTGTTTTTCTTAATAATACGACCAATGGGCAGCATGTAAATAGTAAGGGGCCCAAGAACAGATCCCTGTAGAACTCCATGTTTTAGAGGAAGCTGATTTATATTTTCAAATTTCCACACAGAATGACCTTCCTGAAAAATAAAAACTGAACCTAAAACCAAACCTGAGAGGCCCATCCAATTTTTAAGATGCTCAATTAAAATACTATGATCAGCAGTGTCAGATCCAACAGGAGTAAAACAGTGTGTTGACCACAGTCAGCTGCTAAGAGAAGAGCATTTAAAACTGAGCAGTTCAGGTTCTGTGCTTCAACCTGTCCTAAAAAAAGTTTCTTAAACTAGAACAGAAACAACTGACACTCTCAGGACCTTTAATCCGTCCACCTGATCAAATGTGTTGTTAAAGGGCATTTTGATTGCACATGATGTCACTTCCTGCATGAGCTTCTGCCTTCTAATACATGACATGTCACAGTCTGAGTCAGATCAAGTCGCCTTTCGTTGGCCTTTTCCTTTAAACGGACCTCTGACCTGAGCTCCGCCGCTGCTCATTTCAAACACATCATTAAGAGAAGAAGCCGAGCCGCTGTTTTCCTTCCACGCTCTAAATTAAGAGCCAAATATAGAGAGCGGGGCGGTGGCATTTCACTGGCATTTCAGTTTGTTCTCGGTTATAAAAACACTTTCATAACTTCAGCAAAACCTGCAAACTGATTCCGCTCGGAGACATTAATGTCCTCATTCTTATGACAAATGAGTTTTAGTCACACACACACGCAAACTGCAGGAAAATTTAGTTTCCACACATGGAACAGGACAGACGAGCACGTGACAGACCTACAATGTATGGGTTTAGCATGTTTCAGTTATTAGAAAACACCTTTTCTTTTACAAGTTCATGACCCAGATCTGATATGAAAAAGGCAGGTTGAGGCGTCGGACTAATATCTCTCAACTCAGACTTTATTTGCTTTAAGTTTCCTTGTGGTTACTTAATTAAAAAATACAGTCAGACCAAGCAATAATCACAAAGATGTTGCATATGACTAACTGATTACCTACAGCACCAGTCAAATATTTGGACACACCTACTCATTTCAGGGTTATTTTCTACAGTACTGAACAATACTGAAGACATCATAACTATCAAAATATCACATATGGAAACCAGAATATGTTTCATATGTTGATGACAGCTTTGCACACTGTTGGCAATATCTGAACCAGCTTCATTATGTTGTCACCTGGATGCTTTTCCACCGGTGTTGAAGGAGTTCCCACGTATACTTTTCCTTCACTCTGCAGTCTGGGGAGCACTGATGTGGGCTGTAATCTGAGGTGCTTGTTAATTGGTGATTTCTGAGGCTGGTAAGTCTGATGAACTTCTCCTCTGCAGTAGAGGGAACTCTTGGTCTTTCTTTCCTGCGGCGGTGCTCATGAGAGACAGTTTCATCACAGCGTTTGATTGGTTTTTGAAACTGCACTTCAAGAAACTTTCAGAGTTGTTGAAATTTTTCTGGATTGACTGACCTTCATGTCTTAAAGTCATGATGGACGTAGTTTCTCTTTACTTAGTTGATCAGTTCTTGCTATAATATGGATTACTACAGTAGTGGAACCGGGCTGTTTGCTGTATAACAACATTACCTCAGCACAACACAACTGATGCTCTGTAGTGTGCAAAGCTGTCAACAAGGCAAAAAAAATAGTAAAAAATGAAGAAAACCCCTTAAGTGAGTAGGTGTGGCCAAGCTTTTGACTGGTACTGTACTTTAATTACAAATCCGTATGTTTTGTTTTGGAGGGACATGACAGGAATGTCGTGGAACAATGCAGCACAGATTGGACCAAATTCAAGCTCCTTACAGCAAAAAAAGCCTGTAATCAGCTGATAAAGTCATATAATTATTATTTTTACAGAATCATGTTGTTTTCTTTGTTCTGAGGCGCGGTACTGATCCGCAGCCCGGGGGCTGGGAAGGAACCTTCCACTTTTTATCACCAGATAATCTGCCAAAACAGTTCTTATTAACCAAAGCGCTTCTCTGCTGTCACACTCATTAAAATGAGCAAAAGGGGGGAAATGTGCATGTGTTCAGTTCAGTCTTTGAAGATGAGAAGCAAAATGAATTTACTCTGTAAGAAACTCTGTGCTGTAAGCAGGTATTTAAATACAGTTCGCAAAGAAATGTGTCGCCACTGAACTCTGATCCAAATTAGTTCTTGTGTGTCATTTAGCAGCTTCCTCCGGTAAAATACTGCACTTCAGCATTGTTGTATTTTTTTCTATAGGAGGTGTGAAGCTGTGAGTCATGTTCAGCTCAAACATCCTATAAAAGGCGTTCAGTGTGAGGTCACACAGGTTGTCTCAGCGGGAATGTAAAACAGTGCCGCTGAAGAAACAAACAAAGTGTTTGTTAGAAATGAATTAAAGGATGAGAAGAATTTTAAACATGTTGTGTGGAGAGATAACCCACCTTCTCCTCCTCTCTCTGTGTGTCTTTCTGCCAGACTTCACCCAAATCTGTTGGGATTTTTTAAAATTTTACAAAAAGAAAATGGTTTCTTTGTGTTTGTCTGGTGAAACATGTTCTAACAGCTCAGCAGTGTTTTATTTTTTATTGTTCTCAGAGATCAAACACGTCATGTTGTCCGTTTTAACTGTAATTTAAAAAAACGCCTAAAAACCTGCCTGAACTCTGAATAGACTCAGAAACCACAGTGTAGTTGAAGACTGACGTCCAAGTGTAATGTAATAATGGAAACAAACACTAATGGGAAGAAACAAGGAAGAGATTCATAAATAAGAGATGAATGTGAATTATTAAAGATAGTAATAACATCCAGTTCAATAATAAAAAACCATCAGATTTAAACATTGTTGAGAGTCTGACGATATAAAGTTGTTTTTCTTGTTTAGACGTGCTCCACCGCTTAACCACAGCCTTCTGGCTTCTCCAGTTTATCCTTAAAAGAGCGTCAAGTGCTTGTCCAATGATGACTCTGTTGTTATAAGAAGTGCCGACAGAGGAGGTGCAGCAGTGATTCAAAATGAGGAAGCTTATATAATCGTCGAGTTTTGCACCAACTTGGAAACAGTGAGTTTTACAGACCCTGTAAGTCCACTCTTCAATTTGCTCAAGAGATTCAAAGTTTTCCTCGTAAATCTATAAATGATCAGCTGATATAAAAAAATGAATTTGATTTTTGACCCAACCTGTGTCGTCATGGCAACAGTAATCACTATGACGTTATGGTTTTTAAGAAAATGTCCCAACTCGCTGTTGGAAACGGGAGGTGAACGGTGGTCTCCTGCAGATACAACCATCCACCCAACCGGCCTCCTCCTAACAACGCAGAATCATCTTATCAAATCACCGTATACTGACGTCATCTGAACTGCGTCACCTCTCCGGGTCACTGCTACTACAACCGCTAGATGACTAACTATTAGTTGTTTTTGCGGGCCTGAACTTTAGACCTACACTGTCGTTCTTGTGTTTGAGCTGAGCTAAGTGTAGAGCTGTGGTCAGAGGAGATGTTTACATCCCCAAACTAGAAAAACATTAAGAACAGAATCTCTTGTGGTTTATCTTTTGAAATGTCCTGGTTGGTTGGTTTACAGGTAAATAAGGTCGGTTGTTGGGTTGCTTCTTATAAACTTTACTATATTTAGATTCTATATTTAGATTGTGTATGTTCTTGACATTTTTTTTCTATGACATTTTACTTGAAAAAACTCAAACTATTGAACAAGGTCAATAATCTTAATTTCCTTTTACATGCTATTTGTCCCCTTTATAGACAAATCCAGTTTCAGTTGAGGTTATATACAGTCTCAGTGTATGTACATCATGTATGATACTTCTCTATAATGTTCTTACACATATGTGCATCTTCATTTATTTAACTGGATTATATGGCTCTTAATACATATTCTCTTGCTATATGTTTCCAGTCATTCAGTGATATATTCATTATCTGAGTCATTGTTGTTCTGATTATTGTTGTTACCACATTAGAGGTCGTATCTGGGCGGTTCATTCACAGTTAGATCCTATTATGTAAATAAGTCTTCTCTTTGTCGACTGGCATTTACACCTCACCTGTTTCTATGAACTGTTATTTCTGTTGGTTTTGATTACTGATGATGGCTTTTAGCTGAAACGTCGTCCTTTTTGCCCACAATAAATAGAAGTTTTTTTGATCTTTGCCACAACCGCACACCTGATACAGTGTTCAAGATTTGGAGTTTGGCACACTTCTATTTCTTACTATATCTCTGGATACACACACAATACTTGTTAATAGATCAGTTCATGGTTGGTTTGGCTCCAAACATGAGGTTTGTTGTTTAACATCCTCTTTGTATTCTCTCTCTTTCTGCTCTGAAAACTCATCTTTAAAGCTGCTCTTATCAGTATTTTTCTACTAACATGCATCACATGACTGCAATATAAAAGGTGTTCCTGGTAGTACTGAACAGAAAGCACAGAAAATTCCATTTTTATTATTTTAATTTCTTTTAAACTTTGATAGTTCTATCTATCTATTGGTCTATTGTTTGTAGTACCTGTCAATCAAGTATTTATAGAGAATGATCAGCCAGCCTGGGTGAAGCCTCTGCAGCCTGCATGAGTTAACCTGAGTGTCTCTGACTCCACATGATGAATTTCATAATGACTTCAAAAGCCAAACTAACTTCTGTAGATCAGCAATCCCACCTTACAATAAACAGGACAACCGGTTTCCCTCCTGAATCCTCTTCTCTCTTCCTGTTTGTCTGGATCCATCCTGCAGGATTTACTGCAGGGCAGCATCACTTGCTGTTTGGCCATCAAACACCTCCCTGATAATTACAAAGTGATGGAGGATAGGGAACGCACTTCAAAGAACACCCGTGGAGACGAAGCGCGGCTTCAGGAAACCATCGAGCTGGCCAAAAAAAATCAACAGGACAGAAAGTATCCCATAAATCCTGTTAAACTGCTTCCCAGGAGATAGCGGGGGGGTGTTAGATCAGATGGAGACTGGCTGCAGAAAGATGGAGGCTTAGTCTATCAGGGACTCAGTGTGTTGTAATGTGTGAGAGATGGATCGGACTCAGGCTGGAACATAACCAGCAATGTGAAATCTGGTGTTGTGTTGGACCACGATGTCACACTGAGAGTTTATTATTAGGAGGAAGTAAATTCAGTTCTGAAGACATACAGCATGAAGTGAGTTTAACTTTTCCTCCAAACAGCAGTGGTAGAAAGTAACTAATAGGGATGTGCAGAAAGCCCAGTATTTGTATTTGTATCTGTATTTGTTGAGGCAGCAAAATTATTTGTATTTGTATTCGAATTCAAAGTGTAGTTTTTGTTTTTATCACACTTTTAATTTTAGAAAGTTAAAGTGTTCATGAAGTGTTCCCTTGGGAGCACTTCATTTGTGTCAGTAGTTCAGCTTTATCTCTGGGGAACACCCCCAACTCCGGGAGTGATGCCCAAATTCGGAAATGTGCATCATGTAGCAGGTGGATGTGACTCCCCTCGTTGAGACCTGCTGATAGACGTCACAGCGGAGCAGAGGAGAGACACTGAGATAGTGATGTAACTGACTTGTTTGCTGGTATTTAACATGTTTTTTTTTCTTCCTGAAAATAAATAATTTTTTAAATATTTGTATGAAACAAATATTTGTAAAAATCCACTATCTGTGCTTTGCAGAATAATGTATTTGTGTTCGGGCACACCCCTAGTAACTAAGTACATTTATTCAAGTACTATACTAAAGTACAAGCCTAAAGTACTTTAGTATTTCCATTTGATGCTAATTCTACTTCTACTCCCTTAACATTTCAGAGGTAGATATTATACTTTCATTACTGAAATCTGTCGATTATTATTATTAATATTTAATTATTTTTAAGGTAACTATATGTCATGTTTGGGTGACTGACGTTATGAACTAATGTGTCGTTTTTCTTGGGAGTCTCGAATAGAAGCTGTTGTAGTATTTTTTTGTTGTCAGTTGTACTTTCTGCAGCCACCACAGTCATCACATCACAGTTGTTTCTGTGGATTTTGCTGTCTTCTAGGAAGCTTTTAATCAGGATGCTGATGATTACTCAGCTGAGCTGGAGGATTCAGTGTTTGGTGCACTAAACAGCTGCGGTTTCTAGTGGAGAGAAATGAGTTTAGATCTTTTATCTCATTTTGTCTTGTCACTGTGTGTTTTTGCCTCCCTGGATCTACAAACTCCGCTGTGTTTCCTGTGATGGATATTAACCCTCACTCTTTAATTCAGAGGGACTGACACCAGCACCCGACGTTACTGCTGATGGTTTAGATCTCTGAAACGATTCCCAATATTATACTCCACTGAAACTTCTAGAAGTATTTATAAATGTGGGAATAAATGATATCAGAGTGTCTACATTTTTATCCATATGATGACGAAATCTACAACAAATACTGATTATTTACAGACTGAAATATAAAGTGTTTCACGGGAAGTTTTCCTGAATCTCTTTTCTACTTTAAAATAAAACAAACTGAACAGCTACACTTTTAATTTCCTTGTTTCTCTCTAAAAGGTGCTAATTTACTATAAATCATCTGTAAATCCTCCAAACCTGCTGAAATCCAGCGCTCACCCACACATAATGAGCTTCTGCTCTCGCCTCAACAATCCCCCCCCCCAAAAAACCCAACAATTAAATCTGCCAGTAGTTGGAGCGTATTGTTATTTAAAGAATGGTCAGTAATTAGCTGTACTGAGCCGAGCTCTCTGTTTCCTCTGGAGACCGAGCCTTTACCTCACCGCTGAGGATATCGAGCTGAACACAGTGGAAACTAAAATCCTAATATTCACTGAGCAGCGAACGAGCAGGTCTGACAGACATGATAATGATAGTTTGATAACTGAGCGTCTTGACATTAAAACAAACAAAACAAACTGGAAGAAATGCTTACACTGAAGGGTGTATTTAGTCAACCCTCACTGATTGATATTAGAAACATCTCTCAGTATAATGCGATACACAAAAGCAGGAAATCTGCTTACACACATATCTCAAGCAGTGCAACGCTGCTCTGATGTCAAGTTGTTGGCAGCTGGATTCATATTTTCTAATTGTTTCAGGTCCCCTAATATGACTACTGACACACTAAGTTTGTGATGTTTTTGTCTGCTGATTCCTGAAGGCAGGACTTGAAACGGAGCAGAACAGGTCCTCTAATATAGACTTTTAGAGGCGCTGATCATGCTAATTAGGGATGGAAATGGTGTGATGGTGTAGAAAGTATTCAAATATACTCATTGTTCATCTTGTAAAGGTAATTCTATTGTCATTAAATCAAAAATGTGCCCAAACGCTGCCTTTTTTAAGACGAACTACAGGATAACTCTGGCGTGTGCGCGCTGTAGACTGTCCGGGTGCTACACTGCACTCGCAGTTGAGTTCCGCCTTTTTCATTCTGTCAACATCAAGTTATTAACTAACATTTAAAAAATAGATTTTTGGCATTTGTGAATTGATGCAGAATCGTACCTCTAATGCTGAAACTGAGCTGAAACAAGAGATTTGTGACAAGTTTGAGCAGTTAAGAGAGTTTGTTGAATACAACTTAGAACGACGTCACAGAGAGAAGTCAGATTCATATTTTCTAATAATTTTCGCTCTTCGGGAACATTTTTGGGAATGACACTCACCACAAACGGAGCAGAACAGGTCGCCTTATATGGACAATTATAAAGGCATTGATTATGCTAATTGGGAAATGGTGTGATGATGTAGAAACATAGACTGTATAAAAACATGGACGTAGTTACCGTGACGTCACCCGTTGGTTTCTGAAGAGCGGTTTTGAAGCTCAAAGTGAGCCGCTCCGGCCGTCGCCATCTTGGCAGTGCATGACTCTACCTAACCCTCAGCCAATCAAAAATGGGCAAAGAGGCGGGCCGAATGGCTGAAACAAGCCACCTAGCGGCTGGCGGACCTGTCACTCAAAGCAGCCATGTCCTTCATTATGCAGAACTTTACGGCTTAATAAAACTTAAACGGGTGAGTTTAAGTTTTATTAAGGGATTGACTCGCTTTTGGAGCCTCGAGTGGTCGTTCAAGGAACTGCAGTTTTTAGCACTTCCGCATTGGCTTCATTTTACAGCCCCGGAGGTTGGCGCTTGTGTGGAAAGTATTCAAATATACTTAGCGTTCGTCGCGTGAAGGTAATTATTTAGTCATTAAACCAAAAAAATGTGCCCAAACGCTGCCTTTTTTAAGATGAACTACAAGATAACTCTAGCGCGTGCACGCTGTAGACTTGTCCGGGTGCTGCACTGCCTTTACATTTGAGCTCCGCCTTTTTTCATTCCATCAATTTGTGAATCCCCTACTGCTAATGATAAAATCTCAAGCAGGTGAAATTCATCAGGCTGAAACGAGCGATTTGTGACAAATTGAGCAGTTAAGAGAGTTTGTTAAATATGACTTAGAACACTGACAGGAGCAGTCAGTCAGAGAGTTTCAGGGGAAGAATATGAAAATGTTCTCCTATGAGGCTCAGCGTGAAGGGACATTTTCTAAACTGCTCACATTTTCCAAGAGGAGGAAAAGTCCAGACTGTAAGCGACGCCCTGCTGTCATGTTGAGATGAGCTGAAGCAGCAGCTCCACACTAGTCATTAAAACAGAGAAACGATTCGACCTGACAGACGGAGCTTTTCCCTCAGCGGGGATGGATGGATTTCTGGAGGAAAGAAGAGTGAGAGAACGAGCAGGAAGCAGCCTCACGTAGTCATAATTTAAAATTGTCAGGGTGACGTTAATGAGTGGCAGCAATGAAGATGAATGCTGTAAACACATTCCTTCCTGTGAAGGTGAACAACATCTCATTTAGGCTGCTTCAGGATCATATATATATATATATATATATATATATATATATATATATATATATATACCTGCTGTGTGATGTGAATAAAAAGGCTGCAGACTGTGTTTTCGTGATGTTTTCACCTCTGCGCTCAGAGCGGATCCTTTCATATGTTAATGTGTTTGAGCTGCAGCACATTTCCAATTAAACCTGCTGAAGGTTGATGCACCCGTCTGACAAAGAAACAGAAAGTCAGAGACCTGAGGCGACATGCCTGCTGGCTCTGTGTCCTGGTCTGTAAACTGTCTCTCTCTGTCTGATGAAGTGATACAGCCGTCGAGCAGCTCGTCCTCACAGCGACCGAGTGTGTTTTTAAGGTATGTTGTTGCTATTTTATGATCTTATTTCTTTCACAATTTTACTTCAGTGACGCACTTTGTGACCTGCTCTGTGAAAAGAGCTATATTAAATAAACTTTACTTACTTACTGAAGCTTCTGTGCACAACTTCAGTGTTTGTTTCATCACAGTGAGTCCTGTCTGTTCCCTCCATGCTGACTCAGCTCAGCTGTAATCCTTCCTCCTCTCTGCGGATATTTGCCCTCCATCCCAACACAGCTGTGATCCGTCTGTTCACACCAGGAGCAGAAATCAATACATGGAACGTCAGGAACGCTGTTCTGACTTCTCTGTTTTAAAATGTTTTTAACTTATTGAGTTCATTGAATTTTATTATTATAAATGTACTAAATAAAAGCATCTCAAAATGTTAAAATGTAGGCGAACATCATATAAATGATTAAAAAGTTTGTAATGAAGAAAAAATAGGATTTTGTTTAATGTTGAAAATATACTGTTGGAGATTTTCTTGTTTTCTTTTTTGACAAATAAAAATAGTAATCATAGTTTGTAGAGTGTCATAAATCAAATTTATTCATATCGTACATTTCATACAACAGGCGTAAACTCAATGTGCTTAATAACAAAAGCAAAAAAATAAATAAAAATCATACATGACAAAAACATTTAACATTACATTAACTTTAAAACATATAAGATAAAACATAAAGTAAGAAGATGTTACATATATAAAAACATAGAAGACAACATTAAAATTAGAAGGTAAGAAGGTATTACAATAAAGAGAGTAATGTAAGAGGGTATTATTATTATTATTATTATTATAAAAAAGAAATAACAATAATAATACTGATTCTAAAATGAAGGTTTTAAGTGTTAACCTGACTAAAAGCTTGTGAAAAAGGTTTTTATTCTGCTTTTAAAAGAAGACACTGTTGTAACAGACCTGAGGTCATGTGGTAGAGAATCCAGTAGAACCATAATGACCATATTATATTATATATAACCATATTCTCTGTATAGTGAGGAGACCTGTATCTGATGATCTCAGGGGTCTGGTGTGTATTCAGAGAGCATGTCGACGACGTAGGAAGGAGCTCAGCTGTTCATAGCTTTAAAAACGACAAGAAGTATTTTAAAATCAATTCTTTGCTTTACTGGGAGCCACTGAAGGAGTGATGTGTTCACTCCTTCTGAATAAACTGGAGTTTATTAAGCGTTTGCTTCACCAGTCCAGCAAAGAGTCCGTTACAGTAATCTAGTCGGCTGGAAATGAATACATGAACCAACTTTTCAGATCTAACTCTGGATATATTTCTAAGATGATAAAAATCAGTCTGAGAGATATTGAATATGTGCTTCTGAAAGTTAAGATCAGCGTATAAAATCACACCCAAGTTTTTGACTCACAGGGTTTTTACCAGCAGAGGAGTTAACAAAGAGTGAATCTGGAGCCTCAAAGCCTTCAGATCTGCTCAAAGAATCTCTGTCTTGTCCTCATTTAGCTGTGAGAAATCTTTGGCCATCCAATATTTGACATCAGTATCAGTATAAATCAGTGACGTCTCACTCTCTCCGAGGACTCACTGACAGTTAGAGAAGGACGAGCGAGTGGAACAGCCCCAATAAATAATGCGTAAAAATATACTTACAATGCAGAAAAGGCTGCTGCAGCGTCTTTCTGCTGTCAGCTGCTGACAGAGAGACTGTCTCTGCTGGTTATTCCCCGTCGACTCAACACACTTTGAGAACAACAGAAGAGCAAAACAATTTCCACTTCAACCATTAATATAAAATAAAAATAAAAAAATCGACAGTTTAGTCTTCGAGTCAGATAATCTGACAGCGGGTGAAATAATTTCACCTGTCAGAAGAGTTTCTTCATGACGGCAGAATCCAGCGTCTCCTACAGATAAACTGAAGACTTTTTAAAATGTCAGAATAAGAAAAGACCATCTATTATTTAGATAAGACTTTAACAGCTTTTACAATGGAAATGCAAAAAAATCAAATCAAATCCAATATGGTTCATGTGATTTTAGAGGTGCAGAGTATGTTGTGCAGCATCAGTGCAAATTTGTAAAGTTTGATGTGCACCAGTTGTCAACAACAGCAGTAAGAGTTTGTACAGTATTAGATGTGTAATACAGCAAACGGGATGTACAATGTAAGATATTAACAGTAAGTGAGGTGTGAAGCTTTAGTCTTGAGGACTTCAGTATAAACAGTAAATCAAAATCTCTCAAGGTTGACAAATTAATAAAAGCTGAAACCAAATATCCCTCCGGACTCGCAGACGGAGCCCTCGCAGACACCACTCGTACAAACCGTGTCGTGTTCACTGTTATCACATCTGTGAGGGCGCCGGGCTACCATGACACCTCAAGTGTTTCCATGGAGATGAATTGAAATTCGTGACCCCGTAACTCTCTTCAAAGTGTTTTACAGAACGATTCTTAATGGTTTTGATTGCAGTGAGTTAAGCTGCTTTACACAGCAGCTACAACAAATACTGTTGACATGAACTGTTAAACACTGCTGATATTATATACATAATAAATCTTCAACTGAGGACGTTCACATTGTAGATGGACAAACACCAACCTTTACTCGTCTACTTTAGCAGCTTAGAAACCAACAAATCCATATTATTAAGCCTATAGACCTCTGACCTCACTACAGCAATAAACTTGTAAAACAAAAAGGAAAAAAGCAAATGTCATGAAAAGTAAACACAATATATATTATTATGATGATAGATATACATCCCGACAGCCATCAATAAATCAAGTGAGAATCCAGTATGAGTGACCGTTGCAGGCCTGTAATAATCTCGTCCAATCATTTCATTCAGCCTGAATGAAATGTCATTTTATAGCAGGTTTCAATCTTGTTCTTTGACTTTTATCAGTAGGATGTCTTTACATTTGAATAACAGATTGTGCCTTTAAAAATATTTACCAGAACAGTAATTCATCTAGATACAGCTGTAATTTCCTGCTTTGAATGTGTTCATGTCTCTCTGTCAGATGACTCCTGGGCTGCTTCTATGTGTTTCTCTTTCCTCCTTAAACTTTTTCTTTCAATCTTGAATCAGTTCTTTACTTTCTCCTTGTTTTCCTTTCAACACTGTTACATCCTGCAATTCTTCCTCACTTCTGTCTCGTCTCTCCTGATTCCTTCACTCACTCTGAAAATATAAGAAGTCTTCCTTTAAAAATATGAGTGAGGATAAAGCAGCATTACATTAACAACTGTAAAGTAGGCTAAAGCAGCAACAGATAGATAAACTGGACGGTTAAAACACTAATGTCAATTTAAAAAAAAATTTAGCGCCAGGAGAGTTTTTGCTAGCTACTTACTTTGTGGTCCTTTGTCTGACATTATTATTTGATGCAGCACATGTCAGTTAATGTCATATATGATCCTCTGAACTCTGATTCATTCGTCTGCCTGCTGGCTTCAGCATGGTGGGTTTGTTTGATTAAAAGACCCGCGTAGCAAAAGTGGGCGGTGGATTGTTGTTGGTCACCCCTTGTTAACAGTAACAGCTGTCTCCGTGTCTCATACAAGGATACAATGTTCAAACGGAAAACAAAACGAGCGCTCCTAGAAGATTCAACAGAAGCTGCGGTAGAAAGACGCTCTGAGCCTTTAACAGCTGTAAAGTGACGTCTGCGTAAACGCTATTCAGAATTTGAGAAGTGACTAAATGATATAACTGTAAAAAAAAATAATAATAATTTGCGTTGTTTACCAAAAAGACTGTTCATCTCTGTTGTTGTCACAATGTTTTGGTGTGACAGTGGTTTGGGCAGCGTGAGACTGAAGGTGAAAGTGTGTGTCACACGCCAGGAGCGCGAGAGTTGACAACTCTGCGTCAGATAACGTGAGTCAGATACAGCTTCTCTCTCTCTCTGTCTCTCTGGTCGCTAATTTCATCTCTGATGCTTAAATGTCTCTCTGTGGCTGTTGTGTGAATTTATCTCCTTAACAAGAATGCAGCAAATATATATATATATATATATATATATATATATGTGTGTGTGTGTCTGTGTGTGTGTGTGTGTGTGTTGTAGGTAGTTTGCTTGTTGCAGTGAGCTGTCAGGACTCACTCATTCATTAGGAATTGATCCAGTTTTTAATTGAGTGGTTGTTCAGCCACCTGTTGATGTTGATGTGATTAGTGAATGAGTGTGCAGGAGGTCTGGCTGCTTGCTTCTGACAGTTTGTTTAGTTCGTTTTTAAACTGAGCTGTATATTGAGTAATAAGCTTAAAGTAACTGGAATAACAAGTGTTAACTAGTGGTGTAGTTGATCGTAACTTGGTTGATACGTGATCCGTACGGATCGCCCCACACGGTTCGGCAGGGATATGAACTGCGGATTAATTGCAAAATTTAATGTCTCATTTAAGACAAAGTAAACAAACTGCTGTAAGTACAAGTCATGGGCAGACAGCGTGTCGCTAACTAGGATTTTGAAGGGTAACGATCAAACCAGCATCTAACGGGTCTGATGTGACATCTGTAGGTGTGTTTACATGTTGTTTGATGTGCTGCAGCTGAGCAGCTAATTAGCATCTAGCTGCTAACTGATGTTAGCAGTGAATGTTTGTTTGGTGGCTCGTTCAACAAGCTGCAGGACAAGACGTGTGTTCATGTTTCTAAGTTATCATCAAGTTTTGATGATGTGGACAGAGACTGTTTCATTCACTACCGTGTTTAAAAGCGGAAGGTATCAGGCCTCATATTGCAATTTAATTTAACAATAATTGAGCATTGAATATTTTATATATTTTAAGACTTTATTTAAACACTGGACATCTTAAATATTGTTTTCATTTAAGACCATGGGCAACAGTTCCTTGCTGTCAGTGTGTTACAGAGTAATCTTTTTTTTTTTTTTTTTTTTTTTTGCTGATCCTAAAAATGATCTGATCCGTGACTCAAATCCGTGATACGATGTGAACCGTGAGTTTTGTGATCCGTTGCACCTCTAGTGTTAACATGATTAGATGTAGATTATATTTTGTATGTCGTGCACATAGATCAGAGTGTGTAATTCATGTATTTGATACATGCATTAATACTTTCTGATGTGAACCTACACTTTTAGATCTGTGAATGTTTTTAGTGTTCAGTCTATCTAGTATTCAGCACTGATCTGTTCCTGTATCACATTATAAGCTTTGTGCTACTTTATATATTTCTGTATACTAAGAAAATTCACAGGAAACACGTGTAAATCATGTGATATGTTGTCTGTTTTTGATGAGAACATAAATCTGTTGTCACAATAGAACAATACTATAAATTTGAATTTCACTTTGTTGGTAAAATCACACATCTGAACCAGTCCATGGCTAAAATGAGCTCTTTTTTGTTTAGAAACAATATGTATAAATGTATTAAAGAAGCAGCCTTTACACCACTCAGAGGTTTTTGTTTTTGAAAGCAAATTGTTTTATTGACATATAAAATTGCCCCCATCCCTCCGATTCCATCAGGTGAGGGACAATGATATAGTTTGATGCAGTTTGTTGGTTTCACTCCTGTCCTCCCCAATTTTTTGAGTCACCAGCCGCCACTGATATCAATATAATGTAATATCAATTATTGACTATTTTCTTTTACATTGTATGACTGTAGTAGTCTGCAGTAAGACTGCTTTAGGCCCCTTGTGGACTTGATGAGTGGTGGATTTGGACGGACCTCGGCACTCGCAGACTTCCCGGGAACGAGCCCAGTCAGTTGGGTTCATGTAGCTCAGATGTAGCTTAGCGTCTCTTAGCCTCCACTTACATCCATGGAACGTCCAACTTGTTGGTTATTGTCCTTCACATATCAACATGTCATTAAACACTACTTCCTGCTAGTTTACTGTCAACAAACAGAACTGTACACAAAACCTCCTTAATGCAAGTTAAACAGGATTTTAAGGGTCATGTGACCAATAACCTGATGTAGCAGGTTTAACCTCGACTTTATAAAGATGTTGGGCTTTGAGTCTTTTGAGTCTCCATCTGATTCCAGCCGTTAGTTTCTCTTCTGTCATATTGTTTTTTCTGGTTGAAGATACAATCTCTCCAAACCAGACTACAGCTACAAATCAATGTCTTCCACCTCTGAGCCACAGCTGATCAGCGTTTTGTCATTCTTCCCCCGATCTGCCATCATGCTTCATGTCTGATTGAGGTTTTCACAGATCCTCTTGGATCCTGTAGTTTGGATCAAATCTAATTATCCTCGGGTTTATTTCAGACCACATCTGTCCTCGGAGCCCTTTTGGATCGGATCTCTTTTTTCAGAATCAATTCATGCATGTTTTATGTTCTTACACACTTTAAATCTCTGGGTTAAAAATGCTCCCAGTTTGGGTCGATATATCACCAACACAGTACTGAGTTAATGTTGCCCAGAAAGCTGCTCAAGACAAGCGGTTGTTTTGACCCAGTTTCACTATTATTTTTTTATTTTACTGTTGGGTTTTTTACCCAAACTAAAGCCTGGTTTAATCTGCTCTTATTAAACTTACATATCACAGTTTGTTATTGATTGTTAATAACTTGTGTATGTTTTGAATCTCATATGCACATCGTTTGGTACAAAAAACAACACATCCGTGACAGCTTTAGCTAAAACCTGTGTGTAACACTGGGTCAAAATAACAGATTGTTACTGGGTTATATGTTGTACTGGTGCTATATTGTACTAAACAGGGTTAATTGTTAACCTAGTGTGTTTCAGATCAAGCCCACATTTTGGACAAAGATGCGTGAATATCTTATGAAAACTAAAATCCAAAGAGACTGAAGGTGTGAACGCAGAGACAACAACCTGCAAAACAGCTGCTCACACATGAAACACACACATTCACTCCACTCTGCAGCGTCTGAGGGTGACAAACACCCACATACATACTTCCATATCCATATTGCAGCCTGTTCTGTCCACACTCCACTGAGCTGATGTGCTGAACACAAGTGGAGAAAATGTTTCTGAACTAGAGGACCGATCTTAAAGCTGAGCACTTTACATAATCCCCTCAGGGGCAGAGATGAGACGAACGCTTGCTGTCTTCAGCTGGACGAGGACAGAATCTAAAAGGAGAACTTAAAGCTGAGACGTTCAGACGACGGCGGCTCAGCATCTGGCCTCAGTGTGTGTGTGTTTGTTTGTTTGTTTGGGCGTGCAGGCTGGTCTTCCCGACTCAGACAAGCCCTCATTTGTTTGTTCTTTGTGGCGACTGCAGCTCCTCCTCGCTGACACCTGGACTGTGTCGCACCAGCTGTTCATAAATCCATCACTAAGTTTGTGTGTAAAGTTCTTAATAACTATATCAAGTTTAAAACTTGTGATTTACTAAATCAGGTTGTATCATTAAATGACAGGTTCACCATTTTTCAAGTGTGTCAAAATTTGAGTGTCGATATGAAGACTGGAGGAGGTTTTCCTCGCTGTTATGATTCCTCTTGTTCATACTGACTATTAACACGACCCTGACACACCTGTGGGGCACTTTAGCTTTGGTGGCGCTATTTTCAGGATCACTTACACTCATTCTGACTTTTTAGTTGTGAAATTTAAAGAGTTACCTATTATTTAAAGTGCAGAATCACCATGCAGCATGGTCCCAATACACTTCACAGTTAAAAAGGACAACATACAGTAATCAATTCACAATAATAAAAAATTAAAAGTGAATCAATTACATTAAAAACATTAATGTTAAATAGATGTTAAAAGGTGAAAGGCCCGGCTAAGTTTTCGGGGAGGTTGTAATGTAGTGAATAAAGGTAAGTTTTCAGTCTTGATTGAAAGATTTCAACTGAACTTGCTTCTTTAACATGTAATGGAAGGTCGTTCCAGAGATACGGGGAACGGTAGGCAAATGCTCTAAAGCCAACTGATTTTTTTGTTAACTGAAGGAACGACCAGGAGACCAGTAACCAGTGAAGAGAGGCCAGAAAGGGTGTTATATGGTCAAATTTTCTGTTTTTTGTCAAGATTCTTGCTGCAGAATTCTGAACAAGCTGCAGACTTCAGTAGAACAGAAAAAAGGACATTACAATAATCAAGTCTGGAAGATACAAAAGCATGGATTCATGTTTCAGTGTCACACAGTGATAGAATAGGTCTGATTTTGGCAATATTACTAAGATGAGAAAATGCTGTGTTGGTAATAGCCTTGATATGAGACGGGAACGTCAGACGGGAATCAGAAATCACTCCAAGGTTTTTGACAGTTGAGCTTTCAGAGATAATACAGTCATTGATATTGACACTCAGGTTCTCATACTGATGCTCATATTTTCCTGGTCTAACAACTAATAACTCAGTTTTATCAGCATTCAACAGCAAAAAGTTCATATCCATTTTTTTTTTTCTGATAAATAAATGAGACCAGGTTTATGACCGTAATCACAAGGGCTGAAGAACAGTAACCTTTTAATTTTGGGTGCCTGGTAAGAGGTTAAAAGATCTTTCAACGTATGTGATGGAGGCCAAAATCCACAGTGTGTCCACACAGTCATTTAAAAGTCTGAGTTAGTCATATCAAGTGGATATCTGACACATTTACAGTCTTTTTAGCATCAAATTCCCTCTTTGTGTTTCCTCGGACAGTGTTTCCCTGTTGAGCTGCAGGTGGAAGTATAGTAACAAAAAGAGGGACTTTGGCACTAAAAAGACTGTAACGTTGAAAGATATCTACTTGATTTGACTCATTTGGACACATTTGAACAATTGTGAACCTGTCGTCTAATAAAGTAAACACTTAAGTAATGTGTAAATCAGTTACAAGGAAACATCTGTAGTGCTGTACAATAAGGCAAAGCAGTTTTATTTATAAAGTACGTTTCATACACAGAGGTAGAGTCAAGGTGCTGTACAGAGTAGTTAAAACAGTACAATTCAAAGTATTCACAGTACAATGATAATAAGATCTTGAGTTTTAAGAGCATTCACTTAAAAGCTCTCAATAAGGTTTTCCGTCTGGATTTAAAAGCTGTACAGTTTGGGGCGTTCCTAACAGCTGGTTCCAGCTGTGCTGCATAATGAATTACAGCTGCTTCCTCTTGTTTAGGTTTTGCTCTCGGCACCACTAGCAGTCTACTCCCTGGTGATCCAAGAGGTCTTGCAGGGTTTTATTGCTCAAGCATATCAGTCATAGATTCAGGGCCAAGAGATTTATAAATAAGTAATAAGACTTCAAAATCAATTCTGTGGCTTACTGGAAACCAGTGTAGAGATGTAAGAACTGGGGTTTTGGTTTTGGTCAGAACTCTTGTGGCTGAATTTTGAATAAGTTGAGATGGTCTTTTTAGGAAGTCCAGTCAGAAGTCCATTGCAGTAATCAGTTTTGCTGGAGATAAAAGCACGAATCAATTTTCCCACATCTTGTTTTGTCATAAGGTCCCTGACTTTGTTTTTAAGGTGATAAAATGCTGATTTTGTTATTGCTTGTACATGACTGTTCAAACTTAGATCAATTAAAACACCAAGATTCTTTACCTGCTCTTTTGATTTTAGTGCCTTGTTCTTTAAGTGAGTGAAGTTTTTAGACATCCAGTTATTTACATAATGACTCTATAGGACTGCAGTCATTTGATGAGAGAGTTAAGTAAATTTGAGTGTCATCAGCATAACTATGATAGGCAAGGTTATTGTGGCAAAGTCGGAGCATTTACAGTATAAACAGAAGTGGGCCGAGAATAGATCCTTGAGGTACACCACAGGGCAAGGTCATGCATTTTGAATCATGGTTCCCAATAGTTACAAAATAATCCCCGCCCTCCAAGTGTGAATTTGGTCATTTTTAGTCATTTTAAAATTGTTCCAGAAAAACCAACCCAGATTTCCAGTCTATGTAAAAGTTTACTGTGATCGACAGTATCAAAGGCTGCAATAAAGTCAATTGATGTCTTGCCTGAATCACTATTAAAACGAATATCATTAAAAACCTTCATGAGTGCAGTCTCTGAGCTGTGACTGGCACAAAAGCCTGATTGAAATTTATCAAAATAGTCATTTAAAATGAAGAATTCTGCCTTCTCTATAATTTTGCCCAAAAGGGTCAGTTTGAGATGGGCTGAGGGTAGAGGTATCTAGGTTTTTTTTAGTAAAGGCTTAACAACTGCAGATCTCAAAAATGAAGGAAAGGTGCCAGACAGAAGTGATGCCTTCACTATATTAAGAACATCAGTTTCTATGGAGTTAAAAACAGTTTTTCAAAAGTTAGGTGGCAAGTTGTGGATGAATGAGGTGCTGCACTATTTCTAAGAAGGTATCTCTGTTGACGGGGCTGAACTGTGACATCAGGACTGGTGTCCTTATACTGTCACTTTTATTTTTAAAAAAATTATGCAAATTCATCACACTTATCAGCTGAGAGAAATTCAGGAGCTGTTTGCGGGGCAGGATTTGTCAGTCTCTCTACTGTGGCAAATAAAGTGCAAGCATTGTTCTTGTTTTTGTTTATGATACTGGAGAAAAAGGATTTTCTTGCTTTGCAAATTGTATTGTTGTAGGAGTAAAGCATGCCTTTGTAGATACCACAGTGTATTTGAAATTTGGTTTTACACCATTTATGTTCAGCTTTTCTGCATTCTCTTTTCCTTAGCCTTACACTTGGATCATGTCTCCAGGGTGCTTTCTGTTCATAAGTGATTGTCTTATGCTTTACCAGTGCAATGTTGTTTATAATATACAGTGTTTTGGAACTGAAGTTATAGTAGAACATAAATAGAGTCAGATTTTTCACTCGAAGTTGTGAAATTGCCCATCTAAAAAGAGCAGTATGGTCACTTAAGCACCTCTTTTTTACAACCACAGGTTGTTGTCAGATTTGAAGAATAAAAAAGTCCAAAAATAAACAGAAATGATCCGACCAGTGTTGAAACATGGAGACCCTTAATGATAATCAAGTCCAGAGTATGTCCTTGAGAGTGAGTGGACTCCTTCACATGCGGACATCAGCCATAAGTATCAAATAGTGCGTTAAGTTCATTTGCTTAATTATCCGCTGGGTTATCAACATGGATGTTGAAGTCACCAGCTATTGTGAGAGAATCAAAGTCTGTACAAATAGCAGATAAGAGTTCACTCAGCTCATCGAGAAAATGTTGTGCTGTGTGCCTTGGAGATCTATAAATAGTTACAATAAGAAGAATAAGAATAGCAAGCAACCAACTGTGTAAACAGGAAGTGACTGTAGCATCACAAGATGTAACATAACTTCCAAAAATATCAGTTTTAGGAGCCAAAAGATAAAATAAGAGTAGCTGCCAAAATCAGATTAAGCCAAGCTAACCAGTGTTATCTGGTCATTTAGATATTGGTTTTGTAACTTGAGGTTTAGTGTGTTCTTTCTGTGAAATGTAAAGTGTCAGATATGTCGACTATCTTCTACTCTTCAGTCTAAATGGAAGAGATTAGCAAGCTAACATTAGCTTTGTCAGTCATCAGATAGCTTACAGTTCCACCTGGCAGTTAATAGCTGTAAACATTTAGTAACAAATAATCAAACTAGTTTATGTTGCAACCTTCTTTAATTTAGTGATGCATAAATCTCCACTTAGTGACATTATAACGAGGCTAAGTTTGACCGTTGGAACAGCTGGTGCAACCGGCTCCAGGTGAGATCTCCAAAGAATGGCAGCATCACAGTCATTTTGAGGAGAAAATACCAGGACATCTGTTCTTATATTTAATTCAGACTTTGAGAATCAACAACACGAAGGAAAGGAGACGAGGAAAGCGTTTAAATATACGACTATTATCCTGATAATACTGTTTAATATCTTTACAAACTTGTGTTGTTTTTCCTAAACTTTGAATTCTCATGGAGATTGTGTCTAAAGTTATTTAAATTTAAATATTTCACTCAGTGGATCATATTTTTATTCTCAAGACTGTGATCAGCTGATGTTTAAACCTTGTTTCTCAGACTACATCTACATTATCCAACTAGATTCTAAAACGCCATTCTTAAGCTAAAACAACATGCATCCACAGCAGGAGCTTCAGTTTGTTTCTTTAAATACCTCCATCCACATTAAAACATTAAAATATACATCCACAGTGAGAAGGGTCTGTCTGCAGTCTTGCAGATATTCTAACCCCTACCGTCTCAGTCCTCATGTCTAAACCTAACCAACCTAACCAATGCAAGATGGTGGCTCTGCAAAGTGGGTGTGTTATGTAGTACTGTGCGTCCGCAAATGGACTTACTTGTTTGCAGCGGCTTCATTGCATGGATGTATTATAACAGCTGGATAGGACTCTGTCCTTGCAGCCATTTTTTCCCAGTGGTCACTTGCAGTATTGCAGCGAATCCCCCTGCAGCCCAAAAAGCATTTTCCCTCATAGACCACCATTGTACTAGAGACGTCTGTAAAACTGTTGACAGGACACCTCAAACTGCAAACAATGTCAATTATGATATTCTAATATGAACCTTTGATCCATGGAGGTTTTTGGTCTGGATGGAGGACGATGTGTTTACGAATTTAGCTGACTTAAGGTGGACGTGATTTTAGAAACGCTGCTAACTTGCTTTGCCAAGTGCATTCCTCCAAGCTAGTTAGTGATTTATATCTCAGCACATGATATGATATGAATTTGTGTTTTTTGCAAGATATCTACAAAAGTGTAACAGCTGTGGGAGTTTAACTTTTTTATGTGGTGTTTTTTATTATTTTGATCATCAGAATAAGTTTTTTTTCTGAGTTTGTGTTGCTGCTCATACTTGAACTAAGTGAAATCATCTCCCCAGTGTCTGTGTGACGTTTCTTAGCTTCAGATATTTGAGTGTCTGCGTTTCGTCTGTAACAGTTCAGACGTCTGAAGTCTCTCAGCTCGCTGTGAGTCGCTTCAGAAGCAAATATAAAACAAACAGGAGTTTATTCTTCTCTTCTGCTGCTGACAGTGGATCAGTTCTTCTTTCAGCTTCTTTCTAATCACACACTGAACTTTGGTTCAACTTCTTTCCTCTTCTGAGCTTCAAAAACACCAAAAACACATCAGAGACATGTGACCTGGGTTAACGTCAGGCAGCGTTACACAAGAGTCTGTTTTCACGCTCTTGTTCTCTCATGACGGGTTTCATATCAAACACCTGGGAGGATCTGATTTCCTTTAAAGATCCTCCACTGTGAAGAAGTTCAAACTTTTCTCTGATTGAGCTCAGCTGTTGAATGGAGAGTTTCTTCATGGCTCTTTCTTCTGCAGGAACTATACGAAACACCAACGTACAGAGCTGTAGACCACCGACATCATGTCTTTGGTTTTGTCTGAGAATTTGTGGGTTTTAACGAGAGTTTTAATGGAGGAGTTTGTAGACTAAATATCTTTATATTTTATTGTTTCTAGATAAAAACATTATTACATTTAAACATGATAAAAGGATTCTGTATTTCTCCCAGAAGGCTTTGAAACTGCATGAAAGAAATAAATGAAAGAATAAAATGAAAAATTGTTAATGAAGTAGATTTTTTTTGGTGTGCTATGAAACATCTCTTCAGAATGAGGGTATCTGATCATGATCTTTGTTTTTTTACTTTCTTTCTTACGTCTTTATTTTGTGTGAGCATGAAGTGAATACTAGAGGCGGCGTGATTGTGAACAAAGTCAGAAGATAAGTTGAGAAACTAATTTGCCTCCCAGGAGGAGCTCATTGATTAAGTGTCCGCACGAGTTGAAAATGTTTCAGCTTGAGTGAAATATGTGTTCATACTGTATAGAGTTGTGAAGTTGAAGAAGATATTTCGGGCTCCTCTGGTTCCCGAAGTAAAACCCCTGTTAATTCTTCCTGTAGACAACATCAGTGACTCAGTTCTGTCTTCTACAGTTTGGATCAACATGCGTCTCCCTCGATGAATCATCAGAACAAAAGATGAACAACTGCGTTTGAAAAGATCTGTTTCTTTAGTAAAAAGTCGAAGCTACAAGACTGAGGACATAAAAATTTCAAGGTAGAAGTTAACTACGACTCCCAGGGTGCATTTCAGCAAGAAACAGCCAATCACAGAGCTTAAAATTTCAGTCACATGCGCCGCTAACGGCGAGCAGAAACTAAAGATCACGATCTGCAGATTAAATCAGTTCACGAATTCCGTAACCATGGCGACACGTTTTGTTTACAACCTCAGTGATGAAGCATTTTGAATTAATTAAGCTCTGATTCAAGCCATGGTTCCATCTCCATAGTAACAGCAGCAGAGGCTCATGGGTATTGTAGTATTCTTAACCGTCCACCAAAATCAAAACGAAGTGTAAATAATGTAAACTGGTGTCAGAATATAAACCTGGAGCATCGTTACATCATCCAGGAGAGTTTCTGAGTTCAGTAATATTTGAAATGAGAACACAGAATGAAGAACTTTACACTTCTTCAAATGTGGAATAAAATCCCAAATCACATCAGGAATACTCTCTCCTTATTACAATTTATACAGATATTTCCTTCTTCTGAATCAAATATCAACCACTAACAGAACATTTCAATAATCAAAGTGTTACTATTATTATTACACATTACACTCAGGGCTGCAGCAAACCATTATTTTCATTATTTTCTCAATTAATCAATTAGCCCTTTCATCCATAAAATGTCAGAAAATTTCCTAAAACCCCCAAAATAAACCTAAAATATCTTGTTTTGCGCCAAACAACCGAACAATATTCAGTTAACTGTCATAAAAGACTAAAGAAACCAGAAAATATTCACATTTAAGAAGCTGGAATCAGAGAATTTGGACATTATTTCTTAAAAAAACGACTCAAAATGATGAATCGATTGAAATAGTCGGTGATTAAGGTTCATCACTACAAGCCGACACATTAAACACTGTCCTTGTTAGAAATATCGATTATAGTCACTTTAAGCGTTTAATTAAAAAAAGGAAATCAATGTTCTGATTGTTTCTTCCAGCAGAGACTGTTTCAGCGAGGCAGCGAGTCGTTCTGACCTCTCTGCAGAGACAGTAAGAGAAACAGAGCAGCGACAGCACAGGTCATGTAGGATTTTACCCTGAGGGGTGAAACGGTTTATTGTCCAGAAAAGAGACAGATGACAGTAAATAGAGCTTTGCTTTTAAATAAGAAAATCAGAGCGCGGAGTGAACGGTGATGGACGTGTGCTGTCATGTCAGATGGATTTCTTCTCTCGTCGCTCAGCCGGGCAGAAAGCTGGAAGCTGTCTCGGGGATGACGAGCATCAATCACTGTCACCGAAAAACACCGTGAGACGGCAGAAAAAACAGGCGAGGAGCGTGTCCTCCGATGTGAAGGCGTGTTAAGATGTCCGCACGCATAAATCTGTCTTCAGTGTGGAGGCCGGCCGGGGGTCTGATCCGCCTCGCCTGGTCTCGCCTGGTCTCAGGTAAAGGTCCGGTGTTTGAGGGTAATGAGCGCTGTCAGTATGTAATCTATCAGCAGCTCACCTGCCAGGCTTCTGTTTGTCCCTCATCTGATCCTGGGAAGCTTTTACTCAATAAAAACAAGTGGAGAACTCTGACTGGGCAGATTAATTCAACCCATTTCCAATATTAATCGATTTGTTATAATAAGTGCCTCACTGGATTTGAGACAATAAGACTTTAAGGACTCAATTATAGACAAAAGTCTGTCTGTATACACCTTTAATCTTTTTCTACAGATGTTTGATCTTACAAAACACAACACACATGTGACATAATTGCATTTAAAGTCAGTGGAAAGACACGAGTGGACACATATAGTGTCACAAACTGAGGCACAGACGTGTCAGCACGTGTTGAAGATGTCTCAACTTCACTTCCTGCAGTTTTATAAATTACCCTCATAAATCTTCAGAGACATGAGTGACGGGAGAGAGACTGGAGGAAATTGATAAAAAAAAGTTCCTGGTGAGTTTTTGAGTTTTTTTCATCTCTACAGTCGGTACAAATAAACACAAACAGTCCAGCAGTCAAATGTGTCTGAAAACATCTGCGTGGGGGGGAAACTTGGATGGATAAAATGACATGACTGCTATTAGATCTTTATCACTAGTAGGTTGCTCCAGAGGAAAGTCGTTGCTACCTGAATCAATTAGCATTTCAGGATATCTCAATCAGCTCGCTCCACACACAGTCTGGCAGGAAGTGAGATTTGGGAGGCGTGCGTGTCGGCTCTCCTGCGAGCTACAGTTCAGTAAGCAGAGATCATTTGAAGTTTATGATAAGATCTGAGAGTAGCGACACGGGAAGATTTTGATTAGACTCCATCGTTGTGAAGCATCTTAATAAAGTGAAGAGAGAGCGGGAGTGAGGCGGGACAGGATGCCGGGGGTGGTGGAGCGGAGCCAGAACGACGGTGGTTGATGGTCGAGTCTCCCTGGATTTCAAAGAGGTCATGGTGGTGATGGGGAGGAGGTCAGGGAAGTAGAAGTGATGGAGGGAATAGCAACATTCACCTGTAGTTGAATAAAGGCAGAATGTGAAGGGAATATATCCAAATATATAGTGTCGTTCACCCACAACACCCTTCTAGGTGGGTTTTCAAAGTATATTTATGTAAATCTTTGCAGAAGCAGAACTGCAGCTTGTTATCAGACCTGACAACTCAAACAAAGTTCCCAACTAAATGATAAATAGGTTGCTTGTCATTGCTTTTCAAAATAAAACCTACAGTATGATGGTTTTCTGATCTGAAAAGTATGTAGTTAAAGTATTGCAGTAAAAGTACATAAGTATTATGAGCTTGATGTAGTTAAAGTATTGCAGTAAAAGTACATAAGTATTATGAGCTTGATGTAGTTAAAGTATTGCAGTAAAAGTAGTGGTTTGGTCCCTCTGACTGATATATTATTATATATGACATCATTAGATTATTAATAGTGAAGCATCAGTGTTAGAGCAGCATGTTACTGTTGTAGCTGCTGGAGGTGGAGCTAGTTTACACTACTTTATATACAGTTAGCTAGTTTAGTCCAGTGGTTCCCAACCTAGGGGTCGGGCCCCTCCAAAGGGTCAGCAGATAAATCTGAGGGGTGGTGAGATGATTAATGGGAGAGGAAAGAAGAAAAAACAAAGTTCTGATACACAAATCTGTTTTCAGTTTTTGGACTTTTTCTCTAATCTTTGATTTTTGCTGAAATATTGGATCATTTGAACATTTATTGAAATGAAAGCATGTGAGAAGTTTAGAGGGAAAAATCACTATTTGGTGGAGCTGTTAACAACTCATAGACATGTGAAATGTGACCCCGACTACACACTGCTTTTTGTAAGACGTCAAAAGACAAAAAGGTTGGAAACCACTGGTTTCATCTTTAACAATGTGTTGTATTTTAAAAGCTTGTTATATTATCCATTGTGTCAAATCTTCATCTGAAAAGTAACTAAAGCTCCATCAACTCTGAACTGTTTTTGTGAACGCTAGCAGCCATTTTCACTCCGTCTCTCTTGACCAATCACAAGCAGTGTTAGCAGCAGTAAAAAAATAAAAGCCCCCAAATGAGTTTTTTTTGTTTTTGATCAAATCTTCCATGTAAAGGCTCTCGGCGTCACTTCGCCGCTGTGCTGTTTGTAAGCTGGTTGCAGCACTTTGAGGATGGAGATGTGAGCGTGCAAACAGCTGATCAGCAGGGTCCAATTAAGCTGCTTATTAAATGTCCTCCAGTCGTGGCTTCAAGCCGCTCATTTAACAAACCAAATCACTGTTATTATTATTACTGCTATAATTTAATAATGTTGATTTTCTCACCCACAAACCTCGCTTAAACAGCCGAACTCCAGTCATAATGTTGTTTTTTATATGTTGTGATGCTTTGCTGGTTAAAGGAATACGTCAGGTTTGTGTTTACGTTTAAAATCGTATCACATCCTGGAGATACTTTGAGCAGCAGTTGACTCCAAACCTGAAGAAGAGAAGAGACTGACCAACACTCACCTCACTTCACGCTCAGCTGCACGCAGGAGTTCATGGCTTCATGAAGACGGCGAAACTAAATCATCCGCAAAAAAAAAATCAAAAGCAGTGATGCAGTCCTGAGCCACCATAGCGGAAACTGCCTGCCTCTCTCAGCTGCATCTAGAGATTCCTGAACTCAGGCTAAATGATGGAAAGAAAGAGATTGTGGTATATATAGTGTGCTCAGTTCTCCCCGTTTGGTATCGAGATTAAAAAAAGACAAAGAAAAGACAGAGTTGTTTGTGAGACGTGGAGGAGACGGCGAGATGCAGCCAGGAAGAGGAAGTGACAGCAGGCTTTTCACCTTAACTCTCAGTGTGGACGTTCAGATACATTCAGGTACAAAGAGTCTGACTGAACCTTGTAAATAAAAGGAGGAAAAAACATGTTGATTGATCTGTTTTTCTTCTGTTCCCCATGAAAAGCTTTCAGTCAGCCGCAGCCTGAAGAAAATGACGAAGACATTTCCGCCGTTCTTCTTAAAACATCCGTCCAAGGCGGCCAGGATCAGCCGTACGTCCTCCTTCCTCACAAGAAGGCCTTCGCACTTACCATGCATCATCCACTTGTATCCATGACAACAAGCGTTCCCAATTAAACGGAGCAGATACGTGGTTTGATCATGTGACTCCAGAATGATCAGCGGTAATCAGCAGGACGACAGTAATGATGTTTGATGATGGTCAGGTTTAGTAAAGATGATGGTTTGGGGTTTGTTAAGGTTACTACTTCCTTAAAGTTAGGCCACCTTCATCGTCATGGCAACAATAATAACCACAGGGTTAAGGTTAGGGGACGATCGTAGTTAACGCTCACGGTTGTAAACAGGAAATGAACAGCGTCTCCCGTGGCAACGTCCACTGTTGGGTTAAATCCACCAGACGGCAGCTGTCACTCAAACTAACTGTAGGTCGTTTTTGGGCGACTGACATCATGATACAGCAGGATTTGGATTCAATTAGTCGATTAATCGATTAGTCGGTTGACAGAAAATGAATCAGCAACAAATTTAATTGAATAATATACATTTTTAACAATATCTTTTTAGATTTTAGACTGTTGACCAGACAAAATAAGACGTGTGAAGACGTCACCTCGGACACAAATAGTAACAGACGCTTTTCACTATTGTTCTGATCTCTGTTCCTACAACCAAAACGATTAATCGATCGCAGATTTACAGTGAAACATTTCACAGTTTCAGGTGTTTCATAATGCTTCTCTCAGTGTTGAATAAATGATCATAAAATGTTTTAGATAATAAATAATAATACATAAAATGATCGTGTCCTTGGGCTGAAACTAGGCTGCTGTCATATTTATCTCATGTCGAGTTTCCAAAGTAAAAAGTAAACTCCAGCAGGTCAACGGTTGAGGAAACGTTTCAAGTGTGTAAACTGTGAAACCTCAGAGAAGCTGCAGACTCTTTAAGGCGTCTTCTTTGTGTTTAGTTCAGCTGTTCTCTGACGGTTAAACCTGCAGCGTCCTGATAGTGTCGGCTCTCAAACAGGTTTGTATTTACAGTACCAGGCCTTTAATTTGCAGTCTGTCACGGAGCCGGTCGAGCTGAGTGACATTTGTATTGCTGTCAGGCCCCCCCCCGGCCATCCGTCTCTCTCCTTCCTTCCTCCTCCTCCTCCTCCTCCTCCTCCTCCTCTATGAATCCTGATGAGGCGTCCGGCGGCGCTCGGGCCCAACACGCCGGCCTCTGACTGAAGTGAAATCAATCAGCCCTTCAATCCTTCTCTAAAGGATCATTATCCAGCACCGCCGGGCCTGTCGGACTGTCTGCTGCAGGATCTATGACCCGCTCCGCCTCTCTAATTCACACTGCAGAGCTCACTAACTCCAATCTGACAAGAAACTGAACAACAGCAGGAGGAAGGTCAAGATTAAAGGTTCAAATTTGATCTGTTTAATACTGCAGGATCTTTGGAAGCGACACCGAACGACGTTTTAAAAAATTTAGCTGAAAGCTTGTTTTTTTACCTTCCTGTCTCCAGTTAGCAGTCTGATGTGTAAGACCTCATACAGTCAACTCGCCTCAGAGGAAATAAATGTAATTGAAATGATGTAAAAGTTGTAAAAAAGTCTTCTGATTTGCGTGCAGCTTTCTTCCTTCTGTCCTCAAAATGACTTTAATGTCATGCTTATCTGCTAAATGAAATATGTTTTGAAAGGAACATAATAGCAACATCTGCAAAACATTCACTGACGACATATTTCATTTGTTTTCTTAGCATCTAATAATAATAATTATAAAATAATAATAATATTAAACTATATGTCTAAGGCTCGAGGAACATGGTGTCATGGTTAAATACTGATATACTCTTTATTTCTGTGTTTATTTTCTCATATTTAATAAAAAGCCTGACTGTTTTCTGTTCTGCTCTTATATTAATTTGCTACTATAAACTCATCACATGCTCTATATTTACCTCGTGTCTTGATAAAGTTGATAATGTCCTTTTTCCACAGCGCTAATTACATCAGTACATCATCATCTTTCCCCGTTTAACACTGTTGTCAGTCACTGATTATCTCCAGTCGTAGTTCTACTTTGCCGTTTTTTCGATCTCTTTTAAGCGACTGACAGTATAACTAAACATCTCCTGCACTGATGCTTCACATTAAAAGCCTTCCAGTGAATCAGAGGACGTATAGTGTCTCTATTTCCTGGAAGGCTTTTTAAAGGGAAACGTGTTGAGTTTCACTGACGGCAGCTTAACGGTGACAGAAGCAAAGTAGACGTGGTTTAAAATCACCGAGACCTGCAGTGCTGTGCTGTTAAATCACTGTTAATCTTCTTTTATCATCTAAACGCCTTAAAGTACATCGATGATGCTGTTCAGAGGTTTGACGCTAACTGTGTCCCCCCCCCCCATGTGTCTCCCACAGATTCCTCAGATCAGCTACGCCTCGACGGCTCCGGAGCTCAGCGACAACGCGCGCTACGACTTCTTCTCCCGCGTGGTTCCTCCGGACTCCTACCAGGCTCAGGCCATGCTGGACATCGTCACGGCGATGGGCTGGAACTACGTCTCCACGCTCGCCTCGGAGGGAAACTACGGCGAGAGCGGCGTGGAGGCCTTCGTCCAGATCTCCAGAGAGTCAGGTAAGGAAAAAAACGTTGAGTAGATACGGCCTGTAAGCTGAGGTTCGAGCGAGAGAATCTTAGAAAATGAAGTGAGATGAATGAAAAGATAAAAATGTGTTGAGTGTGAGGATGAACTCTGAGCCACTCTGGACACTGCGGTTTTGAAGCTGCTCTGGTCGTTACACTGATGCTCGGCGTGTGTTGATGAGATCTGGTGTAATTGACTCTTGATGTAATTACAGCAGAAGTTGATGCTGTGTTCTCCTCGCCGGTCACTGTGAGTAATCAGACCCGGCTGATTAAAATGTTATCGCACCCACACGAGCTTCGACATTAATTAGATTGTAAGAGACATGTTGAGCGGCGTCATGTATGTCGGAGACCAGTGGTGCGTGTGTGTGTGTGTGTGTGTGTGTGTCAGGTTCCGTATTACTCATTTTTACAGAAATGAAAAACATCATTGAAATGAAAAACATCACCAGCTGTGGGTCTGACTCAGAGTGACTTCTTAATAAAAGAATAAAGCATTTGGCGGAAAATAGCAAGAAAAAGTAGGGCTGCAACAATTCGCCAAATCACCTCAACTATTTTGATAATTGATTGGTCCTTTTTGAGTCATTTTTTAAACAAAAAATGTCCAAATTCTCTGATTCCAGCTTCTTAAATGTGAATATTTTCTGGTTCTTCAGTCCTCTTTGACAGTAAACTGAATATCTTTGAGTTGTGAACAAAACAAGACATTTGAAGACGTCATCTTGGACTTTAGGAAACATTTATTTTCACCATTTTCTGACATTTTATGGACCAAACAACTAATCAGTTAACATGAAAATAATCGTTAGATGCAGCCCTAAACGTACACATATTTGAAAAGAGGAATAACAGATTAATTATTTATTTTATTCCACATTTTAGTAAATGTACAGAAAAGATAAAGCAGCTATAATCAATATTTTTTAATAATAACACAGTCTGATGTGTCAGTGTGTACTGTGTTGGTCGTGGCTCGTAGTGATGAACCTACAGACGCTCTCATAGCGTCGTTTTCAGAGAAAAAGCTGTAAAAAAGCTGCTGAACACTACCTGCTCACAGTTAGCTGTAGACTAGCTGGTGAACATAGTGGAGCATTTAGCAGCTAAAGAGCCAGATATTTCCCTCAGGAGTTGGTAGAGAGTAAAAACAGAGCTAAAAGAGAGTGAATATTGGACTCACATTCACCAGGTGGACAGAAACACGACTCCACATGAATGATAATGTTGCTCCGTAACTGCTGGATGTGGAAATAAACAACTGTTCGCTAACATGTTAGCCACAAGTACTTAATAAGCTGATAATATGACAGAAGTAGTTTTTACAGACTATTCTGCTGAAAACAAGTGGACAAAAAACTTAATTTCAAGCAGCTTTAACCAGATTGAAACTATAAAGGACCAAGAATAGAACCCTGAGGAACCCCACATATAATTATTGACATTATCAATGGGAGGATCATGTTGCTCCATAACTGCTGGATGTGGAAATAAAGCAACTGTTTGGCTAACATGTTCAACATATCAACTTAAAGCTGATGATATGACAGAGTTCTGTTCACTACTTGCTGCAGGTTTAAAGGCTGGTTATTTATTAAAGGCAGCTCACTTTGCTGGCTCTGTTAGCGTTTATGTCTTAGCTATTTAGTGTGAAATGAAGAAAGTAGGAAGCAATTATGCAACTGATAGAACAGCTTAATGCCAATAAGTGCTGTAAAATCATGGAGATATAATGATTTAGATTGCAGTGATGAGTGCAGGGAGAAGGTTTAATCCTGTAGAGTTTGGCTATTGATTCAGTAACGTCTGTGGTAGGAAGAGACCAAACAGGAAGCTGACAGTAGGGGTATAAGAGACCTGATCTGACTGTAAAGATAGAGTTTCTTATCCAAGTTTCTTTTTGTCAATTCATTTTTAAAAACATGTTAAAATAGAGGAGCATCTGGTGTATCTGTTCACCAAACTTACATTGTTTTTCATAAAGAAGTCACTCAGTAAATCCAACTATGATATGTCAGGAGACTCCATAAAAAAAAAACCACATGTGACTTGAACATGTGAAGTAGCAGAAGTAGCGTGCCACGTGTGATAAAAATGTGAAACGTGTTTGATGAAAGATGAATTTACAGGTGCTGTTTTTGTGAGGAAAGAAATGTGAAAAATGTATTTCTTCTTCTACTTCTTCTTTTATGTCCAGAAAGCAGGATGTGTGCAGCGTTGTTCAGGATGTATCACTGTATCGACTATATGTCTGAACTCTAATGAGCATCATGTTGCGGCTCATGTTTCCTCTTCCAAACAACATCTCTGCTGGATTAGTTGTTTATAACGGGAAACACACGTTTCTCTGCTGTCACCTCAATTTACAGGATAAAAACACAGAAAAACATGACTGAACATATAATAAAACTTGATTTTTCATCTCCTGCCCGTCACGCTCTCTGGTCCTCTCCATCACCGTAAAGCTGGTTTATAACCTTGCAGCTGTAATACTTACATATTTACCTGCCCCCGCGACACACTGCTGTAATCTGTGTGTAAATGGCAGCGGCAACAGTAATCATGAAGAATGGCTGCGATTGAGGCTTAAAAGCTTCAGATTAATAACGAGACACTGCGCAGAGAGCAGCTGAGGCTCCTCTGTGGGATCAATGAGCTTTCATCTCTGCTGTCTGCACACACACACACACACACACACACACACACACACACACACTGTAGCACATAGAAATGGCTTCATTAGCAGCCTGGATATATATATTTATATCAACAGGAGTGAGATCTGATGGTATGAAGCCTCTCAGCTGCTGCAGGAACCACAGACTGCACAGTTCACACAGGAAACGGTCACATTGATCACAGAGGATGTATTGATTAGAGCTGACAGCTGATTACAGTAGGTTCTGATGGGTAGATTTCATTCATTCAGTTAATTGAATATACGGTTATCTGGATTAAATGATAAGACACGAAATCTCAACCCAACAGAAGACGGACGATAAAATAAGCTGATTTTTTTGTTATATGTAATTAAACTCCTGGTGTAAAATGCGTTGTGGTGTCGTAATATTAAGCTTCATGACTGTTTAACAGTTAAAGGCAGCTCTGCTACCTTCAGTACTACTGCACAGCCATAAACTGTATAAAAATATGGACGTAGTTACCGTGACGTCACCTGTTGGTTTCTGAAGAGCGGTTTTGAAGCTCAAAGCGAGCCGCTCCGGCCATCGCCATCTTGGCAGTACGTGACTCTACCTAACCCTCAGCCAATCAATCGGGCCGAATGACTGAAACAAGCCACCTAGCGGCTGGCAGACCTGTCACTCAAAGCAGCCATGTCCTTCATTATGCAGAACTTTACGGCTTAATAAAATTTAAACGGGTGAGTTATAAAATAATTCACCCCCGTACAGTTGTCATGAAAGAGGAAATTAGCTACAGAGACCAAAACCTTTGTTTGTACCAGACTGTAAACATGTTTATTTCTGCTGTAAAGTTGGACATTTTAACATGGGGGTCTCTGGGGATTGACTCGCTTTTGGAGCCTCAAGTGGCCGTTCAAGGAACTGCAGTTTTTGGCTTCATGTTTCAGCCCCGGAGGTTACCGCTAACTGTCTGTCCTCTCCCTCTTTATCTCCTGTCTAAAAGTAGCCAATTGCCATAACAGTAGCCCAGTTTTGAATGTCTAATCTATATAGATATACTTTAAAATGTAATTATACATAAATTACAGCTGCAACAATTAGTCGATTAATTGATTAGTCAATACTGAACACCTATGAGAGCTTTAGGACTGACATGTTAGACAGCACTCTCCACCACCATCATCAAAACAAAACCTGAGGGAATATCTTTATGAAGAACGCTGTTCCTCAGCCTTGGCATTGATTCTACAGTCTTTGAACTCTTCTAGAGAGATGAACACCATTACCAGTATATATATATATATATTTACTTTACATATCTGCTATCAGCTTTATCTGCTGTGAGCAGCTTTGTCTTTAAAAGGTCGGTTGTTCCTGCATCTTTGAGAAGTCGCCACAGTTCTTCTTCTATTGTGGATTTCGGTGTCTCAGCTGCTTCTGTCTCTTCATGTTAATCCCACACTGACTCCATGATGCTGAGATCAGAGACCATCTGTTGCAGGACTCCTTGATCTTCTTGTTGATGAAGATAGATCTTTATGACTCTGGTTGGATGTTTGGGCTCGTTGTCATGCTGCAGATGATCAGACGCCTCCCTGATGCTGCTTCATTATGGAGAAGAACTTTTGTGCAGTGCTATAGATAGATAGATAGATAGATAGATAGATAGATAGATAGATGGAAGGAAGGTGGGGTTAGAGGAAAATCAGGTGGAAGAGGGAAGGAGAGAGTGTGGACGTAGAAGAAGAAGGAAGTACCTGTCTGATGTAACCTACTGCTTGTCGTCTGTTGATGTCATCTGATGATGTCATCTGATGATGTCATCTCCATGTTTTGATGATCCAGATGTTTTTGATGTGGCTAACCTGAGGCCCACAGAGATCTGCACTAATGGATGCGACAAAATACAGGATCACTGCTGCCCGTGAAGCCCGTTTCCATGACAACAGCTGCAGATCTCCCTGCAGCATGCTGTGAGGTTTGGGGGACAGATGGATGAAAATGCTGTGATCTCCTCCTGAGCCTTCAGCGGGGTTAAGGTGTGTGTTAACCTGCAGGTGGTGGAGCTCTCTAGACTCCACGCCATCCGGGACGTCAGCAGTCGGACCCCTGAGGAAGATCCACCTCCTCAAATAATTTTACACCCGACTCTCAAGAGAAAGACTCATGAAGCTGCAGGAGTGTGTGTCTAGTCTTGTTTTTATGTATTCGTGGGGACCCAAGACCGAGAGCCCACTCATGGTGTGGGGTCCGAAAACTTTTTCTTTAAAACTTTAACCATTTAAATGAGTTCTAGAGGCGCCCGTCATGTACCTGGTGGGTCTCACCAAAAAAAAAGATAGAAAAGGATAAAAAAAACAGTTCTGTGTGTGTCGACTTTGCTCCTTGCTGCCCCCACCAGGTGGTAAGTGGTATTGCAGTGTGTATAAAGTCTGTATATTTCAGCCAATGATGAAGCAAAAGTGTGTGTGGTGAAACAGTATTGACTTTAAAGGAACATTCCACTGACTTTAAGTCCTGTTAACCTGTGAAAACGGTCACATAACAGTAGTGGATCCTCCTGTTTCCTGGTGTTCTTTGTGGTGCTAATTAGCCGTTTGCATTGTCTCGTCCACTGTTTTGAGTCCAAAGTTCACTCACTTCCACATTCACTTCTAATCGGTGGATTTTCATTTTAAGCACTGCAATTTTCTGTAGAAGTTTGTTGAAGTCGTCCGTGGTGAAGTGGGGGGGGCATCTCGCTACTAACTGGCTTTAGCTAAGTACCACATTTCCAGTCACTGCTGTTCAGGCTTGTGCTGTTGGTAGCACGCCCTCGTAGTACTGAGAATGTCATAAAAGTGTTAAAAATATAGCAAGAGGCTGCTTTATCTAAATAAATTACAGTCCCAGTGATTTAAATGTGCCCAGGAGCTGCTGCTCAAAATTTCTAGCAGATAAAAACACAAGAATATCAGCAAAGGAATGTAAACAGAAGTGAAAGCAAGCAGCAAAGCAGCAAAGCACCTGCACCGTAGGAAGTAGTATTATACAGAAGTGCCTGAAGTTTTAGGAGATATATTGTTAATGCACAGGTATATTTAACCCTCACTTGGCCAACCCTGTAATCATACAACCATGTGGAGTTGTCCTGTGATATGAATGCTCCTGAAAGTGAATAAAAAAATGAAAGATGTAAACATGGGAATCTTTCCCATCGATCCTATATGATGTGAATGTGACATAATAACAGAAAGTCTGCAGCACAAACTGGAGGTGTTGAGTTTGATAGATGGAGCAGGCAGGGAGAGTTTATAATCAAACTCGCTATTAAGTTTTAAAGAGGAATTATGGAGTCTGGCAGGTTTCATGGATGGACGAAAAAACAAACAAATTGTGTTCTCAAACTTAAAAATTGTGCTTCTAATTAATTAAAGGCATAGTTTGATATTTTGGCTTGATGAGAGTTACATGAGAAGTTTGTAACAACTCTCACATCTCGAGTCACTTCAAGAAGTCGGTGCTTGTGATTAAGAAATAGTCATTTTACACTTTGGTTTTTGACTGGATGAAACTGTCACTGCCTGATCTGCACCACACACATGCACAAACAGGTCCACCATCTTGGACAGCTAAGTACGGCAACACCACTTGGACAAACAACATTAGAGTTGAGTTTTGTCACTGCCCAATCTGCGTTGCGCATGCACGAGTGTAAACGGCGTTTAAACTTCAACATATATTTTACATATTATTTATTTTTATTACAAAGTAATTCCCCGATTATTTGAATGGTCTTAATGGCTTTTTTGTTTGTTGTTCTCTTAGAAACAGAGACAAAGAGTTGTACTTCAGTACAGAACAGATGAACAGCCTTATGGATGGATAGACTGCGGTGAAATACACCGTTAGAGATGTTATCTCTCAAAGCTGATAATACTATAAAAACTTTTCATTTTTGTTGATGTAGTAGTACAGTAGTTATTGAGCAGTGACAGAAGACTGTTGCCGTACGTAGCTGTCAAAGATACAGAAACAAACAAGATATAACATGTTTATTTGTGATTGAAATGGTGATTGGTTAATTAGCTTTTTTTTGTCAGGTTAACAATAGTTTCCGTCTAAAAACAGCCATTGTTACATCTCCAACATCCTGATAATCTTGAGCAGAGCCTCACCTCTCTTCATTTTCCAGTTGAAAACAAGCTGCTCGGAGCCTCCATCAAGCTCATAATCAATTAGCAACAGCTGGACCAGAGCTGCATGGTGGCTTGTTTCCTGCTAAAAAAAAGTCCTGTAGCTACAACCACATGTCCTCGTGGTTTTGTTTCTGTAATGAGCTCTGGCGGGTTGACGTGACGGAGGCTCCCTCCACCAGGCCGAGCTGTGCTGTGCTGTGCTGTTCTGCGCCGGACCAGCTGGCAGATGACAGCAGAGCTTCCCAGGAAGCAGAGTCAGTGACCTCATTGGCAGCGAGAAACTGTGACAGATTAAAGGAACATTTACATAATTTCACTCCAAATGGAACCAAGTTTTTTTTTTTTTTTTTTCTTGGAACTTCCCTATCTGAACTGCCCCCCGTTCATGGTTCACTAACACAATGTAGGAAATATCAAAATGTCTTTAAATAATAATTTCCTCGGCCTGTTAATCCTATTAACCAAAGATTAAATATCTTTTTTTGTCCGTTTTTGCCTTTGAAGTCTTTGAACTCTCTCTCTCTCTGCCATCAGCTGCAGGGATTTTCCTCAGAGACTTGAACTCTGGAGAGCGTTGAACTCTTGCACGCTCAGCTGAGTCACCACCATTGCGTCATACCAACACTGATACTGTCAGCTGGTTTTCAAGGTTTATTTTGTTTTAATTCCATTAAACAGAGGGAGACAGCTCCATCACTACAAACACTCTCCGTCTTGACCCGACATCTAATCCAGTATTTTCATAAAATGGACTTTCATTTAGGACCCATAATGTCCATTTGCAGAATATGGAGCCAGAAAGGGGGCTGAGCGGGGCCACAGGTCTGACCTTCATGAGTGAAACTGATGAAACCCATCTTTCAGACACTCAGTTGTTGCTCTTGACTCAGAGAATATGAACCGAAGTGATGGTTCACTACTGTTTCTGAGTCAGATCACCTGCTCTGATTTAAAGACGTGATAAAATGAAGCAGAATCCACAGACACATCAATACACACTGTTTAACACTTACTTTAAAACCAACAGCAAACTCTCTGAGGAGAAATCTGGCCGTATAGCATCAATCAAGCAAACACAACACCATAATCAATCAAGTCCAATCACAGAACACTGTGACTAATAGTGGCAGATTAACAACTCTCAGTTTTCACTATTTAATTACAGACTTTAGTCTTCAAATAGGCCTGCCATATAGGGCTAAGAGGTTTGAGGGGCTGCTGGTTCCTGGAGCGTTTTTCCTCATTCTGTATAGGGATGTGCAGAAATCCCAGTATTTGTATTTGTATCTGTATTTGTTAAGGCAGCAAAATTATTCATATCTGTATTTGTATTCGAATAAAAGTGGAAAGAGGCTTAAAAATCCTGTTTTTGTTTTTTTATGACACTTTTAATTTTAGAAAATTAAAGTGTTACAATAAGTGTTCATGAATGAACTACCTTATGAAGGAGGTCCCCACAGTCAGAGTTAGCCGTCTTGAACTGGAGTCTCCCAGATCATAGACGACTGCGCTGATTACTGAGCAATTTTTTGTCTCATCAAGTCCTACAAATCATATTCCCAATGGGCCCAAAACTTGCATGATTTTGAAGACACAGGTGTGAGCAAGACAGACATGTCTCACCCTGCAGAAAATTCTCATCCTGTCAATCAATCTTTCAAAATAAAAGCATACCACACTTGTAATAAATATCCCTCATTTTTAAAAAGCAAAATGATCTGATCCCGACGGACCAGAGTGCGAGGTCCCGACCAACGCTGCTTGCAGCTTTAATTATTATTGTTATTATTATTTATCATTTACTTTATTTTATGTCCGTGGTCTTGTAGCTTTGTTGCTTCTTTTTACTAAAGAACCAGATATTTTATAGCACAGTTGTTCATCTTTTGTTCTGATGATTCAACCAGACGAGTTTCATGTTGATCCAAATTATAGAAGAAAGAGAACTGAGAGTCATTAATGTTGTCTAAAGGAAAAATGAACAGGATTTTTACCTCAGGACCAGGACCTGCTCCTCCTGCTGCACGTCTCAGTAATGTTATGGTTCAGACCAGGTGCTCATTTCACCTAATATGCAACATGCAAGCTGTGACATGAGATGATTTCCTCTTCTGTAAAATTAGATACTAGCCAGAAGCAGCTAATGTTTAATTTGTGCTACATGTGCGTAAATGCGACCCGAAGGATATTTTTATGCTTCAAGACTATTTCAAGTTTAATTTTAGGCACGTAACTGCTGTGCTCGTGTGTTTGAGTGCTGCCAAAACACAGGTGACCTACACTCTATGCTGTGCCTGAACGCATCCTGTACCGAAGCTGCTGCTCTGCTAACGTGTTGCTTTCACTACGACTCCTGTGTAGACTCACAAATACATCCTCAGCTAGCAAGAGACAAACATTTGTGAAAACACGTCGATGGACTGATGTTTAAAAGTGGGAAAAGACAAACACATGTAAAACCTGTAAAACTGAAGCGTCACTGTTCAGAGTTTGAATTCTCATTTCGTGACGAAGGTTTTTGTTTTCATCTTCTCACTTTGTGAAAGTAGGAAACGTCAAAAGAACAACAGGAACCACACTGGAGGGAAAATGGCTTCAGGATATGTTCAGGGACCTGCTGTCAGCTGGGAAAACTACTTTCACTGATGTCTTTTTCTGTGTATTGGATCATGCTGTGCAGGTTTGTGCTCTGAATAAACAGAAAGAGAAAGTTTGTGAAAAACAGTGTTGGAAAGAAAAAGAGAGAGGGAGAGCGGGATGGATCTGATAAATTATTTTCCACTCTGTGCTTATTATACCTGTCTGAGCACCGAGAGGTACAGCCGGTTGGACCGCTGTTATTATTAATTATCATCATCATTATTTAGGTCGTTATTCCTGTAAAGCTGACAGCTCCGCAGCCGCTCTGCTTGACCAGAATTCATGTCGAGGCCTTTGTTTATGTCATCATGTGACCATCAAGTTCCACACTTGAATCACGTGATGACAACTGAGTGATCTCCATGACAATTAAGCAAAGTTGCAGTTGCACATAACCTTGAAAGCTCTGGGGGGGGGAAAAAACTAGTAAGTGGACCTTTAAGTAAGAAGTCAAGACTGAACATTCAGGCTCAGCACCTTAACGCATGTTTGTGCTTTGTGTTATCTGCACCTCCCGTGTTTTAAACTGTTTAGCAGCTGTTTGCTTTTAAAATCAGTTTAAATGTTAAAACTATGCTTTATCACCAGCAGGGAGAGATTTATAGTGTTTCTATAGTAAAATACCTTCAGGGGACGTTTAGACTTGTTTAGCACATGCTGGTGTTTAAATGTTCTAATTTTGTTCTGCTGCGAATCATCAGAGGACAGATGTTGTCTGCAAGTGTGATGTTGGCAAACTGATGCCTGGTATGAGCTGTGAGTCATATGTTTAAAGGATCATTCTGGTGATTTTCTATATTTGTTAATAATATAATTTGTTTATCATCATGGTTCAGTAACCAGCTCTGATCCATGATAGTAATACTGTAGATTACTGACTTTAAGAGCCCTTTCACACACACAAAAAAGGAAAAATGAGTGGTTGTAGCACATGTGGAGAGGAGGAAGGAGGAATTGCGATATGGTCTGATGACGTTATAAAAAGTAAACTGGAAAAAAAATCATAAAAATGCTGACACTGTCCAGGTACTTTCAGAGAGGATGAGAGAGGAGAGAGAGCAATGACACCTGAAGATAAAGAAACTGCAGCAGCAGTATAAAACGATGTGTGATGTCATTAGAAAAAGCGGTGCGTCGCCAATGAGAAGGACAGATTTCCTGTTTATGGCGACCTGGATAGCATCCTGGGCACTCGACCGACAATCTCACCCAGATTCAACTGGTTTGGCCATAATAATATTATTATAGTGGCAATGAAATGAATCTGTTCATTCATTTTTCTCCATTAATCCAAACAGCGATGGAGGGCTACCTGCTGTATAGACAACACACTGAGGTCAGACACACGTCTGTCTACAAACCAATCAGTGTCAAGAACGGGGAGACACAGCCCACATGGGCGAACCTTCAACCTTCATTTGGACTTTCAGGTGTGAAGAGGCCCTAAAGCATAAAGCTGCAGTTTTCTATGTTTTTCTTCATGTTTGGATCCAAACCAACAATGAACTGATCTACTAACAAGTATTGTGTGTGTATCAAAGCCTGATTTATCTTATTAAAAACACGTCAGTGAGTCACAGCGCTGCACTGGGTCACATGTTGCTTCATCATGAAGAGTTTGGTCATGTTAGTTTGTTTAGAAACGGCTCCAAAGACTAATAACAGTATCAAGTTTTCAATCTCTGGAGAGTAGTTCTGCATCAGGAGGAAAAAATACAAGAAAAAGAAGAAAAATACAGAAAATCAGCAGAATGATCCTTTAAAGTTATAACTGAACAGTAATCCACAGAACTGCTATCATGGATCAGGGCTGGTTACTGAACCACGATAGTGAAACAGTACCAGATGGATCAGCTGATATAACAGTCATGATTTTGTTGCAGCGAATACAACTTTTAAGCAGTAATAAAACTATTAAAATCTCATCACTGAGCCACACTGACGTGTTCCTTCATCACCAAGAACACAAACACTGTAGTTGATTTTCACTCGATCCCACAAACAGAAATACTCTCCAGACAGGAAATGTGGATTCATCCGTCGCTGAAAACGTTCCCTAACAAATCTAATCTAGCTATTATTATATCAGCTATTAAAGATTAACTTCAGTAGGAACCAGTTGAGAGATGGACTAACATACTGGAAGACAAAGGTTCATATAAACTTTTGTCAGTATGAAACATACAATTGATTGATTGATTGTGTGTGATGTGCTGAAACTATTTCATCAGTATAAGATTTTGGACATTTCTGCCAACTTTAAGCATAATAAAAGTTTAAAGAAAGGATTTTCCTCCTGCAGCTGAATAATATAACAGGAGAACAGCAGCACCGACTGTTTGATCTCTCGGAGATATAAAAAAAAAAAAAAAAGAAACATCCCTTTTCTGCAGGTTTTCACCGTCTCAGTCAAACGGAGAGCTTCCTCTCCAGGAGAACCAGGATCCTGGTGCTCTCTCAGTGTGAACTCCTGACTCCTGTTTGAACCTGCATCTGACTGAGACGACGCTCGCCGCCTGCGAAGTTAAATTCAGCTCTGCAGCTGTTAATTACAAGTTCAAAACCCCACGAGCAGACGTCGGTTTGAAAAGCTGCTTGTTTTACGGCTCGTCTCAGGTTTTCAGAGCTTCTTTGTGTTTGTTTGTCTCTCGAGTATCATTTCATGATAATCAGAGCTGCTTTATGGCAGGAGGCGCTCTGTGAGGAGTTCAAGAGTTTAAGTCCTGAAAACACAAAAACACTGAATGAATTGAATGAACAATGAAGGAATTACACCGAACGTGTCGTCGCTTACACAACCTTCGACAGGATAATCCTCGTTTACTCTGAATTTCTCCTCCAATCATTGTTCAAACCTGCAGAACTTTATTTGGGAGGGTTTAAATATCAAACACATCTGATTGGCTGATTGTGAGGAAACGTTTACAGCTGGTTTGCTCTGCTCTGAGTCAGCGGATGAGTTTGTAAAGTTGGTTCAGTTTCTTTTGTGAAGAAGCTCTTATCTGCCCAAATATCAAGACGACAGCAGATAGTCCAGGTCAGACCTCGATGCTGCTGGTAACTGTTGGTTTTGCTCTTATACATCCCAGCATGCAAAGCGCTCCTGGCTACGGGAGCCGTTTAGCTCAAACTGGCAGCCTTGTGGTCGGTCAGATGGAGGTCGGATCACGTTTCCACCACAAACAAACTGCTCCAGAAGTTGTTTGGGGCTGAGATAAGAAGACTTCCTCTGAAGGGTCTCTGTTTCACCCAAACTAAACAACACAAAAGATATTCACAGAGGTGGAAGAAGTATTCAGATTGTTTACTGCAGTAAAAGTACCAATACAGCAATGTACAAATACTCCATTACAAGTAAAAGTCCTGCATGAAAAATCCTACTACAGTAAAAGTACATAAGTATTATGAGCTTGATGTAGTTAAAGTATTGCAGTAAAAGTACATAAGTATTATGAGCTTGATGTAGTTAAAGTATTGCAGTAAAAGTACATAAGTATTATGAGCTTGATGTAGTTAAAGTATTGCAGTAAAAGTACATAAGTATTATGAGCTTGATGTAGTTAAAGTATTGCAGTAAAAGTACATAAGTATTATGAGTTTGATGTAGTTAAAGTATTGCAGTAAAAGTACATAAGTATTATGAGCTTGATGTAGTTAAAGTATTGCAGTAAAAGTACATAAGTATTATGAGCTTGATGTAGTTAAAGTATTGCAGTAAAAGTACATAAGTATTATGAGCTTGATGTAGTTAAAGTATTGCAGTAAAAGTAGTGGTTTGGTCCCTCTGACTGATATATTATTATATATGACATCATTAGATTATTAATAGTGAAGCATCAGTGTTAGAGCAGCATGTTACTGTTGTAGCTGCTGGAGGTGGAGCTAGTTTACACTACTTTATATACAGTTAGCTAGTTTAGTCCAGTGGTTCCCAACCTAGGGGTCGGGCCCCTCCAAAGGGTCAGCAGATAAATCTGAGGGGTGGTGAGATGATTAATGGGAGAGGAAAGAAGAAAAAACAAAGTTCTGATACACAAATCTGTTTTCAGTTTTTGGACTTTTTCTCTAATCTTTGATTTTTGCTGAAATATTGAATCATTTGAACATTTATTGAAATGAAAGCATGTGAGAAGTTTAGAGGGAAAAATCACTATTTGGTGGAGCTGTTAACAACTCATAGACATGTGAAATGTGACCCCGACTACACACTGCTTTTTGTAAGACGTCAAAAGCCAAAAAGGTTGGAAACCACTGGTTTCATCTTTAACAATGTGTTGTATTTTAAAAGCTTGTTATATTATCCATTGTGTCAAATCTTCATCTGAAAAGTAACTAAAGCTGTCAAATAAATGTAGTGGAGTAGAAAGTACAATATTTCTCTCTGAAATGTAGAAAGTAGCATCACATGGAAATACTCAAGTAAAGTACAAGTACCTCAAACAGTATTTAAGTTCAGTACTTGAGTAAATGTGCTTGGTTAATCCTTCCGAAACTGTTGAAAAATAATTACTTTTTGAATGAATACATTTTTTTTAAATGCTGAGATCCAGACGTAATAATTTTGTAAATGTGTTGCCATGAACACTGGTGCAGAGAACAGCTGATGGATGTGATTTACGTGCCATCATTTTTCCTCGATTCAGACTAACATTTGATGTTTTAATAAGGAGAGACACTCACAGGAAACAAAAGTTAAACTTGGCAGCAGATTTTCCTCTAATCAAATACGGTACAGAGATCTGTGTGTGTGTGTGTGTGTGTGTGTGTGTGTGTGTGTGTGTGTGTGTGTGTGTGTGTGTGTGCAGCAGATTAAATGCAGAAAGTGATGGTGTTGTATTTTCGCTGCTGTTCTGTCGGATCAGTCGCTGTGGAAAAACTCTCCCGTCCTTTTACTCCTTCAGAAGTGTGAAAGCCTGCAGGAGATAATCTGCTTTTCTTTCTCTTCTATCTCTCAGCTCCTCATCCTCCTCCATCTCTCCCTCTGTCCTTTATCCCTTAAACTCTTTTTCTCTTCCTCAGAAGATAAATACTTTCCGTCTGTCCTCACCTGTCTCTGTTAAGTCATTGCTTTTCATTTCTGCTATTTTACTTTTGTCCGTCCAATAAGCAGGAAAGCGTCCAGCTATTCCAAAATTTTTCTTGCCAATTTTCTTTTTTTTTTTCCTGGAGAGCAGCATCCTCCTGCTCTGCATGCAGTCTGAGGAGTGGATGAATATTTCATGGCGAGGGATTCCTCCACCTTTCCTCCCTCGACTCATCTGTAGTCAGCAGCTCACCTCTCCTCAAACAAATAAAACACTCACCGTCTGTTAGCGCCGGCCAATCGGAAAACACGGCGAGGTGATGAGAAGGTGAGAGAGAGAGAGAGCCGCTCTGAAGTCTGTCATTTGGAGGGTTTGTCTCAGAAGTTCATGTAGCAACTTCTGCAGAAATGACCTTTATTTGTCTTAAATACAATAGAAACAATAGAAAGTAAAGCAGCACACAAACAAAAACAGAAAGTCAAGTATTTCTGCACCAAATTTACGAGGCAGATACTTCAGATACTTGTTCCTTCTGAAGTTTCTCTCTGATTTGAGCGCATGACCAGAGAAATCTGTCAGTTAAATTACATTATAACTGCATGTATTTGTGATTGTTTCTCCTCCTGAGTCAGTTAAATTCATAAACACATGTTTTTCTATCCATTCAGACTGAAAAGGCGTCTTCTCCCCAGAAAACTGAGATTTTCCAAAATGGCCTCCAGAGTGTGTAAATGTGAAAACCTTGGTTCGGTGTTGTCGTGTGTACGAAGGGAAACGCTGTCATATCACTGATAGAACAGATGGTGGCAGTAGCATGATGTTTCATTGGAAGAGGAAGAAGAAGAAGAACGATAACAACAATGGCGGACAGCTTCATGGCGAGGGATTCCTTGGTGTAGTCATGGACTGAATTTCAATAGACACATCGAGATAATTTCAAAATCCGCCTACTACTCAACCTACTGTCACCTTGATAATATATTAAGGATTAAAGGACTTATGTTTCAGCAGCATTTGGAAAAACTTGTCCATGTTTATCGTCAGTCGACTCGACTACTGTAACGGCATCTTTACAAGTCAATCAGACAGCTGCAGCTGGTTCAGAGTCCTCACTAAGACCAAGAAAGTGGATCATATCACTCCAGTTCTCAGATCTTTACACTGGCTTCCTGTCTGTCAAAGAATTGACTTTAAGATATTGCTGTTGGTTTATAAAGCACTGAATGGTTTCTGATCTGCTGCTATGTTATGAACCATCCAGACCTCTCAGGTGGTCTGGATCAGGTCTGCTTTCTGTCCCCAGAGTCCAAACTAAACCTGGAGAAGCAGCGTTCAGTTTTTATGCTCCACATATCTGAACAAACTCCCAGAAAACTGCAGGTCTGCTGCAACTCTCAGTTCTTTAAATCACAGCTGAAGACTTTTCATTTCATATTTGGAGCTTTTGAGTAATATCTCACATTTCTTTATTTTCTATTTAACTCTTTTTAAGTGTATTTAAATGTGTCCTCATACTGTCTTTTACATTTGGTCTTGATGCCTTTTATGTTTTATGTAAAGCACTTTGAATTCCCTTGTTGAAATTTGCGGTTCAATAAACTCGCTTGCAATAAACTAAATGTCAGGAAGCCGTTTCTTCTTCGCTGGTTTTCTGTAGCTGACTTGCTCGTCTGTCCTTCGCACAAGCCCAGTAGGAGGTGAATTACCCGTTTTGGTGTTTTTTATGTGAATGGAGGTATTTGCAGAAACAAGCTGAAACTCCTGCTGTGGATGTGTGTTGTTTTTGCACGAGAATGGTGTTTTAGAATTAAGCAGCTTAATGTAGACATATTGTCAGTCTGGTTCCCACGTTTTTACTGAGAAACTCAAACCTCTACAGTTGGTCTGCAGCCTTTTAGTGATATAAACCTGTTGCATTTCAATCACAGGTAATTAATTCAGAATAATCTGCGGCTTCATTGTGGCGCACAGTTTACAGAAATAAACATGAAACAAGGATCCGATTGTCAGGCTTTTTCTTTCTTTCTGTATCTGAGTCCTCCGAGTGAGGGAGGAGATTAAGAACGAGCTGGTTTCACTGAAAACATCATCAGCTGCAGGGAACCCTAAGTGCTCCAATTATTCAAAGCTCGTTAACAACGACACACTGAAGACAAATTGGAACAAAGGTTTCTTTTTCTCTGCCTCTGTCAACAAAACAAGTTGATGCTGTTATTAGTCTTTGGAGCCGTTTCTAAACAAACTAACGTGATCAAACTCTTCATGATGAAGGAACATGTCACCCAGTGCAGCGGACAACAACGGAGGAATAAGATATTTGGATATTTGAAGTAAAGAAAGAGAAAAAAGTAGTGAAATCCTGCTACTAGTGTGTGTTTCATGGTTTGTTTACGTGGCATGTGCAGGAATGTGATTCCATTTTCAGAGCTTTGCTAGCTTGCTGTTGTAGTTTATATATCACAACCTCTTTATACTAAATAGTTAATTTCTCAAAGAACTTCAATATAAAGTCAAGAGGTTGTGATATGTAGCACAACAAGCTAGCGAAGCTGTAAATTGTCACACAGAACTACTCTCTAGAGACTGAAAACATGATGCTGTTATTAGTCTTTAGAGCCGTTTCTAAACAAACTAATGTGACCAAACTCTTGATGATGAAGGAACATGTCACCCAGTGCAGCGGTGTGACTCACTGATGTGTTTTAATAAGATATATCAGGCTTTGATACACACACAATACTTGTTAATAGATCAGTTCATTGTTGGTTTGGATCCAAACATGAGATTTGTTGACAATAAGTAAAATATAGAAAATCACCATAATGATTCTGTAAGTTCATATTATTCTTTATCTGTACAGCAGGTTTCAGTTTAACACTCATGAACCAACATTCACTACAAAAATACACAAAATGTTAGCTTGTTTAGCAAATAGCATTAGCATGAGTAACTTGTGTTTAGTCAAGTACTGCTCTTAAAATGCTTGTTTTGAGGTAGTGATAATTTACTCGGACTTCTTTTGTAAGACCTTTTATTAGTGTTGGAAGGTGGTAGATGACTCCTTGTTTCAGGTTTTTTATCAGCACAATGTTTCTCTTTGTGCTTCAACAGAACAGGGATTAATGATTTTTTTCTCCCTTGAAAGAACAACCTTGAAGAGTATCACACAGGTCCTGACTGAGTCACAGTGATGAGCTGTTGCGGTGGATTTCATCACCCACTCCCACTGTGAGAGGACCGACCCACCCGACGGCGCCCCGACGCTTCACCCAGAAGCAGCGGTATTTGAAGAGCAGACGGAGGGTAACGAGTGTAATGGATGTGACGCAGCAGAACACTCACAGGCTTCAAACGGAAGAGAAAAGGCTCCAGAGACAGTGAAAGACAGAAAAAGAAGTCAGAGCTCGGTTCATTTTCATCTCACATGGAGGAGGATGGTGTGGAAATAACCCACCCCTTCGATTAAAGGAGCATACCGCCAGACCTGTACCTCTACTGTCTATATTCACACATGCACACTGCATTAAAACACAGCAAGCAATACCTACAGCTTCATGCTTAAAGCGGCTATCATCAATGTTTTTCATAATGACACCGGATGAGCTGTCAGCGACTACGTTTACATGCACACAATCACAATATTAAGAATTTGATGTGGGTCATATAAACAGCATATTCTGTTTGGATATTCCAAATGAAGCATTTTCCGATTAAGACGTGTGGGATATGCAGGTATTTTGGTTTTAGGAGCATTCTTTGGACATGTATACAGCGCATTCAGGATATGCATCTCAATTGGGGTTTTTACCACAGTTTGCGTCACACGGCTCTCTTGCCAGTTCACCCAAAATGACGTATGCTGGAGCAGACAGAGGAGAGGAGTGAGAGGATGGTGGTGAGCTGTTCAGAGTGGGCTGGAAAAGCAGAACGTGCCTTCTCCATGATGGGGACGGAGGGGTTCGGTTATTATCCTGACATGCAGCTCTGGATTGATTGGTGACGACTTGGTGTGATGCACCAAAAACACTCAGCAGTGTAGTAAACATCACGGGACGACCGAGGGACTGGATGCGCCTGTAACTATAAATTCAAAACATCAGTCATATCAATATCACTTATAAATATCAGGCAGCAGCTCACTAACGTTTTTCACCTCGCTGGTTTATGTGCATACATAAAAGTTTACAACAACGTAAAAGTTTTGCTTTCTGTGGGATTTTGGAAATATTTAAGTGTGCATCTCTGCCAACAAGACATAAAAACTGCTCCTTGTGCTTAGTCTGAATAGACAGAAAACTAAAGTGAACGTAATCCGTTACAACATCTGTAGGGCAGCACCTCACTCTGCATCATTGGGTTTTTGCTTGTCTTTTCTTGGACATTATACACCCTACAGCAGCCTGGCACACAGTGTACTGCTTATGCCAGGAACCAGCTCTGGCTCTGATGGGTTTTCTTCTTATTCAGCCCATTTCTTCCTGTTTGTCAGCAGGTTAGACAGATGTTGAGGCAGGCTGGGAGACAAAACCAGAGCCAGCAGACATATGGACCATCAGTCCTCCTCATCTCCTCATTTGCTTCAAATGTCCTATAATGATGCACTAAATTAGCTCATTAGAGATTTTAGGTGAAATTGAAACCAGAAAGAAAGTATATTTTAATGTGGAAATAAAACTTTTCTGTCTTGCTTTCTCTGATTAATATTTCAAACAGACGAAAAGTTTGCAAGATTTTCATACACTCTCTTGTGGCTGTTTGAAATTCAGCAGTATTTCATTCTCTCTCCCATCTTTAACTTTGGTTTAAAAATGTGGATTTGATGTTTTCTCATATTGTTCTCTGCAGGAGAACCAAAGGACTGGTGGGTTTCATCTGCAGAAAGCTATGGGCTTTAACTGTTGTTTTCTAATTTGATAAACTGGATATGAATGACATTAGTCAGAAACCCTGTGTTAGAATTGTGTGCTGTTCAGTGAATGCAGACATGAACTCAAGAGTTTCACATGTTGGTTGAAATGATGCGTTTGGATGATTCAGATTAGGTAAAGGTTCGTTTTATAAGTTGTAAGCTTAAAGGATGTGGCCGGTGATCTTCTATATTTTTCTTACTGTCAACACATCTCATGTTTGGAGCCAAACTAAAAATGAACTGATCTACTAACAAGTATTGTGTGTGTATTCAAAGCCTGATATATCTTATTCCTCTGTGCTGTAGACCTCTGCTGTTGTCCAAAAGAACTACTCTTTGGAGACTGAAAACATGATCACTGTTATTAGTCTATGGAGCCGTTTCTAAACAAGCTAACGTGACCAAACTCTGAAGGAACGTGTTTTTAATAGTTTTTGGACAACAGCAGAGGTCTACGGCACAGAGGAATAACATATATCAGACTTTGATACACCCACAATACTTGTTAGGAGATCAGTTCATTGATGGTTTGGATCCAAACGTGAGATTTGTTAGCTAGTTAGCAGTGAGCTACAGTATACAGTTCATTTTAGCAACCAAAACAATGTGGTTCAGGGTAGCTAATCGTTCACTTTAGGAGTTAAACTATAACAGTTTGGTTTAGTTCAGCCAACAGTTTATCAATTTAAATAGTGTGGCCCATACGAAGAATTCAGTTTATGAGTTTAGGTGAAGCAATTAGCTTGAGGCTAATGATTCAGCAGTTTTAGTAGCTTACATGTTTCCTTCACTTTAGGAGTACAAAGTTAAGGTAGATTGGTTGAGGTTCGCTAATGGTTCAGTTTGCAGCTAAAATTGTATAATGCAGTTTCATTCAGGTTAGCTAACAGTTCAGTTTAGCAACAAAAACTTTTTGGTCCAGGTTAGCTTAGAATTAGCAGCTGCACCGATGTGGTTCAGGTCAGCTGTGGTTAAATTTATCAGCTTCAGGTTTTAGTAGTTAAACTGGTGACAGCAGATGACTTGTCATGAGTTGTTGAACTTTGATTGTCAGAGTTGAAGGTAAATGTTTCTGTCCATCCGGACGTCCTCACGTTCAACTACAAGCTTCTTCCACTTAAATCTTCCCTGCAGGTGAAACACGCTGCTCTCCTCCTCATTTGTATTGAATTTTTTAAGACATGGTGCTCATTTTGTACATTTTTTTGGCAGACCAGTTTACCTTTGGCACTATTCAGAGGATTTATAACACTGTGAGCTTTTTCATATGTAGGTCGCTGGGTCTGAGCCAAAGCTCGAGCCAAACATCCTACTCCTCTTAACAATGAGCCGGACTAAAAGACGACCTTTCACAGTGCAACTGAAAGTGTCCCAATTCTGACTTTTCTTCCCTGCTGTGAGGATATTTTTAGAGCTGTGTGAAGTTCTGGTCCAAAGTTAGGTCTGATAGTATCTGATCCATTACTGAGTAGAGTTAAACAGTAAAGAAGGCACGTCTGGAGACTGTAAATTCTCTACTCTAATATGATTTTTGATCAGCAGTTTAAAATGACAGCTCTAGAAAGAATTCGGAGGGATTGATACCAAAATATTTACTTTTAATTGTTTACATCACTGATAAATTTCTGTTCTCAAGCTTCACCTGAGCTGCTAAAAAAATCTGTAAACAATATTTGACTGACTTTTGGTTGTTTTTTTTGGTCATACCAGCAAGTGGCACAACAATGTTCCTCCACACATGTTCACAAAATAAACCAGTCAGACTGAAGTCCATTGTGGGGAGATTTATGTAACCTGTTTTATATTTATTCGACAACGTTACAATTATTTACTGTTGAAGGCTGAAGCGCTTTTAATTAAGGAAAAATGAGTCACATTTGTTTGATTTGTTAGATATATCCAACACATCTAGTCTGATCTAATTTATGTTCTCTAATGAAGCTGTTTGCTGTTTAATACTTTGGATTTTGTCAAGCAATCGTTGAAGAGCGACAGACGGGAGTCACTATTTTGTGTTGTTTAATTTATAATTCAGGTAACTTGGTGTTTACTTTGTTCTTTACGTAACTGCTCAGTAAACTGTTTTATTATGGAAAAATGTCCACCGTATTTCATCAATTATTGGTTCTTGAAAGGTTCTTGAAACACCAGATGGTGCGACTTGGTGATGAACCCGGGGTCATTGGGTGTTGTGGATCTTAGATCATCAGACACCCTCACCTGGGCGACCCAGCCGGGGGTGATCAGTCCAAGTAGCGTACTTCACCATGGATCCACCCCTCTTGATCCACAGCCACCTTGATGCTTTTTCTGCAGCTTCGATGATGTTCTTGGTGGCTCTTCTTTCTTGCAACCCTCTGATGCCAAGTAAACTGAGTGTTCAATGTAGAGACTGCTCTGCAAAGCCCCTACAGCCCACCTCAATGGGCTCACAGCGGGCCCTCTACATTCCTCTACCGGTTCAAGGTATTTGGCCTTCTTATGTTTGTGGGCCTCCTCTATCCAATCTTCCCAGGGGACAGTGGGTTCCAACATAACCACTTGCTTAGAACAGTCAGATGTTAAGGGAAAATTTGGCCTGAGTGTCATCCTTGCAATGTGTTCCGGAAACTTCATCTGCTTCCCTCGGTCCACCTTCAGCTGTCGGTCACGAGCTGAGACTAGCAGCCCAGTTGAGGCCCTGTGCTCCACCTGAGGCTCTCCTCCTGCCCTGATAGAGGCGATGTTGTGCGTTGTTGGGAGCTGATGTTTGCTCTGTTGGAGTCCAGTGTAGATGGTGTCAGCTGCTTCCTTCAGCACATGGTCAAGGGGCCACCTGTACCTCCCTTCTACCAAGGCTTTTGGGCAGCAGCTCAAGATGTGTTCCAAGGAACCTCTTGCCAGGCACAGTTCGCTATTTCATAAATTATTAATGATTCATTAATTATTCAGTCATGTCAGTACTGTCAAGACTGTATGCTATTATGCCACATTTTGCCATTTTGGTGTTAATAATTACAAGATTCCAACTAGTAAATAGCCCTCTTGCTAAAAAAAAATGGAACTTAAGACCCTGGTTCCTCCAGTGGAAACACAGGTAGGGGCACTGAGTTCCTTAAAAGCTTCTTAGTCTCCGGGGAAAGTTCCTGTGGTGGAAATGAGGCTATAGGTGCTTTAAAGCTTAGTGTAAACAGAACCAACCAGAACCCACTGTTACATGTTTCTCACTGGAAGAAGAAACATACACAAAATTACTGAAAGAATCCACAAGGTTTAAGTGAGATTTTTTTTTTTTTGCTTTAAGTTGGACTCGAGAGTATTGTGGACACACTGCGCTGCTTGTTTCATCCGGCTTTCAAGTCAAGGCCGTGCATGTGTTACCCAGGAAACCTTTCATGGTCCGGCGTTCAGCGACTCAAAGGCAAGAAATAAAAGAGGCGAGTGGGCACATACACATCCTTTTTCTATCAGTCTCTCAGACTCAGTATTTGGTGAAGGGGGTTACACAGCGATAAACACTAGCTGCCATGGTGAACTGTTAATTGAAAGGTCAGTGTAAAGGTTTTGCTGGAGGCAAGCTTTAATGATAAATGTTATTAACCATAATTCCATTAGACGGCGCGCCTTTGAATGTTGTTCGAATGTTATTTGGTCCTCCTTTGAGCTCAGTGGCTCCAGCTGAGAGACTTTCCTCAGCTTAATTGAAAAGCAAAATAAAATTGTATTATTCCTTTTCTTTGATCCGGTGTCCCTCTGATACACTTCATTTGATTCCACATCATTAAAACAACGCTGCATTTAAAGCTTGTGTTAGACTGCGTGAGTGACAAGGTCTTCAGTTTGAAGAATCCAGCTTTCTACCTCACGTTACAGCTAGTGTTGGACTTTAGAAAAACCTCAAGAGTTGATAAAATCCACATTCACATAAGCCTCCAATAGTCTTTATTTGAAAATGTCCGATATTAGCGACAGGTCTTTCAGTTTTTCAATTTCCCAGTTGGACCAAGCAGAGAAGTACCAAGGCCCAACGGTCCCTGGTGCTGAAAGTGTGAGGAGCATATAGTTTTTGTAGGGATTACTAGTATTCTAGTACGCCATTGCATTTTTGAGGGGCTTGGGAGGCTCAAAAACTGAGCCTGAAAATTGGCACACATGTCAGAACTGGTGAAAATTGCAAAGTTCTGCAGTGGCTGGGCTCTGGCGTGGTCAGCTGGCTCCATAGCGCCTCCAAACGCAAGACCATGTTGGGACAAAGTTGTTTTTGATGTTCAGAACAAGACATTTGAGGACGTCACTCTGGGCTTTGAGGAACAGTGACTGATATTTTTCACCATGTTTTGACATTTTATGCACCAAACAAGTAATCGATTAATCAAGAAAATAATCATCAGGTTCATTGATAATGACACTAATACTGTTCTCATTCACTGGTTGACTCCAATTGCTTCTACTTCACTGTATTTGTTAGTTAACCATCACTGAAACTCAACACATTCTGCATTACTTTAAAGTTAAAAGCCTGCTAAGAAAGGTGAGGATTATTCCCTTTGAGTCATTGCATTTCTAGATCTTTTTATCAAAATAGCTTCAATTTTTAATTTGAAACGTCTGCAGAAAATGTATTTCATTGACAGTGACTAGGCCATTATATGGATTTATCAAGACAACAAGTAAACATGGATGGTCTCAACAGAGAAGAGTCAAACTGTCAAAATAAAAACTACCAAAAAACAAGTGACGTCACTTCTGAGAAACATTTTCAATAACATCAACCAGTTTAACAGATAAAATTCTCTTTTTATTCTTTTTTTTTTTTTTTTAAAGAAAAGTTGAACAATGAGCTCCAGGTATTCAGTCTGTGCCTTTAGTGAATTAACTCCTTCACTTCCATCCAGCGGTTTACAGCGGAGATGTTCCCGCACAGCTTAAAGTAAATCCTCGGACTGTTAGACGCAGAAGGGATTTCCTTATCTGTCTCCCAGGAAATGAGAGCACATTCCCACATTATCACGTGTGTGTGTATGTGTGTGTGTGTGTGCTGCACAGAGTATAAATTGTACATGACAACATTTCATGCAGTCTGTTAACTGATTATTTCCCACTTTTTTTTTGTACCGCAAGTTAATTTAGTGGATTTGAGAGCAGCAAGAGAAGCCAGAGCGGCTGATTTTCCACTTTGGCTTCCTTCTGTTGGAAAAGTCTCAGCTGAGGCTAAACCTCGTTAAATTCATGTTGCGTCTGTCCATCTTCATTATTTCCACATTTATCTGCAGTGGTCCCTTCAGGAAGCTCCAGAGAGCCTCCTTCTGTTTTTTCACACTCTCCTTGGCCTCCATCATACAGACGAATGTGGTTATTATGACAGTTAAAGGGCAAATGAGAGGAAAGAATATGTGCAGTTTTCATGTTATGTACTTAACTAATAATGTAGTGTTACAATATTTATTGAAAGTAGCCATGCAAAAGAAATGAAATGAATATTTAATGCAACTACAAATGGCTATTCGCCTTTGTGTCCTTGCTCCTGTTGTGGTTGAAACATGAAACAGTGGAAATACAAACACTGAAAGAAGCTAAAACAAGTTTCAGTTTGAGTGTGAACACTGAAGCAGTGAAAGCAGCTGGACTGTCATTTGAAGAGCAAGAGAAGAAAGCAGCAATTAATGAGACATAATAGTCATAGAAAAATGCAAACAATAATTTTATTCTCCAGAGAAGCTTGGGTTGCAACAAAGTGAATGTGCACGGGTTTGTATTTGTACCAACCTTATTGTGGTATTTTTTCTTTTACACTTGAAGAAAGACAAAATTGAAAAGCTGAAAAATCAAATAATGTATCAAATAATGTTCATGAGTGTAGGAGCAACGCTTTTGTGCCTCCATTTACTTTTAATCCTGTCGCCTCCTTCTTTTGTAATAAGAGACATAAAAACCCACCGCTGGAGCTGAACCTTAAAGGGGGACGTGTTATGCTTCTTGTGATTTTGTGTTATTTTATATCCTGTTATGATGTCGGATGTTAAACATGGTCAAAGTTCCAAATCTTGAGGTAAACGTATGCGGCAACGCTCCCTGTAAGTCAAAAGTCAGGGCTTCAACCTGCTCTGAACACTTTGTTTGCAAGGTTACCTTTACTTCCTGCTCATGATGACGTCACATGTGAGGTTGAACATGTGTGGAAGTTTCCATTTCTAGTAAAGAATGAGAAAAGGAAGTGAAATCCTCCTACAACGGTTTGTTTACGTAGCCTCCCAACCACATTTTTGTCTGAAAAGCTCTGACCCTGATATTTTTACCCCAACCATCTCACTCCTCATGCCTAAATCCAACGGAGACAACGAGTACCAGCCAATCAGAAGCAGAGGGTTGGAAAAAATAAAGCTCCCGAGACGTTTCCTGAAGCTGACCAATCAGAACAGAGTGGGTTTATCGGTAGGAGGGGCTTAAAGAGACAGGAGCTAAAACGGCCTGTTTCAAATCATAAAACCTTTCAATAAACTGGCAGCCATAATGATGATAATATAGTGAACAGAATATTAATTTTGCATCATTACTTTTGTATTTTATTTAAAATTAAGACATTATGATTGAAGGTCAAATAAATATTTCTCTCCTTGTGAAGGAAGTCAGATTGTCTGTTCAGGACTCGTAAGACGGCTCTGAACCCGTATATTTCGTTTGTACTTCAGAAAATTAATAAATGCCACAGATTTTCTTAACTCTGAAGAACGAGGGCAGGGGATTTGTTGACAATATGAAAAATATAGAACAACATCAGCCCAGATAGCTACGGAAGTGGGCCACTTCAGGCAGTGATGTGTTACTGCTGGCCTTCTTCTGGCCTGGATGATAAAATGACAATAGCAAATATGGCCCAAATATCCCAAATCAAATGTTTGGTAAAGATGTGGTTCTCTCAGGTATTTGTATTCTGGAGGATGTGGGCCAGTTCTGGTTTATCTGGTTTGTTCTTGGTCGACATATGGTTTGCTTGTGGCCCAGATCTGGGGAAACAGGAGCGGACCGCCCCAGGTGCCGTCATTCCACGCGCGGTATGTGGGCCAGATGAAAGCGCCGAAAGTGTCGGGTGTGGGCCACAGCAATTTCGCTATGTGGGAGACTTATTCTTTGAAATGATGAAATTAGATTGAGGAACTAAAGGTTTTCATCCTCACAGAGCAGCGGGAGAATCTCAGCTGTGGTACCTTTTAAGGAGGAAAAACATCAGTAATATTTGACAGGTGACTGACTGGTAGTTACCTGCTGCAATACACAGTGTAGCTGTCAGCCATACATGATGCAATAACACCTTGTGGTGTTGTATTGATAGAGCTGTGTTCATAGAATATAAAGAGCTGGTGGACCTCTGAGCATCTCAAAGATACTGTTAGAGAATAGAAAGAGAAGTCAAATGTTCCTGAGGAGATTCAATCAATACGGGGTCACCAAACAAAGAACATTTACATTAAACAGTCAAACACTCTCGTCTTAGATTAAACCATTTATTGCAATAAATGGAAATAAGGTTTAGCTTGATGCTGACGGCTCTGCGCTAAGATGCTCTCTGGATTAGCCAAGTAGCAGAAACCCCCCCGTGGTTATATAACAGAGGGGGCCCAAAGCAAGACATTGAATTGCAGATTACGTTTGAGCCACATTAAGACTCAGGGAGTCATATTTAAACGGACCGCTTGTTGAGAGGATGGCTGTGATTGGTGTGTGACTGATTAGAGACGCTTATTCAGTCATCAGACTGTCAGCTGATTACAACCGGGGGGGCGCATGACTAACGCTATGCTTCAGATGTTCATGTTATACAAAAGATGAATAATATACAGATGTAAATGTAGAAACATACAAAAATATGACAAGGAGAGAGACTTAAAGGTCTGATTTATTCCGTGTTGAGTCTTATTTTTAGTTCTGTCCAACATTTCTATCAGTGGAATTAACATCTGATCAGCGTGATCATGACTGATGGGAATTACTGACAAAAACATGAATCTAAAGAACACACCAAATGTCTGAATGTTAGTGCAAGATAGGGCTGCAACTTCTTTATCGATTAGTCTTTTGATTTTCTCGAATAATTAATTAATTCTTTTGTCTATAAATGTCAGAATATAGTGAAAAATGCTCCTTGTAGTTCCTGGTGATGTCTTCAGATGTCTCATTTTATCTAATCAACAGTCCAAAATTTTAAAGGTATTCATATTTCTATCATGCATGACAAAGAAAAGCTTTATATCCTCACATTTGAGAAGCTGCAACTAGAAAATTTGTAGCATTTTTTGCTTTAAAAATGACTAAAAGGATTATTAGATTATTAAAATAGTTGCCGATTTATCGTTGACTGATCGTTGCAGCTCTAGTGCAAGATAAACATTTGAGTTTCTGTTGCTTCTTACAAACAAACAGAACTTTGTGTAATGAAGGAAACGTTCAGAGTAATGTTTGACATTTCTGTCAGAAATTAGCGTTTGACCAACAAAATGTGTTTGTTTAGTGATTTAAGGAGATTGACGGTGAGGCAGCAGCGTCAGTTTGATGTCGTTTCTCAAGTCGAGGTCAGTGGAACAACAAACGCTGAATGATCCGACCTGACACGCTGCCAGTCACTAAAACCCAGTCAAAATTGGCTGAACTCCTTTTTTTTTTTACAGTCTTTTTAGCATCAAATTCCCTCTTTGTGTTTCCTCGGACAGTGTTTCCCTGTTGAGCTGCAGGTGGAAGTATAGTAACAAAAAGAGGAACTTTGGCACTAAAAAGACTGTAACGTTGAAAGATATCTACTTGATTTGACTCATTTGGACGCTGAAGCTTCATATTAGCTTCAGATAAACTTTTAAATACATTTTTTTGCACAGAAGGAGGACTGTGGATTTTGTCCTCCATCACTTCCATTGTAAGGTCATTATGAAGGGATCTTCTAATGGTCAGTATGAACAGGAGGAATGATTACAGCAAGAAAAACAGGTTTCACTGATCATTTGGGCTCCTGACTGTTGTTGGAGCCCAACAATTGTGAACTTGTCCTTTAACCAAATACGCTACGACACAACTTTTATTATCACTTTACACTGAAATACATTTTGCATACTTCCATTAAGCAATGCTTCAGTCTAACCAAACATTAACCACATATAATGTATCCATCAAGTGTAACGTATCTGTTTTGTTTTGATGAAAGTTTGCGACAGATCGTGGGATGTCAGTTATTTAATCTCGTGGTTGCTGTCTGGTGATGTGAAGCCCTGCTGCGTAGCAGAAAACACCTCCTGCTGCCTTTATTACACAAAATCATAATCATGTATAATGACTTTCTCACTTCTTTATTATTTCTCAAGCGAGAGGGAAACATAATTCAAATCGATTAATTAAATTAGCCTCTTTTAAAAGAGCTAATTTGAAGCTGTGGTGGAGATAATGGATCTCAGATTGAAATGCTCAGGAGAAGTGTGATTTGTTTTGTCTTCTGCTGAGTCTCTGTGGTGAACTGATAGTGTAACAAACATGGCGGCTACACATGTGCTTCACTGATAATCTTCTGTTCATGTAGGCACAAAAACATTTAATGTTAATAAAGTCAATCTGAGTTGAAGTCATGATTAGTACACAAACCTGGATTATTAACCAGACAACTGTCCATCTTTAATCCGTATCATTCAGCTCTACGTTACTTTATTGATCCTAAATTAGTTAGAAATTTGCAGCAGTGAAGTACAACCTTGTGTTCCTGGTCTTGAAGAAGGACTTCAGACAGAAAACTGTGTGACAGGTGTTATTACTGCATCACAGAGGAGCGCTGTAAGGCTGCAACCAACTATTACTTTCATCATCAGTTATTTTCTTTCTTTAATGGTTTCTAAAGCACTAAATGTCTTCGCTCCAGTCTGCATTGCAGAGCTACTAAAACCACATCCGATACCTCGCTGCTGCTGCTGCTGCTGCTGCTGCTGCTGCTCTCACAGCGTCTCTGCTTACGCTCCCAGAATCTGAAACACTTTACCAGCAGAAATGAGAGAGGCGACCTCAGTGATCACTTTTAAAAGCTACATAAAAACCAACAGACTGGCCTTCGATTAACTTCCTCCCCAACACGTGTTTATTATTTATTTATTGTCTTATCTTTATGTATTTTAATGTTTTTTTCTTATGTGTTACAACCACTGTATGAAAAGTGTTACACAAATAAACTTTATTTATCCTTTGATTGTTCAGTGTGTAAAATGTCAGAACATACAGGGAAATGCCAACTCTTATTCCCTGAAGCCCAAATTAACATATTCACATGACTTGTTTTGTCTGACTAACAGTCAAAAACACAAAGATGTTGAGTTTAATATACTACTAGCAAATATCACATGAATTTTTGGGGCATTTTTGCTTTTAAAAATATCTGAAATGATTAATAAATTATAAAAATTGTTGACATTTGATCTCCTGTCATGGACTAATCAACCAATCATTTCAGGTCTTGAGTTCTACTGTATATGATGGACATTAATAGAACCATGTTAGTACCCCAAAAAGCTTAGATAACAGTTTGTGGTGTGTTTATGTGCACTTTACAACAGTCATTAAATGGAAGTAATTACATATACAGTAGCTGTTGAGGTCAGTAAAGGCCTCAGCCACAAAAGGAAAACAGTCACCTCTTTAAAGTCCAAGTTTTCTGTCGATTTTACAAAGAAAACCGTTTCCGTGGCACTAAAACGTGACATCACAGGTCATTTTCAGGGCAGCAACATCAGCGTCCTCCTGAGGTTTCATTACAGACGGTGATGAATGTCTCCTGCGGCAGCGTCTTCATTTAAACACGTCAGGATTTAAATATGAACACTAAAGTGAGCGTTATCTCATGCTCTGTTACGCTGCACCTAGTTATTTGCATCAGTCTACAAACTGGAACTGATTTACATTAATGAGCAGCACAGAGACATATTAAAAAAAACTCGACTCTGGAGCAGTGATGGAAGAATATTCAGATCCTTTACTGCTGTAAAAGTATCAATACAGCGATGTAGAAATGGTTCTACCAGTCCACCAGAGACCCTCAGCTGTTCTCTGTTGATATTCATGGATGGATTGAAGAGGAATCTGTAGGTGGACAGACAGTGGATGTTCTGTAAATATCTAACATGCTAAAATGATTCGACAGTGTCAGTCTGTCAGATTTTTGCTGGTTTTCACTTGTATGTTTGAAGGTTTGAAATGTCAGTGTGACATATCGAAGAGAGGGTTTTGTTTCTGTGTTTTTTCCCTCCTGTGTTCTCAGCTTGCTTTTTCCCTCTACGCCTGACCTGCATTAGTCTCGTTAGCCCTGCCCCGCTTCCCCCCGTGTTCCCCAGCCAATCAGCTCCTTTCCTGTTCTCCTGCTCCACCTGCACTTCATCCCCTCATCGGTTTAGTTTATATGTCAGTCCTGCTTTTCAGTTACGTTTTGTCGGAACCTCTGTTCTGTTTGTTCTGCGTCAGATCAGTTTAGTTTTACTTTGCCTGCACTCGAGCCGGAATAAAGATGTTATTCTTCAGTTTCGCTCTGCTTGCAGTTTCCTACATTTGGGTCCAGCTGCTCCACTACAAAGCATTACAAGACAAAGTTCTGCAAAAAAAATCCTTTTACAGTAAAAGTACATAAGTATTATGAGCTTGATGTAGTTAAAGTATTGCAGTAAAAGTACATAAGTATTATGAGCTCGATGTAGTTAAAGTATTGCAGTAAAAGTACATAAGTATTATGAGCTTGATGTAGTTAAAGTATTGCAGTAAAAGTAGTGGTTTGGTCCTTCTGACTGATATATTCTGACTGATGTGCTGTCATTGGGTGAATCAGGAGGGCAGAACAGATATTGTTTAATTTGGAGGATTTGTTGATCAAATCAATATCTGCAGCAGCTTTCAGGTGTGTGGAATTTGTTCTTTGTCAGCAGTTCAGCCAGCAGCTTTCAGTGTTTTTAAATGGTCATTTCATCCAAATCGAGTCAACGACATAACAGATCAGTCGCCCAAAAACGAGCTATAGTTAGTTTGATTGACGGCTGCCGTCTAGCGGTCGTAGTAACTGTGAGGTGGAGCAGCGGTGGAGGTCACATGACGTATATATATATGTGGACAGATTTCCTCATTGAGAGGAGGAGGCTGGATGGAGGCTTTAACCCAACAGTGGATTCCTGTTCCCAACCTAACCTTAACCCCCCCGTGGTTATTATTGTCTGGATCAGGTCTGCTTTCTGTCTCCAGAGTCCAAACTAAACCTGGAGAAGCAGCGTTTAGTTTTTATGCCCCACATATCTGAACAAACTCCCAGAAAACTGCAGGTCTGTTACTTTTATTCTCGTGTTTTATCTCTTATTCCCTTTTTATTTCCAAATTTAACACTTTTTAATAGTTTTTATGTCTTTTTACTTGTGTTGCTTTTATATTCTGTTTTAATGCCTTTTATGCTCTATGTGAAGCACTTTGAATTACCTTGTTGTTGAAATGTGCTTTACAAATAAACTTGCCTTGCCTTTTGTTGCCATGACGATGAAGATGGCCTAACTTAAAGGAAGTAGTAACTTTAACCCACCACATGTTTCTCTAACCTTAACAAAGTGATCATTTTAACCCCAAACCATCATCTTTCATTATTGATTAATAGTGATGTGTGACGGTTTTATAAAATATATGCAGATGATGTCGTCCTGCTGATTACTGCTGATAGAGACGCCAGATTAGAAAACACTGCTACGTGTCGTTCTGGAGTCACATGATCAAAACTACGTATCTGCTCGTTTAATGTGGGAGGATTTGTTGGAAAGATCACAAATAAAATATCTTTTCCCGTTCTCTCCCGTCTGATGGTACGTTTACCGTTGACTGTGATCTGACTTGAGATTTGTTTTTGACCTCCAGCTGTCAAAAAAAAAAAAAAACTGGAATAAAATTCAATGAAAAGCACAAAAAACCCCTTTCGCTTAGACGTGAGACGATAGCGCTGCCGTCATGCTCTCAACAGCCTGACCTTCAAGATACATAATCCCCAACCCTCACTTTCAAAAAAAAAAAGAAGACCAGGGACACGAGTGATGCTGCAGCTGCAATCTGATGGCCTGATGGACCTGTGTAATGCAGCAATGAGTTCAGAATGGAATCAATTTTAGTCTGAAAGCGTCTGACTGAAGACGTGTCTTCGGGGAGCGACTGTAGACGGCCTCTCGGCTCGCTGTGGGCGCTCTGATGATGATAATGGAAGCGAGGTCTTAAATGGTTTTATCTCCATCCTTCACCCCGCAGCCTCTGAGATCGGAGTGAAAAGACGAGATGTGAACTCACACGGCTCTTCTTCTTTCTCCAACAGAGATAAAACTTCAACTCTGTGACATTTCTCTAATATTATACAGTATTTTTTTTTTGCTACACAGCTGTTTCTACAATGACGGTGACACTTGACTTTACAGGTCTGTCATTTTTAAACAGTTTCCTGGAAAGAACAATGTTTGTTCCAAATTAAATAGTTCTTTCAAGGAAACTCAGAGTATTTCAGGAACCACAGATATACAAAATAAGTGTTACTGAAGTGAAATTTTTTTTTTACTGTACTTTTTTTATCCAGTTTCCAGCTCTTACCTGACATTTATTTTTCCACTGATGTTACTTTTTATGGAGCCTCCAAAGTCCCAAAAGGATTACGCAAGATCCATATCTTGTGTAAAAAAGATAAAAGCTTGAGCACATAACATAAAAATATGATCTATCAAGACTTTTGGGGAACCTGTATTTGGTATATTACAATTTGGCTGCTAATTCTGGTGATTTTCTCCATTTTTTTCTCTTATCAACAAATCTCATGTTTGGATCCAAACTAACAATGAACTGATCTACTAACAAGTATTGTGTGTGTATCAAAGCCTGATATATCTTATTCCTCCGTTGTTGTCCAGAAACTATTAAAAACACGTCAGTGAGTCACACCGCCTTCATCATGAAGAGTTTGATCATGTTAATTTGTTTGGAAACGGTTCCTAAGACTAATAACAGCGATTAAAAAAGAAGTAATCTGTTTACAGAGCTTCGCCAGCTTCTTGTGCTACATTATAAATTTCTCAAAGAACTTCAGTACAAAGTCAAGAGGTTGTGACATGAAGCTGTAAACAGAACCGTGTTCCCGCCATGGATGTATTAAGGAAAAGTGGTTACTGCGTTCAAAGATGGCGCCCGTTCATTTCATTCCTATGAAAGTTGCTCCGTGGTGCATGAAGCCAAAAACAGTCTGCCATGTTTCTGTCGTGCAGCTCTTTTAAGATTTTCCAAATGTTCTCAGACCGACTGGATCAAATTCTGATCATAAAACGAGTCACTTTGCTTGGAAACATTAATTCACCTTTTTACAGCTTTTCTAATGATTGTGATGTCATGTGACAAACCTGGAAGTTATAATTACACAGTTTGGCCACAATGTCAAATTAGCTTCACAGCTTAGCGCTGTTCATGGCGGGTTGATCCCTGCACATGCTCAGTGGCGAGTTACAATCTTATCACTGTTATTAGTCTCTGAAGCCGTTTCTACACAAACTCAGGAAATCAGGCTTTGGATACACACACAATACTTGTTAGTAGATCAGTTTATTGTTGGTTTGGATCCAAACATAAAATTTGTTGACTATATATATATATAGATATAGATTTATATACAGTATATAAATATAGAAAATTGCTGCCTTATCCTTTAAGAGTTGTGGAGGAAGGTTGGAGATTTTATCTATCGTCACAATGAGGTCGTGTTTTGAAGAAGCTCCTTTTTTGCAAGTTTTTGCTTCATTTCATTCGTTACTGTTTTACCTTTAACTTCCTCCTTCTCAAACTCATCTTCCTCATCTGCTTTTAACCCCAACAACGCAGAATAAATCAGATCAATTTAAGAAAAACTCCACATCTTCTTTCTCTTTCTTGGTTTTTTGAGTAGATTTACACGGTTTATGAAGTGATCATATTCTGCAGTAGATGCTGCATGAATGAACGGATGCATTACAATAAAATGTAATATAGAATCCCACTGGTACAGTATAATCAGAGAGGTGTTAGTGATAATCTGGCAGTAATAATAAACCTCATGACCTTTTATCCCAGCAGTCACATGACGACTGCAGATAAAAGTTTAATGATCTCTGAGGTGAAACGTCACAGCAACAGGATGAAGATAAGAACAAGACAAACAGTGAAGATAATTAAAACGTTACAGCAGAGGAGAAAACAACACCACAGTCACCAGATAAAACAGGCGTGAAGAAGACGGGAGCGAGTTGGTTTGCAGGTTTACAGATAGAAACAGACGTGTTCACATGTTTGCTGCCAGATGTTCACGGCGCTGAACAAACACACAAACCAGCAGAGCTACAGATGGTGGAGAAATGTCAGCTGGAAGCTGAAATAGAGCTCATGAAAGTTCACCATTTATGTCATGATGTGAAGCAGGAAGTTCTTGTTCTTTTTTATTTTATTTATTTGAAATGTTTTGCATCGTTAGTGACGTGTCCACAGCTGTGGGAGCTAACAGCAACTGGACAGACTTCCTGGAGAACCTGGAACTGTCAGAGCTGATTACTGTCAGGATCGAGGAAGTAGTACTTACTTTATATGAGAGAGTTCTTGATAATAGTACCAGTTTAGGCATCTTAACTGGATTTGGTCTTGTATTGATGGGTTCACAGTTTGTCTGAAGACATGTGTTTCTTGCTGTAATCATTCCTCCTGTTCATACTGACCATTAGAAGATCCCTTCATAATGACCTTATAATGGAAGTGATGGGAGACAAAATCCACAGTCCTCCTTCTGTGCAAAAAAATGTATTTAAAAGTTTATCTGAAACTAATATGAAGCTTCAGCGTCCAAATGAGTCAAATCAAGTAGATATCTTTCAACGTTACAGTCTTTTTAGTGTCAAAGTCCCTCTTTTTGTTACTATACTTCCACCTGCAGCTCAACAGGGAAACACTGTCTGAGGAAACACAAAGAGGGAATTTGATGCTAAAAAGACTGTAAATGTGTCAGATATCCACTTGATATGACTAACTCAGACTGATGAAGCTGAATAGAAGCTTCACATCTACTTTTAGATGACTGTGTGGACACATTGTGGATTTTGGCCTCCATCACTTCCATTGAAAGCACATTTGAAGGATCTTTCAATATCCAGTATGAACAGGAGGAATGATTACAGCGAGGAAAACCTCTTTCACTGTTACTATGGACACCTGACTGCTGGTTTAACACACACTGGGAACATCAGGAACCTCCTTTAACTGGATGTAGTGTGTGACAGTTGTCTTTGCCAAGTTTCTCTAGAAAAAGAGATTTTAATCACAATAAGACTTTTTACCAGCTTAAATAAGGGAAAAAGAAAGAAAGACAGGATATCAGCATGATGTTCTCCTGACCTGACAGATGTGGGGCGTCACAAACAAAAATAATGGTTGGTTGTTGGTTGTTGTTTTTACCTCGTGTGTCATAGTGGAAAACTGCAAATCAAAAGAGTAACAGGTCAGAATTGATGATCCTGGTTTTAAATATTCATCTCTCTCTCTCTCTCTGTCAGGCGGAGTGTGTATCGCTCAGTCTCTGAAGATTCCTCGAGAGCCGAGACCCGGTGAGTTCGACAAGATCATCCTCCGTCTGCTGGAGATGCCCAACGCCCGCGCCGTCATCATGTTCGCCAACGAGGACGACATCCGGTACAAACATATATACACACACACACTGACACTGATAGATTTGTGGAGGGATTATATGTCCCATCAGACCAGGAAACACTGCAGGGTCCCTTTATGAGGAGCTGAAGAAGACAACGGATGGATGGACATGTGGAGACATTTCACTGATTCATTCTTTCCCTCTAAAGTTCAAGATCTTTTTAAGTTTTTACAAGATTTTCACCAAGAAATGACCAGAAATGAGTAGATCAGTATAAAGTTTCACCTGGATTTTAAGTCCATAAACACCTGAGCAGAAGAGAAGGTAAAAACAGGGAAAACTCATAAATCTGCTGCTTTAATGATGATATTATGAGTCCCTGTATTTAAAATAAAAAGTATTCTAAGAAAGACAAAACCCTCCTCCTTCTTAAATAAAAGTCATCTGAAATAAGTCACGCACATGTTCACATACATCCTTTATCTGTTTGTTCTCAGTGTTTTTAATCACTGACTGTTAAATGGAAATTAAGATAACGAGAGTCCAATTATCTGAGTGAACTGAGCTTCTCTCTCTCTCTCAGATAAGTGTAACAGCTGATGTTAATCTGAACTTCTGAATATCACAGAGAACAAGAGGAGACGGATGAGAATGTTAAAAAGCAGAATGATCATCTGTTGCTGTTTTAACTCATTTATTAGGTCTGAATATCGCCGCTGATTCAGTTACATCAGATAAATACTAATAATTTAACGGCAGCATCATGTTTTCAGTCTCTAGAAAGTATTTCTAGAGCTGCAGACGTCCATGCGGTTATATTTAGGTTGCAGGTGAGGACTGATTTTCCGCTTTCCCTTATCAGCCGTCTCCTTCTGTGACCCTGACAGACGAATCCTGGATGCGGCAAAACGCAACAACCTGACGGGTCACTTCCTGTGGGTGGGCTCCGACAGCTGGGGCTCTAAGATCTCTCCCGTGGTCCTGCAGGAGCGAGTGGCCGAAGGCGCCGTCACCATCCTCCCCAAGAGGGCGTCCGTGGACGGTGAGACAGGAAACGGACACACACAGACAGACGTGACCGCGCTTTGGAAGACGTTTTGAAGGCGATCGTCGCTGTAATAACATTTTTTTTTTTGTTCTTCCGGCAGCGTTCGACCGTTACTTCAAGAGCCGCTCGCTGTCCAACAACCGCAGGAACGTCTGGTTCGCCGAGTTCTGGGAGGAGAACTTCGGCTGTAAACTGGGGATGCACGGCAAGAGGCCCGGCAGCCCCAAGAAATGCACAGGTAGGAAACGCAGGGGTCAAAGGTCAACAGAGTATTAATATATATGACATCATTAGATTATTAATAGTGAAGCATCAGTGTTAGAGCAGCATGTTACTGTTGTAGCTGCTGGAGGTGGAGCTAGTTTACACTACTTTATATACAGTTAGCTAGTTTAGTCCAGTGGTTCCCAACCTAGGGGTCGGGGCCCCTCCAAAGGGTCAGCAGATAAATCTGAGGGGTGGTGAGATGATTAATGGGAGAGGAAAGAAGAAAAAACAAAGTTCTGATACACAAATCTGTTTTCAGTTTTTGGACTTTTTCTCTAATCTTTGATTTTTGCTGAAATATTGGATCATTTGAACATTTATTGAAATGAAAGCATGTGAGAAGTTTAGAGGGAAAAATCACTATTTGGTGGAGCTGTTAACAACTCATAGACATGTGAAATGTGACCCCGACTACACACTGCTTTTTGTAAGACGTCAAAAGACAAAAAGGTTGGAAACCACTGGTTTCATCTTTAACAATGTGTTGTATTTTAAAAGCTTGTTATATTATCCATTGTGTCAAATCTTCATCTGAAAAGTAACTAAAGCTGTCAAATAAATGTAGTGGAGTAGAAAGTACAATATTTCCCTCTGAGATGTAGAAAGTAGCATCACATGGAAATACTCAAGTAAAGTACAAGTACCTCAAACTACTTGGAGTAAATGTACTTAGTTACTTTCCACCACTGCCTTTACTTCTCTACCTCCTTCTTCTCTTTCTTTCCTTTGCTATCTTCTCCTTTTTGTCTCCTCCTTACCTTCTGTACTTCTCCTTTCCATTTTTCCTCCTCCTTTCTTTCAGTGACTCCTTTTTCTCGTCCTCTACCTCCTTCTTTCCTCTTGTACCTTCTTCTTTTCAGCCTTCACTACCTCTTCTCTTTCCTTCTCTACGCTGGCTTTCTTTCTCCACCTCCTCCTTCCTTTCTCTCTCTTTCTTTCTCCACCTCCTCCTTCCTCTCTCTATCTTCTGCTTGTCTTCCTGTGAGCCAGCTGTGGGTCAAAGAAACAGTTGCAGCTTCTTAAGCCCTTTGAAGCCCTTTGAGGCTGATTTATGATTTCCGGCTACATGAATCAAATTGACAGGACTTCACCGAGAAAGTTAATCATTTATTTTCCTTCGTATGAACACGTGAACTCTCTTCTGCGGCACCACACACACACACACACACACACACACACACACACACACAGCACTAATCCTCTCCCTGAAGCAAAAACCAAAATCACATCAGTTCCTCAGCCTTCAATCTTCTCTCACCCTGCAGTCAGAAGCCCCCAAAACTGCCAAACTGTATATATTAAGAGGCTGGGCCTTTGGAAAGTTAATTGGTTTGGGTCGACAGATATGGAGATGATTCCAGTCAAAGAATCAGGACAGGAGAGAGGATCTGCAGCTTAGGGGGCTTTGTTGTAGATGTATATATGCCACAGTAGGACACTGATTAGGCTGAGTGAGTGTGTGTGGTCTACAAGGGAGAAATAACTATATATATATAAGAATAACAGAGACGTGAGTTCACATACTTTCAAAGCAATAAAGCCATGTTCTGTAGCCCTTTAAATCTGAATCAAAGGCAAATATAACTCAAAGCAGATGATTCATAAATGTATGAAACCCCCAACAGCAGAACTTTAATTAAGAGCTTTCAGATCACTAAACGTATTTAAAGACTGTAGCTCATTGATAATAAACTAACTCAAACTAGCAGCCCTGCGGTGAAATGCTGCATGACAACACTGAGGGAACATCAAAGCAACGTACACTCTGGTCATTTACGCACGACGGTAGGAAAACTGGCCCCGCTGCTCTGTCTGTGATGACGTCAGCGTTAATCAACCTGCTCGTTAAAGCTTGGCAGGATTTCTCATACGTGTGATCTGAGGAGGCTCGGAGAGGTTTCAGGAGCAGAAACAGGAAGTAAACGTGGTTTCATTCTGTGCTGTGGAGCTTTGTTTGTAGCTCCTGATGGAGATAAAGATACTTTATCTGTATCCCAGATATCTGTTTATTATTTAAGGTACTAATACCACAGTGTTAAAATACTGCATTACAAGCAAAAGTCGTGCATTCAAAATACTACTAAAGTAGGAAGTGAAAAGTATTTACAGTATCAAAAGTATCAAAAGTAAAAGTTCTTCCCGTGACTGATCTATTATTATTATATGACATCATTAGATTGTTAATGCATCAATGCATAAGAAGCATGTTACTGTTGTAGCTACTTTATATACATATATATGTTTATACATATTTATGTTTTTTAATGTAAAATCTTAATCTGAAAAGTAATCAGCTCTGTACGTAAAGTAAAAATGTAAATTAGCATAAAATGGAAATACTAAAGTAAAAGACCTCAAATTTAGACTACAGTACAGTTAGCACTCCACGATAAGTCAAATTAATTTGATTAATTCAATTTTTTTGTTTTTGCAAGATGTGTAAAATGTCTCAAAATGTAAAAATCAAGTTATTATGACAAAAAGGTTACTGTTAGGATATCATCCTGCTACACAGACTCTGAACAACAACCCACATTAGCTTCCTGCTAAAGTCTCCTTCTGATCTAACTTACAAACATGAACACGTCTCATCCTGCAGCTTGTTGAACGAGACATCAAACAAACATTCACCAGGGAAAAGTGCACCGCTAACACCAATTAGCAGCTAGATAGCTATTAGCCGCAAACACCAGTTAGAAGCTAGATAGCTAGTAGCCACAAACACCAGTTAGCAGCTAGATAGCTATTAGCAGCTAACACCAGTTAGCAGCTAGATAGCTATTAGCCGCTAACACCAGTTAGCAGCTAGATAGTTATTAGCCGCAAACACCAGTTAGCAGCTAGATAGCTATTAGCTGCTCAGCTGCAGCACATTAAATGCAATTCATTTTAATAATATATACTGTAACTATTACCAATATATATTAATTGACATTATTTTAGATGATGAGGGATGATTAAATGTGATTTCAGGTGAAGCTCTGTGAAGGTTCAAACAACAGAGCAACATCTTCTGTTCTTCCATCTGTAGACAAAACGACACTCGACTCTCTTTGACACCAGTGATTAAACTCCTGTATCTAACGTTTGTGATTATAAACACTTGTTCATATTCACTGATACACTCGGGATGATTAAATAAATACTGGATTAATTACTGAAGGCTGTCAGAGACGCTCTGTGTTGCAGGGTCGAGAACTCAAATCCCAAAATGATCATCCAGCGTGTTAACCGGCTGTCAGGAATCCAACACATCAACATAAATGTACATCTGTTACTGCAGTAAAAGTACCAATACAACAAAGTACAAATACTCCATCACAAGTCCTGCATGAAAAATCCTCCTACAGTAAAAGTACATCACTGAAACTTCCATCACTGACAACTGTGATGAAACAACATTGATGTCTTTTGGTTGCTTGCAGTGTTTATGTCTTTATTCTTCTGTTTTAACTGTTGATGCAAGTGAACTGTGTGATGCTCATCAGTAGTTTAGGTAGAAGATGTTTTTACTGCTGTGTGCTTTCTCTCACAGTTAGCAGGACGATGTTTTATTCATATTATTCATGTGCGGTTTTTGTTTGGACCCTCTTAGATAAATATTGTATGAGTAAAAGAGGACTAAGATGTGTTAATAATGATGGTAACATACAGTATGTGCTGTTAGATTTGTCCTCGACTGTGTTGTGATTATTTCATGTCATTTCCACCTAAGAGTTGCAACTTTAGAAACAGGTTTAAAAAGTAAAAATTCATCCCGCAGCAAGAAAAAATATGTTGTGATCCTGATAGGCAGATGAGTCCTTGAGAATTATGTAAATGTTGTTCACTGAACTTCTGGGTTTATTTTTCCTTTTTTTAAAAAAGATCATCAGGGATTTATTTTTCAGAAAAATGGATGCTCAGTTTTGTGACTTGAATGTTATGAGAATAGCTGAGGGGAATAAACCGCAGCTCAGGAGAAAAGTGATTCAACTTGTCAGCTGTTCTGTTTCTTGTGGTTTCTACGTTATGATGAAAAGTGGCTTCCTCTTCTTCTTACCTTGTTTAAAGTCATCACGGATTCAGGCTTCAGCTGAAAGCAGATGCACAGATGTAAATTAGAAGCTTAACAAGCTCTCTCTCCTCTGATGATGACTGCTGAGTCTCTCCGTGCTGACTGCAGAGTCCATGCAGCAGGAATGTAATCCTGCCTGATTCAGGAGGACTTTCTCTGTAAAACAGGGGGCCACTGAGGGCCAAATCCTTTACAAAACGTTTACAAAGTTCGACACGCAAAACAGGATTTGCGGGAAGGTGCTGGGTAAATACAAGCAGACGTCAGCCTCCCCCCTCCAGCTGCAGACAGAGGTGAAACAGCCAGGGGAAAAAAAAAACAGCATCAGCGCTCTAAGAACAGCCGCTGCTGTGATAACGCTGCAAGTCTTTACCTGAGCTCAGTGGACGGCTTTGATCGGTCTGCTGCAGTCAGGACGCTGCTCTGAACTCATTATGTTAGAAGCTCCAGAGTCCACCTGTGTGTGTGTGTGTGTGTGTGTGTGTGTGTGTCTGTGTCAGGAGTGTTGATGTCACGTCTGAAGATAATAAAGATGCAAATACTCAAGAAAATATGTTAATCACCACAGAAATATTTAAATGGACAATCTTTTTTAATCTTTATTATATTTAGTGTTATCTAAACAGACACAAAATGTGTCTTTAAATACATCAGAGTCAATGAATAAAATCATAGAATTACATCCTACAGAGAACCACCCAATCATTGTCTAGATCCAAAAAAATATGTGAAATAAAATGTGTTTATTGACATATTAACACCTGTACGTCTCCCACAGAAGCTTCTGTAAATTATCAGATAAAAGATGAAAGTCCATACTATTGAGAATTTCTACATAAGCAGCTGTAGTTGCAGTTAATTTTCTGAATTTTCAGTTTTTTTTCTCTGTATAATCATCAACAAAAGGTTATTTTTTGTGAAATCAGGAAAAAATATATAGTTTTCACATCATTCAAATCAGACTTCCTCATTTAAAGGACATATCTGGTGATTTTCTATATTTTTCTTCATGTTTGGATCCAAACCAACAATGAACTGATCTACTAACAAGTATTGTGTGTGTATCAAAGCCTGATATATCTGATTAAAAACACATCAGTGAGTCACAGCGCTGCACTGGGTGACATGTTCCTTCATCATGAAGAGTTTGGTCACGTTAGTTTGTTTAAAAACGTCTCCAAAGACTAATAACAGCTTCAAGTTTTCAGTCTCTGGAGAGTAGTTCTGTGTGAGGCAGATAATTTACAGCTTCACTAGCTTGTTGTGCTACATATCACAACCTCTTGACTTTATACTGAAGTTCTTTGAGAAATTAACAATTTAGTATAAAGAGGTTGTGATATATAAACTACAACAAGCTAGCAAAGCTCTGAAAATGGAATCACATTCCCGCACATGCTCAGAACAACTCTCCCGAGACTGAAAACGTGATCGCTGTTATTAGTAACCACCCTCTTCATAATGAGGGATAATGTCAGCCAGTGCAGCGGTGTGGCTCGTTGAAGAGGACATATTCAGGATATATTCTGCATATTTCCAGGTTTTATACTAGGGCTTCTACTGGTCCTTTATCCAGCCCCTCAGTTCAGCCTCTGTCTGAAACAGGCCGTTTTAACTCCTGTCTCTTTAAGGCCCCGCCTCCTGATGAGCCCACTGTGTTCTGATTGGTCAGCTTCAGGAAGCTTCCTCCGGCTCCGGAGGCTACGTAAACAAACTATCGTAGCAGGATTTCACTGTTTTTTCTCCTTCTTTACTCCAAATGTCAACTTTCTAATCCATCCGTACATGTTCGAGCCAGAAACCAACCGTAGCAACCGAGGCTACAGAACAGACGGCGATTTATGAGCGTGTGCAACAAGCTAGCATCAGCTCGTCAGTAAGGCAGAAAAAACTGTCAAAGAAAAAAACAAACAAAGTGTTCAGAGCAGGTTGAAGCCCTGACTTTTGTCTTGCAGGTAGCATTTCTACATACATTTACCTCAAGTTTTGGAACTTTGACCATGTTTAACATCTGACATCAGAACAGGATATAAATAACAGAAAACTACAAAAAGGCCTCTTTAATAGTTTTCTGACATCAACGGAGGAATCAGATATATCAGGCTTTGATACACACACAATACTTGTTAGTAGATCAGTTCATTGTTGGTTTCAATCCAAACATGAGATTTGTTGACGAGAAGAAAAAAAAAAGAAAGAAAATCACCAGTTTTACCCTTTAAACTATTCATCAGAGCAGCTGCAGCCTCATTCTGGGTGAATGTGCTCCAGTGATGCTGTGATATTGTTAACTTCAGATTCCTGTATGAGAGTCACTTCCAGGCATGAACTCTGATGTGTGATTCAGGTGAGTCATGTCCAGCGCACAAAGGATTCGGTTGCACACTTTGAGTAATTTCATGGCTGTGTGGTTCAGCCGGGGCTCAAATGGGGAAAAAAGAGCTTTGTGAGTATTGATTATCAAACTGCTCGTTCAGTCGGGTAGTAATCACGGCCAATCACATCTGCTCCTCGCTTATGAAAGCACATTTTTTCTGCCTCTGCTGTCATTTGTCTCAGAAATGTCTCTGAAATCAGGAGCTTAATGACGTCTGTGGTCATATTGATTCACTTTAAGAGACAGAAGGAAGAAGACGACATCACCGCCGAGTCAAAGCAATCAGCGGCTTTCAATAAACTCATCCTCTTCAGATGATAAAGATGTTCAGGTTGATTTCTGTTTACTGCACAGTCAGTAAAGCTTTTCCCGCTCCGCAATATGTTAGAGACTCATATCTCCTCAGACTCAACATTCATGCCTGAACTTTTAAATAAAGACAAAACACCCAAAAAACATTTAAAAAAACAACAAAAACACATGTATGTGAGAGAATATTGGAAACAGAAGGCAGACCACTGACCAGAATGCCTCCTAGAAATGACATTTATGCACCACTAATGTTATAATTGAACCTGGGCCCACGAACCTTTCTGATTTTAAACCAACAGGTGTCCAAACATAACCGTAAAAAATGAGCAGATTATTGTAGGAGAATAAATGAAATATGATGCAAAATGTTGTGGGAACGTTCTGTATGAACATTACATTTCTGTCAACAAGAAGACAGGTTCATCTGTTGTGTCGACTGAAATGGAGGAAAAGCTGATTGAGCTGTAAAGAGACAAAATGCCTCAACAACATAAAGAGCGACACAGTCGACCAGAACCTGAAGTTCACTCATCTCATATTTGCTCTGCAGACCCACGCAGACTACTCTGCATAGAAACCATGATATAAACAGTACAAGCAGCTGGTTGTCATCCATTTGTTTTAGGGACAAGAACACTCGATAACTGGCAACTCCAGCTGGTGGAAACAACCTTTATGTGAGATTTATCTCAGTGGTGGAAAGTAACTAAGTACAATTACTCAAAGTAGTGTGAGATTTGAAGATTTGACACAATGGATAATATAACAAGCTTTTAAAATACAACACATTGTTAAAGATGAAACCAGTGGTTTCCAACCTTTTTGGCTTTTGACGTCTTACAAAAAGCAGTGTGTAGTCGAGGTCACATTTCACATGTCTATGAGTTGTTAACAGCTCCACCAAATAGTGATTTTTCCCTCTAAACTTCTCACATGCTTTCATTTCAATAAATGTTCAAATGATCCAATATTTCAGCAAAAATCAAAGATTAGAGAAAAAGTCCAAAAACTGAAAACAGATTTGTGTATCAGAACTTTGTTTTTTCTTCTTTCCTCTCCCATTAATCATCTCACCACCCCTCAGATTTATCTGCTGACCCTTTGGAGGGGCCCGACCCCTAGGTTGGGAACCACTGGACTAAACTAGCTAACTGTATATAAAGTAGTGTAAACTAGCTCCACCTCCAGCAGCTACAACAGTAACATGCTGCTCTAACACTGATGCTTCACTATTAATAATCTAATGATGTCATATATAATAATATATCAGTCAGAGGGACCAAACCACTACTTTTACTGCAATACTTTAACTACATCAAGCTCATAATACTTATGTACTTTTACTGCAATACTTTAACTACATCAAGCTCATAATACTTATGTACTTTTATTGTAGGAGGATTTTTCATGCAGGACTTTTACTTGTATTGGAGTATTTCTATATTGCTGTAGTGGTACTTTTACTGCAGTAAAGTATCTGAATACTTCTTCCACTACTGGTCTCTTCAGTCTTTGCATGTTTCAGCTCATCTTTAGATGTCAGTGGCTCCAAACTCTAGAACATCACACTCATCATAGACGTCTGTGTGTTTTATGCATTGGTCAGTATTAGTATTAGTCGACGTTTGGCTTTAAACCCTCCAGCAGAGAAGAAGAAACAGTCACAGGAGCATCTCACCAGCTGACAGATTAGAGCACGCTCAGTACAATCCCTCCAGAAGGCACTGGGGAAAGCCAGCTCATTAATTGTAATTAATTAGGATAATTAAATATCCACGAGACGCGGTGGCCTGAGGTCTGTTCCATGCCGCACAGGGGATAATGTTGCCGCTCCGCTCTGCAGACCGCCGCTGCGCTCACAGCAAACGCCACCTCTGAGCACCTAATTTCCTGCCAAATAGAGTGTGTCGCTTTTGAAAAGCAATCCAATATTGTAATTATACCCCCCTCCACCCCCAGTAACCCCCCCCCCCCCCCCCCCCACCTCCAGCGGCCCCGCCCCCTCCACTCAGATGAAAGTAAATTAGAAAATCCATATTGTTCTTCCTTGTTCTCTTCCGTCACTCGCATGTTAACGCCGTAATCTCCTCAGCATCATGTAGACATCAATCCCTTGTGATGACCTTAATTAACCTTTAATTTACCCCTGAAAACACATCAGACACCTTCATCTAAACCAAGACGTTTGATAACCAGGGTCCCTTAATTTTATCATTAATTTAAAAAGCTAAAATAATTTAACTTGCAAATTAACAATATTTTAAATGATTTTTATTCAGTTTTCAAGTATTTACTGTAATAAGTTTACCAGGTTTTTATTATCTAAAGGGGTAAAAGCCCTCAAAATGTATACATGACATTATAAGTGTCACTTAATTTATATGTTAATGGGGTAAAAGCCCCTTATTAAAATAACATTAAGTTGCTTTATTTGTCTTAATTAAGGTGCAAATTCCAGCGTTCACCCAAACTGAGAGATTAATAAATGAGTAAATGAATGATTTCAGTGGCTTATTTACCCAGTTACATTTCCAGTTTAAGGGTTTTTCAAGGCCCACAAATCCCTTAAAGATCCCCTGCAGACAGTTTTAAGTATTAAAACATGGAACAATAATGTTTAATTACCACGTTAAAATCCTTCAAATTACATCTCCTCCTTCCCCCTCATTAATAATCCAGAATCCATCAATATGTCAATATATTTCGTTTTAGAAGTTTTCCTGCTGGACACCAGATGTTTCCTCCTTCACTGTAAAGTTCATCCTCAGTGTTTCCACATCACACCTGTGTAAGTTGAATATTGAACCACGATTGGCTCCAAACTACTTGTGATGTCATAAATCCCTGTCCCTCTTAAAATCAGATTTTCAATGAGCTCAGAGAAACTTTCCTCCTTTGGCAGATGAATAAAAACAAACTCTGAAAACAGCTGAAAGAACAAGAACAAACATGTCTCTGAAGGGAGGAAGACTTTAAAATTTAATTTAAAGTTTTTTTTGTCTCATTATTTGAAAACTGAAGGCCCTTTGAAGATATAATATTATTGAGGAATTTGAAATGTGATTCTAAGGGGATAATTTAGGTTATAGATTAATGGTTTATTGTTGTTGGTTTCAGGTTTAAGGTTTGAATTAAATGAATTAAAGGGATTTTGGTTACATAATGTTACGACTGAAATATCTTCAGGAGCAAATTAATGATATTTTAAAGGATTCTTACTCAGTATTTTGGTGGGATTACACAGATAGATCTGGGCTACATTAATGGATTGTAATATATATTTGATGGGTTTTCTCTGTGGATTTTTATTGGGTAAAACCTCTTAAAATGTACCAAATAACGTTAAAGGTACTTATAAATGTTTATTTTACAACTATGTTTCAAATTCAGGCACAGAGTTTAACACTGTTTGATGGATTAAAGGACTTTTTAACGGATACAAACAATCCATTTACCCCAAATTTGAGCCAGACTGCTGAATTTGCACCTTAATTGAAAATTAAGAACCTTTTTAAGCTACAAATTAGGGATGATTTGCTAAAAACTGCTTTTTTGTCAACTTTAAGTGTTTTTTTCCATCTTAAAAATTCCTTAAACCATTTTAATAAGCCATAGTGTGGAGGGCTTTCAAATGATCTATTAATTATTCCTTTAAATATTAATTAAAAAACAAGTCATTAAAATGCCATAACAATCATTATTTATAGGTAAGTTAACAGATTCTGTTCCACAGAAAATGAAGTGAAGCAGTGTAACATAAACACATCGTCTTGTGTTCAGAGCTCAGAGGAAATCAGCCTTCAGCCACATCATCTTCATCAGTCAGTAAAGCTCTTCCTCCTCTTCCTCCTCTTCCTTCTTCCTCTCTGAAGGTGGAGATCTGATCCTCGTCCCTGCTGTCTGCAGCCTCCGGGCCGTAGTAGATTCTCAGTCAACCTTTCGTTGATGTTTATCTGTTTGTTTGTGTGCGAGCTGCTGCAGCAGCAGCAGCCGTCACAGAGGTTTGTTTGGATAATGAAGACACGTTTGTCGTTTCCCGATTCAGGTGTCGAGATCTTGATGACAGCGTGTCGCCTTCTGATCGGCTGCAGCCGTGAGGAAAAACAAAATCCTCCCTGACGAGTTATTTATTCTCATGTTCAACCTTCATGGATGTTGTGTCAGGTTTTCGGATGCTTCCAACACTTTGGTTTATAGTCAAATATATTAAACAGTTGGAAAGATTTACATATAATTTACTTTTTATATTCCTGCTCAGAAGATGAAATTTAGCCATTGATTCTGTTTGATTTGAGTTTGATTAACACCCCAAACATTACAGTTACGTTAGTTTGTTTAGAAACGGCTTTAAAGACTAATAACAGCATCATGTTTCCAGTCTCCAGACAGTAGTTCTGTGTAAGACAGACACCACTGAGCATGTGCAGGAACGCAGCGTTGTTTCGAGCTTTGCTAGCTTATTGTGCTACATATTAGGGATGTGCAGAGATCCCAGTATTTGTATTTGTATCTGTATTTGTTCAGGCAGCAAAATTATTTGTATTTGTATTTGAATAAAAGGTCCCCATATCTGGTCTCGAACCGGAGTCTCCCAGATCATAGACGACTGTGCTGACTACTGAGATAAAACTTTACTCATCACTCATTGCAGACAGACCTCTAGGGAGGAACTTCAAAGGCGACTATTGCTTTGCACCTTTCATTTATTTCCTATTATTTACAACCTGACTTTGTGGAAAGAAGAAGGGGAACAACAGGTTATGGAGAGTCCCTTGAGAGCACTTCTCATATGTCAGTAGTTCAGCTTTATCTCTGGGGAACACCCCCAACTCCAGGAGTGATGTCCAAATTAGGAAATGTGCGTCATGTAGCAGGTGGATGTGACTCCCCTCGTTGAGACCTGCTGATAGACGTCACAGCGGAGCAGAGGAGAGACACTGAGATAGTGATGTAACCGACCTGCGTCCTGGTATTTGACATGGGTTTTTTTTCATCCCGAAAACAAATAATTTTTAAAATATTTGTATGAAACAAATAACACTATTTGTGCTTTGCCAAATAACGCATTTGTATTCAGGCAAACCCCTACTACACATACCAACCTCTTAACTTTATGCTGAAGTTATTGACATTGTACAAGTCAAGAAGTTGTGATACGTAGAACAACAAGCTAGTGACGTTCTGTAAACACAACCATGTAGATAAATTAATTGTTGGTTTTGTTCTATACATGAGATTAGTTATCTTTTAAATACATAAATGAGTAAATTCACTGTTCTTTATTAATCTGAATATAAATGTGGTGCTTAAAAACGCTGCCTCCACATTTGGTTTGGAAGATGGAAGTTTATTGTTTTTAAAGTTTACATTTTTAGTTCCACTGCTGCTGAGGCTCAAAGAAAAAGCTAAATCATCATCAGCACACTGTCTCTTTGCGGGGGTGTAAAGAACATTTCAGTTGTTTTCACTTCTTTTAAAACAAGATGGAGACGTTTTTTTTTGTTTTTTTGTTTTTTCCAGTGCAGCCGTTCCCTCTGCAGCAGGAACAGAGTTTGTGGAGGATGTAGAGTTTCTTTTATTCAGGGGAAACGTTGTTTTTCACTCTGACGATCAGTATTTCCACCTGGAGACTCCACAAACACTGTTTCACCAAAGAACATGAATATTTGATTCTGTTCTTCTGCTTTGTTGAAATATATGTTTGCCTCATTGTTTTCTCGCCTTTTTTTTTTTTACAACACTGTTTCTTCCATTTGTACTCCTCTTTGTACTAACTGTGCTGCAGATTCTCATGAAATACGCTGAGTGGATGTTAAAGCCTGATTTGCATTTGAACACCTCTTTGTGTTCTGTGTGTTTTTTTTTACCTTTGTGCTGAACTTTGGTCAGGAAACATCAGCAGGTGAAAAAGTGATGTCGACAGGGTGTGAGTGTTTGAAAGCGACGGTGCCTCTGAAACAGAGATGGAGCAGCTGTTTAGTGTTCAGCAGCACTCAGGGACATTTTGTGAAGTGTGTGTGTGTGTGTTATTGTCAACACTTTGGTTTGAAGAGGAGATTTGAGATTTAACAACTGAGCCTTAAAGGGCCATCCGGCTGTTTGTTTTTATTTTGCTGCTTTAACTCGTTTAACTGTTGAATGACTTACCAGGGTTGACTTGAGACTAATTGGTCTTGACTTGGAAACTGGACTCGTACATTCATGACTTGGTTTGTGATTTGTTAATTGTTGGTCTTTACCATAGACTGTATAAAATATGGACGTAGTCACCGTGACGTCACCCGTTGGTTTGCGAAGCCTTGAGTGTCGACATCTTGGATTTGGCCGTCACCATGTTTTATTTTTGGAGCCAGAAGTGACCATATTTGGACGAGAGGATGGAGCTAACCATAGCGCTAGCTGCTAGCTTGGTTAGCACGGTGCACTTACAATCCAAGGTTAACAGTGATAATGCTAATGCTAATTTTTGCTAGCAAAAGACAGGCCTAAAACCGTTAAAACAAAATGTACTCACTGGAAAAACTGATAATCCGACTCATCAGTGGGTCTTTTATTACAACCAATCGCTGAACTAGACTTTTTTTGGGCGACCAAAATGTTACAATAAACTTTAGTGAACTGAAAACACACTGTGGAATAGCAGCAGCTACACCTGTACGCCATGGTTATATTACGTTACAGCAATGCTGTGGTAGCGAGTTGTCAATCACAACGTAGCCACACCTTAAAGCATACTCTGCTGTATCGTCTATTTTACTCTAAATGGATCCATAATTTACAAAATGAACAACATGCTGTATAGAAGAAGACCTGAAACATCAGCTCATCAGGAAACATTTTACTGAGGTAATGAATCAAGAGAGAAGTAGGATCATTTTCTCATAGACTTCCATACAATTGGACTTCTTTTTTCAGTCAGTGGAGTCGCCCCCTGATGGCCATTAGATAGAATGCAGGTTTTTGGCACTTCTGCATTGGCTTCATTTTTCAGCCCGGAGGGTTGCCGCTTGGTCTTTAATAAGACATTAATGGCCGTGACTTGGACTTACTTGTCTTGACTTGTTGGTCTTGACTTTAGATTTGACTTCATACTTTTCGGTAATGATAAGTGTGGTGTGCTTTTATTTTGAAAGTTTGATTGACATGTGTACTGTCAGGTGTGTAGAGACAATTAGTAACTGCAGCTGGACACAGAAAAATACTCATATATTTGAATGGAGAGTGTGAGCGAACCCACACCTTTTTGAACATTTACTGCTTCCACATAGTTTTAGATACAAACTTCATTTGAACTTTAAATGAGTTACGAGACTTTGACCTACAAATCTTGAATTTACATGTGTTTTCTATCTTTTATTGTTTTTGAGATATTAGAGTGTGAGTTTTAAAGTCTTTTCTTGCTCCTCCTGTGATTTTATAATGAGTGTGTATTGCAGAATGTTTCACAGCACTGAAGGAGTGACATCACCAGGAGCAGTTGGAGAGGAGGATTTTAGAGTACGCTTCTTGTGAAATCTCCTCATAAATCCCATGACTTTGGCCAAATCTAACATTAATAATCATATTTTAGTTGGAAATTTCGTGGCGAATCCATTGATGCAGGTTTGAAAGTGGTCAGACTTATAGTTTAGACATCAGAAGCCTCTGTTTGACACAAAGTCCATGCCCATAGATTGCTTCCCCATTGTTTAACAGTGCAAGGGTGATGTGGCACTGCAACTTTCAGGGCTTATTAAATCCAAACTGTTATTACAAAGTTTTTAACAACTTTTTTTCAGCATAGTGTCATAAGTCATCTATTAAAGTGTGAAGCTGATACCATTAACTCCCTCGGAGGAGATAGTGTTTGTTCGGGGGCCAAAATTGGGGCAAAGTCTTATTTTGAAAGGCTAATTGCAGACTTCCTGTTGGATTTAGGTCAGGGGTGTTGGTGTATGATTTGTAGGTCTTGATGAGATGAATAATTGAGTTTTGGTTTGATCTTTCTACGACATTCCTACGGGCCATGGTGGCCATTTTAGTTACATAGGTGGCGCTAGAGAGCACATTTTGGCTATTTGGGGGTTAATTTTTACATTTTATCAAAGTTTTCACCAGACCTGATGTGCGTGCCAAATTTTGTGAGGTTTTGAGCGTGTTTAGGGGGTCAAATTTAGGGTTTAAGTGGCATAATAATAAAGAAAGAAACAAACAAACAAACACACGAAAAACAATAGGGTCCTCGCCCTTAGGTGAGGACCTTATTGTTTTACAATAGTCCTCTGCCTTTTGGGCTCCGTCTCTAAATATTGATTGTAAGAGAAATCTTCAGCACTGGTGGACATTTGAGTGACTGTTGGGATGATTGATGTCACTGATGTTTGTTCTTTTTTACAGATATAGATCAGCAGAGAGCGAATGATGCTGTTTTATTATTAAGCAAAGAATAGTCTTCAGCAGAATTTATGAATGTTTGAGCTGCCGTCACACGTGTCTCTGCTGATGAATCTGACACAGACTGATGCTACTGATAACTCTATTAATGTAAATATATTCAGGTGTGTGAGACGCCACAGCTGGGGCCGGTTTCCCCCCCGAACTCATCCCTACACCGGTAACCTCTGTAATTAGTTTCCTGCTTATCTAATTTCCAAATCTAATTGAAAGAGAAGGGAGAGAGAGAGGCGGGAAAACAGAAACGCGTCCATCGTGTCGAGGAGGAATTAAATTTACCCTGTAAGTGATGTGTAAATGAAACACTAGCAGCTGTCTGTCGAACGCACCGCCTCACCTCACCGTCAGCCAGAGTTTCACCATCATCACCACCATCATCATCATCATCGTCATCATCGGTCATCAAGGCTCATTAGCAAACAGGAAGGCAAGAAATGTTCTAGTCACCACATGGGCAAACACGCTGCTCACATTGCTTTTTTTTTATCAGAAATCATACATGCAGGTTCTGGGGATGATGAGTTATTGATTTGTTTTGGTTAATAACATCTTTAGAGTGAGAGGCTGTTGAATAAATCAGAGTTTGTGTTAACGAAGCAGCTGCTTGAAGCAGTTTCTGCATTTTCTGAAAAAGAAATGTTGTTTCCTTTTCCTCCTGCCAGAACGTCCACGTCAGTCTACAACAATTTTTAACCAGAGCAAAAATATCTCAGGAACACAACAGGAATAACGCAGTGATCAGTAGGAAACAGTCTGTGATCCTTCAGTGTGAAAACATTCAGGAACATCTTCCTGTAGGTTCACTGGTGTGACACCTCACTGGGACTCCAGTCATGAAAAGAGAAAAAACCAAACCATGTTTGGGGTCGAGACGCTCTGAGCTCGATGAAACGCTGTTGCTCTTTATGTGTTGAGCAATCGATCGAAACCACAAATGTGTGATTCGTTTCTTTCTAAATAAAAGAAGACTTGTTACTCAACTTCAGTTTTAATATCAGTGAAGATTTAATTTGGTGAATTCACACAATGACTTGTTTAAAGGACCAGTGTGGGGGATTTAGTGACATTCAAAGCGTGTAGGAAAACCTACGGTGGCTGTGAAACTAATGAAAAAAGGTAAAGATTCCCTCTCTAGAGCCAGTGTTTGGTTTGTCCGTCCCGGGCTACTGTAGAAACATGGCGGTGCAACATGGCGGCTCCGTGGAAGACGACCTGCTCCCCCTGCAGATATAAAGGCTCATTCTAATATAATGAAAACACAACGATTCTTATTTTCAGGTGATTAAACACTAAGTAGTAGTAGTAACGAACACATGAGCGGAGATAACACAGAGCTGCTAACATGGCTGGAGACTCTTAAAACAGAGAAATATTGTGCTTTTTGTGGTTTTCTGTTGTTTATATGTTTCTGATGTCGGATGTTAAACATGGTTCAGAAACTTGAGGTGAACGTGTGTAAAAATGCTGCCTGCAAGTCAAAAGTCAGGGCTTCAACCTGCTTTGGACGCTTCGTTTGCGTCAGTTTTTTCTACCTCGCTGACTAGCTGATGTCAGCTTGCCGCTCATGCCCATAAACGTCTGTCTGTAGCCTTGGTTGCTAAGGTGGTTGCTAAGGTTTTTCCATGTGCTGTCATGTTGTCCACTCTCATATTTCAGATCAAAATATCTCAACAGTCTGAACATAAGACTGTAAAACTTACTGAGAAATGTATTTTTTGTGCTGAGGAGCAGTTCCTTCACCTGCTTTTCAGTCTTCATGACAGACAATCTTCTTCCACTGAGCTTCTGGAAAACCTCCTTTCAGTCAGAATCCGACGTTGTATTCAGGCGCCATTTGAATTTACAGATTCAAACATGTTTTCTTTAAATATTGAGGAGCACAAAAGACACTCATCATCTCCAGCGAGCGGCGATCATCTGCAGCTCAGCCGTACATCTCCTCTCTGCCTCGGCTGTTTGACGTCCTCGGCTCTCCGCTCGCCGTTTGAGGCTCATTCATTACCGCCGTACAGACGTGTAATCAGTCTTTACTGCCGGAGCAAATGTCTCCCCTCGGACAGATCCCCCGCCATCTGCCTGCCATTAAAATTAAATTGGATTTCATTTCTAAGCTCCTATTAATTCAGAGAAGTCTTGTGTTGATGGAGGGTCCAGTCCAGCAGTTAGTTTCCTCCTCCTCCTCTCTTTCACTCTCCTCCCTGCATCCCAGGCCGGCGGCGTGAACGCAGAGCGCCGCCGCTCTAATAACAATAATTACACAGTAAAAATTTTGGAAGGACTTTAGAGAGTTTTCAAATAAAAGATGAGGATGTCTTCTCCTCTCTGTTATTTAATCACAGCTAATGAGATGGAGCCAATGTATTTTTTTAATGTTAATAGGTTAGTTATTTTCATTTCACACTCCCATAAGCCTTTGTGACTTACTTTGTGCCTGGCGGCAAGGACGAACTCACTTAGTCATTTAGTCTGTCGATGACTTTAAGCTCAAAAACTACTACATATAAATCCACAGTGTGAAGTCAAAACATTCACCAAATTTCTCTGACTTTGTTCTGTGAGGTTCATTTCAGCCTGATGAATGAATGAATGAGCTGCAACACAACATGATACTGGACAAGAAGCTGCTAAAACAAAATATGCCAATAAAAATCATAAAATATAAATAAAAACAACCTCTCAGTATTTTGTTTTAGTTGATTTCAGCATCATATTTAAACTTAAAGGCAGAAACTATGTTGGACACGTCTGAACTCATAAATCCTGTTTCTCACCTCAGAGAAATGTTCCTCTTAAGAACGAATCTGTTCGTATGAGGCCCAGTTCCTCATAATTACGACTTCTGTATCATTTTATTGTGATTAAGATCTTCTAGTAATTATGAGATTTGATTTGATGATGTTTTCTTGTAATTTTATGAAAAGAGACACATTTACAATATAGTTTTTGTTGTATTTTCAAAGCTGCTATAGGATGATGATAAAAACTAACACTTTTAGAGGCTTTGAACATATCAACAGTGGAGTTTTTCATTTCAGTCCTTGGTGAGTTTGATGTATTTTCAGGGGTTGATCGGGCGTCTCTGTTTCTGTTGCAGGTCTGGAGAAAGTCAGCCGTGACTCCACGTACGAGCAGGAAGGGAAGGTTCAGTTCGTGATGGACGCCGTGTACGCCATGGCCCACGCTCTGCACCACATGCACCGCGAGCTCTGCGCCGGTTACCCCGGCCTTTGCCCGCGCATGGCCAACATCGACGGCAAGGAGCTGCTGGCGCACATCCGCGCTGTCAGCTTCAACGGTAAGAGACAGCATCCTCATCCTCATCATCATCATCATAATATAAAGGATTTGTCACAAACAAACGCAACAGAAGAATAAAGAATAACAATAGAGCAAAAGTAAGGTAATAATATGTAAATATAAAGTGCAAAAATGAAATGTTATGTGCAATAAACATTTAAATCATGTCCAGTCCAGTTTGAATACAGTTCAGTTATTCAGCAGATCAACAGCTTCTGCGTCTGCTGGTGGAGGATTTTCATGGATCCTTTTTTTTTCTGAGGGAAGAAGTTCAAAGAGTCCAGGGTGGGATGGGTCGGAGATGATCCTGCTTGCACGCCGCCTGGCCCTGGAGGGAGTGTAGCTGATCAACGGGGGGTAGGAGGGGGTGGAAGGAAATCCTGTTTGGTTGCTGTGAGGGAGCTTCTTCAGCTGCCTCAGGAAGAACATCCTCTGTTGGGCCTTTCTGGTTACGCAGCTTAATGTTGATGATTCATGGTGTTGCACTCGGTTGTTCACATGAAAAATGGCAGAAATAGTAGAGAAGATCAGACCTGGGGGTGATGTGGATGCTGATGGGCAGGTGTCGGGGGGGGAGGGGGAGGGGTTTCATGTTGAGTGATCAGTAACCCCCCCCTTACTTCACAAAAATGTGATGCTTCACCAGAAATCGGCGAATTAGAGTCAAACTAGAAAATTCTGGCGCAAATTCTGATGGAGCCGTTTGGTTGGTTGAATGACCTCCACCTTCACAGTCGACATCTGTGGGTCGTTTTCCAGTCGTCTGACACCGTCTCAACACTTGAATTTCTCCACGTTTTCATGCGTGACATCGCCGCCATTTTTAACGAAGGGGTAGCAGCGAGGAGGAGGAGGAGGAGGTGGTTGGCTGGAGTAATGAGCGTCTCTCTCTGATAGGAACAGAGAAGCGTGAGGTGGAAAAAGAAGAAGACGATAAAAATCATTATCAGACTTTCCGACCTCCATCAGCGTCTTCGGTTTTGTCTGCGCTGCTGTTTTCCAGCTGCTGCTTTGGCGCCGCCTCATCAACGGGACGACTCATCACTCCCTCATTAACCCTCTGTTCATTCCTCCTCCTTCCTTATCGTCTTCCTCTTCATCTTCCTCTCTTCTTCATCACGGCAGTCCCTAGCTCTTCTCGCGGAGAGGTCGCCCTCGCGGTGGATGGGAGGCCTTTGTCAGCAGGAAGTGCGAATGCTGACGCCGTCTTCGGGGGAATCCTCCGCTCGTTATTAATCACCAAATATGGTCGCTGGGTTTTTATTTCCTCCTGCTTCCAGATTCATTATTCTCAGCTCGGTGGGAGCTGCTTCAGTCTGATGATCCGTCTGCTTTCACACAACTTTAATAATCACAAAACTTCAACACACACACACACACACAGCTGCGGAATATTAAATCTCACACTCCTCCTCATATGTGCTGAGATGAGTAATCTTACAGATCCACTATCACACAGTCAGAGGAAATGTCAGGAACTATGAGTTTTTATATTAAAGTTTCTATAATTTTGTGAAAACGAGGGAAGGACTGTAGATTTAGCAGGTGATGGATGTGTTTAAAGGACAATTCTGGCTTATTTTGGTAGTTTTGTCCATCATTTCGATCAGTAATAATAACATTTCTTACCAGTTTAATAGCTGAGATGTGTAGCACATGCAGCTACGGTAAGCCATGAGGGAAAAAACACACGTCAGTCAGTCACCCTCCGCAGTTAAACCAGTAGGACTGTCCTGCAGTCAATAAACGTATCAATAGCTCAGGTCCTTATGAGCAAAATGAGCTATCACAGTTATTTTTAACCCCTACTAGTCCAAGTGACATGTGCACGTCAAAGTTTGGCTGTTCACTGATCAGTTTCTCGTGTTATTTATCTGTAAACGCTTTAAATTGTAGGTTTTCACTCCTTCTATAAAGACAAAAAGCTCAGCTGCAGGTAATACGTGAGTGTAACACGAGTAAAACTTACTGTGAGTAAATGTTCGTTGTTATCTATTGTGAAAAAAACTTATTTCTGACACCTTCACAACTCTAATTAAAAGCTTTTTGCAATCAGTTTTCTAAAGGCGAGTCTAAATTCTACATATTTATAATTCATCATTAATCTTGAATGGAATTATTCACCTTGAATATTTGTTATTTTCAAATATTTCTGGCTGTACTTAAAGAGAAAATTTGCAACACAGCCCCATATTTGAAGCTATTAAAACTAAACTTTGCTGCGTTTTATACATGATGATGTTCAGCACGTCGTCACATCTGAGAAGCTGGAAGCAGGAAATGTGAAAAATCAAAATAGCTGCCAGTTAATTTTACCGTTCATCGATTCATAGATTCAACTCAGCGTATCAACATGTTGACGAGGATTTTGGGAGCTGGACTTGGGAAAGTGCTCCCACATCACCGGTCAGAATGAAATCGTTCATACGATTTATCAGGAGTACTCAATTGATTTTCTCTCCTCCTGCACTCGAACATTTGAAGTGATGTTCGTGTCTCAGGTTGAATCAAGGCCGTCCGAAGGTTTCACAAAAGCTTCGATAAAGCTGTTTTTTTCCCTCGTTGGAGCCTTTCAGGACTCGGTGATGAGAATTTAACTCATTTAAAGCAGAAAAGGAAAAAGTTCCAGACACATTCTTTGGTTTCTTCAGTCCCGCTGAAGCTGAGTGTGACTGTTTAACTTTCATTTCCAAGGTGAACTTGTTTGTTAAACTTCTCAGGGACGAGCGACGATCACATAACTTGATAACCTGTAAAACTCCAACGGAAATAAAATAAAACATGACGAGTCTTTTGTTCAATTTATTTGGCTTAAACTTACAAACATAAAAGACATCAAGACAAAATGTCAAAGAAACACAAGACGATTCATTTCATTATCAATTAATCTGTTGATTATTTTTGCAAATGAGGGAAACCTCAATGATTTTCAAGGCTTATATATAAAGTTTTGAAATGAAATGAAATTTTCTCCATTAATTAATTGTTTGGTCTTTAAAATGTCAGAAAACGTTGATCAGTGTTCAACAAAACCCAACATGTCCTCAAAGATATTCACTTTACTGTCATAGAGGACTAAAGAAACCAGAAGAAATGACTCAAAACGGTTAATTGATTGTCAAAATCAATTCATTTTGATAGTTGACAACTAACTGATTAATCAACTAATCATTGCAGCTCTACACATACGAGACATGATGTTAGAAATGGGGCCAAAACTATTAAAAACCCGTCAGTGAGTCACAGCGCTGCACTGGGTCACATGTTCCTTCATCATGAAGAGTTTGATCACGTTAGTTTGTTTCGAAACGGCTCCAAAGACTAATAACAGCGATCAGATTGTAACTCACCACTGTGCACACTTGTTGAGCTACATGTCACAACCTCTCGACTTTGTACCACATTATAAATTTCTAAAAGAACTTCAGTAGGTTGTGATATGAACCACAACAAGGAGGAATAAGAAACATCAGGCTTTGGATACAAACACACAATACTTGTTAGTACATCAGTTCATCAGCTTGTTTCCACCCAAAGTTCCTTTAGAACCAGAAGAATTCATCTCCAGAACTAAAAGTCTCCCTGTTTGCATCTGATGCACCTGAGCGACCAGGTAGATCCTGCAAATCAGACCGATGAGGAATTAAAAAATGACGGCAGTGCTTGAAACTCAGTGTTCACACAAGAGGAAACTTTGTATCTTTTCCTGCTGCATGAGTTGGATGGAAATGAATGAATGAAAAGCAGAACAGTAAATCACCCGCCGAGTGTTTGATGCTTTTATTTCTGCTGTAGAACATAACTCACTCACCGGCTTTGTTCTCGCTACCGCCGCTCCCTCTCTTCATTCACTCACTCTTTAGCTAGCTCGCTCGCTCCTCCCCCCTGTCCCAAATGAATGAAGCGGTAGACAAGTTGATGAAGGCTACTTCTGGGAAGCACGACAACCCCCCCCCCTCCTCCAGTAGAGACTTTTTGGGAGGTAAAACGATCTTCCTGGGTCAACATATAGAACGTTGGTGGAGGAACCGACTTCTTCAGAAGGTTCTTAAGTTCCTGCGGTGGGAACGCCGCTTTTGACGGAGCTGACGCCTGAGTAATGAAAGTAACATAAATCGTTAGTTTTGCTGCTAAGTAATGAGTAAAGACATGTTTTTACAACGAGTTAAGTGTATCAGTAACTGTCCCAACACTGATCATGACACTGAAATGGAATAAAATCAATCTCCTTCTTTCCTCTCCTCTCTGGTACATCTGCCGTCCACTCTCGGCGAGATCCTCCTGTAAATTTTAATACTTCAGACAGGAGATCTTCCCATACAGTCCCCCATACGTCTCCCCCCCCCCCCGTCCCCTCCTCCCGCCTCCTACCTGAGGACGGGGATTCAATTTGAATAATTTTCCTATCTACCTGCTCAGCACAGAGAGATAGGAGAGACGCAGAAATGAAACAGAGAGACGGAGCAGATTTTGTGGCTGATGTGTTTGAGCTCTCAGGGATTCATCTCTCTCTCTGTGTGTCGGGCCTGATGGATGTGTGGAGCTGCTGCTGGATGTTATTTCTGCAGGAGGAGGAGGAGAGACATTAAACATTGAATCAGCGGTGAACTTCCCCCGCAGGGCTGAAACAGTAAATCTGTGCTCATTTAAAGCCGGGTTCTTGCTGCGCTGCACGTCATGGCTTTTTTTTTTTTTTTTTTTGAAACATTAAAACTGTTTGTTGCATCGTTCGGTGAATTAAAGCAAATGAGGACAGAAACAGGAAACGTGTCACAGACAAGAAGATTAGTCAGTCATCTTTCAGATTAAAGCCCGGAGGAGAAATCTCTCTCAACTCGACACAAAAAAAAGCAGATCCAGGATATAATGTGCTCGTGTGTTACTGTATTTCTATCCTTGTGGGGACCCAGAAGAGAAGACTGAGACGACTACTGAGGCCTGTTCCTGGATGAAAACACGCCGGCGCTTCCTGTAAATACAGAGGAAACCTAACAAGTGGACTCAGGGTACCAGAGACAGACATTTTGGCTTTATTTTGACATTTTTATAGAGTCAGTGATGACCTGAATATGATGAAACGATGAGTTAACCTGCAGCCTCGGAGAACATGTCAGCTTCTCCGCGCGCTGCGAAAGCACACATGCATCACCGCTGAGTCCTGGCTCAGCAGCATGTGGCGCATGTGTGTTTTGTGCCTGATCGAGCTTATTAAGGTCTACACACACACACACACATGCTGATGTCATGCTGTGTTTGGGGCTTTCCTGTGTGAATCTGTGAGCAGCACGCTCGGTTGAACCTTCACATACATCAAACGTTGACATGAATCAAACTCGAGCTGCTTCTCTGTTTTTTTTTCTGCTTCGCTTCTCTTGAGCGCGGGGCAGTGGGGTTACCCATAATTCCATGTATGAAATGCGGGAAAATCCAGCAAGCGAAGCGGCGCTCACCGTGGCGCAGCAGCAGCAGCGGCCGGGAGGCTAATCGGCAACTCAGCCGTGCGCTCCTCGCCCCTGTGCTTATTTTTAGAGGAGCGTCGGGAGGCTAATCGAGACACTTGTGCTAATGTTAGCGCTCGCTGTGCTAAAGCCATCTGCATGAGGCCTTTTGTGGTAACGTTCCTGTTTGAACATGATCAGCAGAGCGAGGGAGGGAGGGAGCGGCGTGGGAGGGAGTGGCGTGGGAGGGAGGGAGGATGTCAGGGAGATTCCCCCCTGATTCATTTGGACAGCCGATGCTTACTAAGAGGCGATAAAAGCTGCTTGTTGCCGTTTTTAAGGGGGATGCAGCGTGACTGACCCTGTGGAGCTGCAGGAAGAGAGAGAACCCTTTTTCAGTCGGATCAGTGATGGAGGGAGGAGGAGGAGGAAGAGGAGGAGGAGGAAGGGGGCAGCAGATACTGTAGGTGAAGTGATGAATATGTGATCGTCTCCTGCTGTGACTTCACTTTAAATATGCAGCTTTTTTTAAAAAGTGCTGAACAAAGCAGGAAGAGAGAACTCTGCCGTTTGTTACAGCATTAAAGGAGTAGTTCAACATTCTCTTTCATTCCCAGAGTGAGATGTTCACATGGGTCTCTATCTCATGTCTTCACAGCAGCAGTCCACCATCCAAACTGCGTCTCCTTTGTTTCTGTTCTACATGACACAGCTGAGTTGGTTTATTCTAGTGTCTGGATCCTTTCTACTCAACATACTCCAGTGTCTCTCTGCATACAAAGTTTGCAAAGATGTCTGTTTTCATACAGCTGTCCATCTGCACTGAAACCCAGGAAACACAGAAAACAACTGAATCTTCTTCTTCTTCTTCTTTTCATAGTTTATCTGCAGGTCTTGAAAAGTCTTAAAAAGCATAGAATTTATTTAAAAGACTTGAATTTCATTCATAAAGGTCTGAAATATGTTTTCTAGCCTGCTATAGGCAGTGATGTTAGTTATAAAATGTTTTTTTTTTAAATGTGATTTTAGCAAAACCTGGCTGGAAAATCAGAAATTCCGTTGTTCCAGACGTCTGACTGTAAATGAATTAGTTATTTTTCATTTGTTAATCCATTCATCCATTCTTCTTCTGCTGCTCAGCCACATCTGATCATGATTAATAAGTAATTAGTTATATTATTGAGAATGATCATTATATTCTGCAAGGAAATAATGACAAAAGTCGTTTCACATTGCACTTGATAAATAATTCTAGACCTTATTACCCCTGATGGGTTTTTGATATCTTTCATACTTTGTCTGTGAAACAGGTAACTGTGGAAATATGGAGCGATGCTCAGAAGAAAGTGCACACGAGCCTTCGATGTCTTAATGCTGAGAATCTTTATTGAACATCAAGATGATGTCTCTTCCCGTTCAGCCCTCTGGAGGTCTGACTCTTAGTCTTTAACCCCAACAGATCGACCTACAATATGAAAACATTCATATAATTGGTTCATTAGTTTCTAAACACTTTACTCGTGTTAGTTCAGGTCACGTCGCATCGAACTACAGGCGACCATCAGCACATTCTGGTTTGAATGATTGTACCAAAGGAATCTACGCAGTCACCTATCTGTGTTGTCAAGGAAGGCCCCCCTCCGACCTTGGTCACCACGGCAACACCAATTTATCCTTTATCAGAGAGGCTTCTGCTTCCCCCAAACATCACAGACAGTTACTCTGAGTCTGAAGGAGAGGAGAGAGAATATCTTCTTCTACTTAAGAATTGTAGCTTGACCCGATGTAACCCCTAAAGATGGGAAATTCCATAATAGCATTAAATTGGATTCCAAGTGGTATTAAAACTGTCTGTAAAAGTCATAAATTGAACTTGGTGAAGCTGCAGCGTGTTACAGTCGGGTTAGACCGCTGTTCTGTCTCCTGCTGCTCTGTGTGATCATCTATACTGTGTTTTAACGTTTAATTGTTCTCATTTACACATGTTTCAACAGAATATATATGATGTAAAATAGTCATTTTATTGCTGCTCATAAATACTACCTGTTAACCAGCTCATAAGCTGCTGCGCTGCTGATCACATCATTATTTTATTATTGTGACATCTTCTGACATATGCATAAATAAATACAGGTTGATGGGAGCAGCTGCGCTGCGTTCAGCTGTACTGACATTTAAAATAAGAGAGCACAGAGAAAGGTAGAGAAGAGAGAGAAGTTGTCTTCTGTAATTTAATTTACTGCCACACAGCCCCCCCCCCCCCCCCCCCGAATGTGACTGTGCAGGTTCTCATCATAGTCTTGTAAAGCTCAGTTTTCCCCGTTCACACACTGAAATACCAACCTGACATTTCAAGATTTATCTTCTCTGGAGATAGTTTTGGAAAAGCTCCATTTGTGGGTGAGAAAAATGCCAGATTAGTGTTAGAAAGGAAGCGACGGAGAAACAAATGGCTTGATGTGGATGTGTTGTTAGCCAGTTAAAGAGGACATATTCTGCACATCTCCAGCTCTATATTTATATTCTGGGGCTCTACTGGAATATCTTTACATGATTTACAGTTAAAAACTCCTTATTTATCTTCTACTGGTCCTTTATGCAGCCCCTCAGTTCAGCCTCTGTCTGAAACAGGCGGTTGTAGCTCCTGTCTCTTTAAGGCCCCGCCTCCTGATGAGCCCACTCTCTTCTGATTGGCCGACTTCCGGAGGCTACGTAAATAAACTGTAGAAGCAGGTTTTACTACTTTTTCTTCATGGACATGAACAACATATGGGGAAAACCTTAGCAACAACAGCTCCTAGCAGCTCCTGTCTCTTTAAAGCCCCGCCCTCCTGATGAGCCCACTCTGTTCTGATTGGTCAGCTCTCAGGAAGCTTCCTCCGGCTCCGGAGGCTACGTAAACAAACTATAGTAGCAGGATTTCACTTCTTTTTCTCCTTCTTTACTCCAAATGTCAACTTCTCAAATCCATCCGTACATGTTGGAGCTGAATCACATCTGAAATATGAGAGTGAACAACACATGGAAACACCTTAGCAACCACCTTAGCAACCAAGGATGAAAGCCAACATTGTAAGTCATCTGCTGTGATCTACCAGAAATACAATTCTGACCTGTCAAATATTGTGCAAAAGCAGATATTAACTTTTTCGAAGACATCTGACGAAGACATCTGACTAGAGCTGCAACTGACAGTAATTTTCATTACTGTTTAGTCTCGATTAAATTATTAGTCGTTTGGTCTATAAAATGGTGGAAAATGTCAATCAATGTTTCCCAAAACCCAAGATGACATCAAATGTTTTCTTTTGTCCCGATCAACAGTCCTCAACCAACGATATTCAGTTTACTGTCATAAAGGACTAAAGACACCAGAAAATATTCACATTTTAGAAGCTCAAATCAGAGAATTGGGACATTTTTTCTTTAAAAAAATGTCCCAATTCTCTTCTCTTTGCGATTATTTTCTGTCCATCGTCTAATCATTGCAGTTCTACATGTGACAAATAAAAACAAGCCAATCTGAAGAGAAATCATAAAATGATCATGACAGTTCAGTTGAAAATGACAGAAGAGCTGAATGAGGGCAGGAGGCAGCAGAGTGAATGTTGAAAGCTGCAGTCAGACTGTGTGAATGTGAACATTGGGAGACATTATCACACACATGAATGGACGAGCTGACAGGCTACAGCTCCGAACCGCCCACGCCGTCGTCCGCCACGGTCCCCAGAAACGATCGATGCAGGAGACAAGTTCAATAAAAAGTCTGAGACGTCGCTCTGCTGTGTTTCAGATCGACACCACGCGCCGCCTGTCAGCGAGGTGAAGAAGAGCCGCCGCTGCTGTCGGATCGGGTTCGGGTCCGACCGGTGGATTAATGAAGTATCAACTCTCTGAATGAAGAGCTCTGATCTGCTGACGAGCTCCAGCTGTGAAATCACAGACTGCAGAAGCATCAATGCATCGACGACTTAGAAATAAAGTCCCACAGTCAGTCAGACCGGGTTTAAAGAGATGTGCTCAGTGGAAACAAGTTGGAAAGTGAAGAATAAAAATCTATTTTACTAGACCTCGATACACCGTCTCAATCTTACAGATAATAACTATAATACAAAGAAGATCAAGACAGTTGACTAGAAATCACTTTAAATGCAGCTCAGTGTCTCTGAGACTCTACACACACATTCATACTTTAGAAAATTCATTACATTCCCTGATGAAATTGATCGATCGGTGCCTGTTCTTGATTAGTTTGTAAGTGTTATCTGCTGGATGTTGACAGTTAAATTCATCTAACAGCCAGTGGCTCACCGCCCCTCCACACACCGTCTACACATCACCACTAACAGACACCAGCAGAGCAGAGCTGAGCAGAGAGGAAGAACAAGACTGAACTGAGTTTGTCAGTCAGGTGAACTGCAGCTCACTACGGCTAATGTTAATATAGAAAGTCATGGTGTTTAGAGCTGGACGGACAGGAGCTTCTGCATCTGTTTGACCAGTAGAAAGCTTCTTCTTTGTGGCTAAACAACATGGAGTGCACTAACTTTGTAGTAAGTGTTGTCTGCTGGCTATTAACAGTTAAATTCATGTTTAAAAGGCAGAGAAACTGGACTCTTACAGGCTAAACAAAATCAAACTGCTGATGAAGGCAGACCCTCTGAGAATGAAGCTATTGAGCAGAGCCACTTCCGGCATTCCTATAAATACCACCTAAACTTCTCCTCTTCTTCCGCTCTTCCTGTTTCTTCCTGATTCTTCCTCTCCTTCGTAGGGTCTTGAGGGGTTTGCGGCGGATTCTCCATAAGCTTCCCCGAAACGCAGTCAGCAACCGGAAGAACTATGCACATGAATTGTTTTCCGTAATAAATCATCCAAACTCATTTTGTTGATGGTGTGGTCCTCGCTAGTGACACAACGATAATCACGGTAATGACGGGTAATGGAAACGGTCGGCATGTTTCACTGCGGTGGTAAAATCAGTAGACTGGCGTATGTTTTGATCTAAATAGATCTGAGGATTATTAGACCAGATCCAACGTGTGGTGGACCTGAACAGACCCACCGAGGAGAGAACACCATATTTCATGACAATGTGATCATTAGATTTGGATATTTCTTGTGTAAAAAGTTCATTGTTGAGCTGAGGGTGGCACTAGAGGAAGGATCAGAGGTATACTTATTGAAATACAGACCCAAGACCCACAGCGATAACAATGAAGCAGACCTCCAGCTCAGTTCCTGGGTCTTGGACCCTTAAAGACCACCAGTTGGACAGACGGCAACGTAGTTAGTTTGTTAGCTTAGTTAGCAGTTATTGTATGTTAAAGGAACGTGTTCACAATGTTTCCAGTGTGTCTTTAAACCAGCAGTCAGGTGTCCATATGAACAGTGAAAGAGGTTTTCCTCGCTGTAATCATTCCTCCTGTTCATACTGGATATTAAAAGATCCTTCAAATGTGCTTTCAATGGAAGTGATGGAGGCCAAAATCCACAGTGTGTCCACACAGTCATTTAAAAGTCTGTGTGAAGCTTCTATTCAGCTTCATCAGTCTGAGTTAGTCATATCAAGTGGATATCTGACACATTTACAGTCTTTTTAGCATCAAATTCCCTCTTTGTGTTTCCTCGGACAGTGTTTCCCTGTTGAGCTGCAGGTGGAAGTATAGTAACAAAAAGAGGAACTTTGGCACTAAAAAGACTGTAACGTTGAAAGATATCATAAAGAAGCTTCATATTAACTTCAGATAAACCTTTAGATACATTTTTGTCCTCCATCACTTCCATTGTAAGGTCATTATGAAGGGATCTTCTAATGGTCAGTATGAACAGGAGGAATGATTACAGCAAGAAAAACAGCTTTAATGTTCATTTGGGCTCCTGACTGTTGGTTTAAGACTTGTAAAATTGTGAACTGTCCTCTTTAAGTATATGTTTTTCTTTAAAGGAAATAAGATTAAACATGTGAACCCAGCGGTTTTCTCCTTTAAGAGACTCAAAGAGCTTTATATTCTGGATTCTACTGTAACGTCTGTTTTTATCCTTTAAGACAGATCGTGTGTTTGTGCAGCGTCTTTATTGTGTTTAATGACAAAGCCGCAGCGTGTTTCACCACAGAGTTATCGTGATTATCATGTTTGGAAATAATGTGGAGCGAGGATGATAATTCTGTATCAACACAGCTTCTGTGAAGTGAAATGAAGTGAAGTGAAGTGAAGTGGGGGGATGGAGAGGACGAGGTGGCGGCGTTGGAGTGTGGGGGGGGGGGGGGGGGGGGGTTTCTACATCCTGAGGCGAGCTGTGGTGATTCATCTCTCGCGCTGATGTGATTTGTGATGCTTTTATTCATGTTGAAGAAGGAAATCGGGGCAGGATAGAATCAAAACCGACGCCTACTCGCTTCATTATAAATCTGTTTCTTTTCTCTTTTTTTTGTTGTTCTGCTCTTTAACTCCAATCTGCTGCTCTTCCTCTCGGCTTCAGCAGCTCCAAACTAATCCGCTTCAAGTTCAAGACTCCGCCGTCCCCCGATGTTAAATTCGCCTCGTAGCCATGAAGGCAGCACTTATTGTACGAAACAACACAATACAGTGAATACATGAGCTGAGAGAAAAGACTGAAGTTTAGGAGGATTAACTGAAGCTCTGATGTTAAACACTGTAAAATACTACATTTGGATTTAAAATTGATGCTTTTAGTGTTCCTGATTCTACATGGCCAAAAGTATGTGGACACGCACACACGTTCCAGCCTGATCCCGCCTTCTAGAAATCATGTTTACAGTCTGTTCTCCTACTTTTTGTTTTACCAAATATGTTTTGTAGGAAACTAGGAAAGCTAAATGTTATGATTTTGGCAGGTAGGAGAATTTGACAAAACTAAATTCTGAATGCCATCTGGATTTGCAAAAAAAATTTAAATATGTGCTGTCAGTGTAAACACAGCTTGTTTGTACTGTGCTTAATGTCAGAAAGTAGTGAGTAACATCACTCATTAAGGCTCATTATTTTCATCTTTGTGGATATATCATAAATAAATCAGATATAAAAAGCATAAAAATGTTGCAGTAAAACAGTCTGTAGTTCATCCTTTTATTATTTAATGTCTCTGTGAGATGATCAGCTGCTCATTTACATTTTTTCTTTTCAGTCTTTTCATCGTTTTCTGAGCTTTTCTGTCTTTTTAAAAAAAAAATCATGCATGTATTAATGAAAATCTGTAAAGAATGAAAACAATGAGCCTCAAATGTTTTTTTAAAATGGTTTTGGGATTTCTGAAGGGGGCGGACAGTATCCTATGTAAATTCATGGATTAAAAAAAAAAAACAGCTTGTTTTGTTAAATATGTGGTGATAATCTGCCTGTAGTAAGTATGTAAATCCTCAGAATATGATTATTTTTACATATTACTTCAGTATGTAGCAGTTTTTACATCATTGCTCTGGAGAAATCATGTCTGACTGGAGTCAGCAGATGTTATTTCCCTCATGTTTCAGTTGTTTTTATTATTATTATTAAACTGCTGTCTGGGTGCAAACAGTGTCAAACAGCATGAGATTTCTGTTTGGCAGGAGGGATTTAGTCAATATGGCAACAAGACGTTTGTGTGGTTGTTTTGGCGGCGAAACTGTGATAAAGATGAGTCAGACTGAGAGGAAAACCTGCATCACATCCACAGAAAAACAACAGAGAGAATATCAGGAAGAAATGAGAGTAAAACGACAAACAGACTCTTCTGTCGGCTGCAGAAGTAAAGAAACTGATTAACTGAGTAAAAGAAATTAATATATATTAAGACAACAACATCTGACACCGGAGTGAAAGGAAGGATGTGTGATGATATCGTTCAAAGGAAGAGCTGATGAAGTTCTTATTTTGTAGACGTTTATTAGACGATGGCCATCGGGTCCATTCCATGTACAAAGATGGTCTGGGCACCGTACCACTGTCGGTGCATAGCTTATATGGGGTTACACATCTGTATCTTATCACATGAATAACATAGGTTTTCCATGGGCACTAGGTCAGTTGGGAGCCATCCATCAAGTAATTGACAGCTACCTCACAACATATTATGTGTCACAACATACCACATCTGGAACAGTTCCAAACTTGACCATGGATCCATTGTTTGTATTTCTAAGGTCCCCCCGAAGGGCCATACCATGTTACCTAAGGTGACATCCAGACTATGGAATGTTTATGTCACATGTCCAACACCCAAAATCAGTAAAATACATAGGGTCAGATAAAAATCATACTAACACCGGAGTCTGTTCTTTGCTTTGTGTTTTTTTTTACAGGAAGTGCGGGGACTCCGGTCATCTTTAACGAGAACGGCGATGCTCCCGGACGCTACGACATCTTCCAGTATCAGATCAACAACAGGTCGACGGCAGAGTACAAGGTCATCGGACACTGGACCAATCAGCTGCATCTAAACGTAAGGACCAGGAACCAGCGTCAATGATTTTAACACCATTAAAGCCTGTAATGTAATGTAATGATATTTATATGGAAAACAACATATTTATAAGTCAGACTTGATGAACGTTAACCAGCCCGGTTCCTCCGTCCTCCCTGCAGATGGAGGCCCTGCAGTGGACGACGGGCGACTCCTCCCTGCCGGCCTCGGTGTGCAGCCTGCCCTGCCGAACCGGTGAGAGGAAGAAGGTGGTGAAGGGCGTCCCGTGCTGCTGGCACTGCGAGCGCTGCGAGGGTTACCACGTCCAGGCCAGCGAGTTCAGCTGCGAGCTCTGCCCCTACGAGAAGAGACCCAACCACAACCGCACCGGCTGCCAGCCCATCCCCATCATCAAGCTGGAGTGGCACTCGCCTTGGGCGCTGGTGCCCGTCTTCATCTCCGTTTTGGGCATCATCGCCACCACGTTTGTCATCGTCACCTTCGTCCGCTTCAATGACACGCCAATCGTGCGTGCCTCGGGGCGGGAGATGAGCTACGTGCTGCTGACGGGTATATTCCTGTGCTACATCATCACCTTCCCGATGATCGCCGCGCCCGATGTCGTCATCTGCTCCTTCCGCCGCATCTTCCTGGGCCTCGGGATGTGCTTCAGCTACGCCGCGCTGCTCACCAAGACGAACCGCATCCACCGCATCTTCGAACAGGGCAAGAAGGCCGTGACGGCGCCACGCTTCATTTCCCCGGCCTCCCAGCTCGTCATTACCTTCTCACTCATCTCGGTTCAGCTGCTGGGCGTCCTGGTGTGGTTCGCCGCCGACCCCCCGCACACCTTCGTGGATTACGGCGAGCAACGCACGCAGGATCCCGAGAACGCTCGCGGCGTCCTCAAGTGTGACATCTCCGACCTGTCGCTCATCTGCTCGCTGGGCTACAGCATCCTCTTGATGGTCACATGCACTGTTTACGCCATCAAGACGCGCGGCGTGCCAGAGACATTCAACGAGGCCAAACCCATTGGATTTACTATGTACACGACCTGCATCATCTGGCTCGCCTTCATCCCCATCTTCTTCGGGACGGCTCAGTCGGCGGAGCGGGTGAGTGGGCATCAATGATAAATAATGTAATGTCATAATTTATGTAACATTCAGCCTTCGAGCAGAGTTTATAAATGGAAACACGCACCGTCAGCAACATCTGCATGTACTCACACACACATACGACACCGATGACACCGTGTTGAAGTTCTGCAGCTTGTGATGCTCTCGTTCTGCACAAACTGAAGTCTGCTGCTTTACTTTTGTATTCTTCCTTTAATTCTTTTAGTGGCATGTTTCTGAATACTTCGTCTGAGATTGCAACTTTAATTTTTTCATGATATGTTTTGTAATTAATACACAGAGAGGTATCCAGTCCTGGAAACACATTTACCATCAAAACTCAGCTTCTCAATCCTAGCTGTCGATTTTACCAGCTAGAACAATTAATTTAGTAGCTAACGCTAACGCTAACGCTTTTGGAGTCGGTCCAAAACTCAAGCTCAGGTAAGAAGTGAACGTCCGCACCAGCTGATGATACATGAGAAAGACATGAAGATAAACAGTGTTCCTGAATAGCAGTGTAGAGCTAATTAGTCCTTATAGTTCAGTATTATAAGACTAACACAACCCTAAATATAGATGCTAACTACAGAGGAACATACTGCATAAAGGTTAGATTCATGATTCATTGCTCATATTTTCATAGTGTTTTTCACCTTTAGGAGGATTAACTGTGTTTGACAGACATAACATTATCTCTAATATTAGCTGCTAACGTTAGCCATATTGATACAGTAACACCCAATGATCAGCTTTTTCCAACATAACCTGTCACCCCACAAAATAATGTCATTAGCTAATAATATGCTAACTCTTGGCCTTGGAAATAACGTTAGCAAACACTAACGTTAGCAGCTTAAATCCATTCCTTGTCATTTTATATAAATAAAGTAGTTGAAACTAGCACCAGCTCCAGCAGCTACAACAGTAACATGCTGCTCTAACACTGATGCTTCACTATTAATAATCTAATGATGTCATATATAATAATATATCAGTCAAAGGGACCAAACCACTACTTTTACTGCAATACTTTAACTACATCAAGCTCATAATACTTATGTACTTCTACTGTAGCAGGATTTTTCATGCAGGACTTTTACTTGTAATGGAGTATTTTTACATTGCTGTATTGGTACTTTTACTGCAGTAAAGGATCTGAGTACTTCTTCCACCGCTGGTCACAGAGGCTAACAGTTAGCTGCTAATGGACAATAAAGTCGTCCATGCTGTAAGCTGCTTGTGTAAACTTTCAACGTCTTGCTTTCTGTCTCTACATGTGTTAAATACAGAAGATGAAAGATGATTTGGTCGAGAGGCAGGACTGTCTCTACAAATCAGAGTTGGTAACACTCTGTTCTGACTGACTAATTGATGATTGATTTGTTTCTGATCACCACAGGCGCAGCCCAGCCTGCTCTGCAGCCTCTTGACACAAAACTAATTAGAGCAGAATTAAATTTAGCACATTCAGACAACAGTTTTTTGGGTAGAGTTTGCTGCAAGAGAGCTGCCAGATGGAAGATTTTGCTCATTATCTTGTCTTTGGGGAGATCTGGAGGACAGGTGGAGCGATTCACTGAGATTTCCCCTAAATATAGTTTATCAGCCTTTTTCTGCTGCTACTGTTCAGTTACAAATTTAACTTATTTACTTTGATAGAGAAAGATTAAAACCAGGAACAAAAGGAACGGAGCGTTACTGGGATTAGTAACTGTAATATAATTACTGATTTTCAAATTGTAATCTCTTACACTACTGTTACTGAACTAAGTAATTAGATTACTGTAACGTGTCACAAAGTAATGCATGACTGCCCGACGGTGTCCACAACAAGCTGAACAAATGTGACACACAATATATCTTTTTAAAGATGAACCAGCATCTCAGAACACAACAGCATCTGAACAGACAGCTTGAACAAAACTCAGATCAAACTGTCAAACTAGGCTGTGGAGATCGAATAAATATTTAATGTACTGTTTAGCTGTAATTTGAGAAAGTTTGTGACACGGAGGGACTCACATGCACGCTCACATGCACTAACATGCACGCATAGCCGGACTGGGGGGTTAGTGTGACTTCATTCTCTGCTCAGGACGCCATTACTCCACTATATCTTTACGTAGACCTTCAGTACACGACGGTTTCTGACTGAAAGCTCTTTAATTAAAAAGATTCTTGCACAGATTTGAATGTGCAGGAGCTTTTTATCATTCAGTTTGATATTTTTTAGCTCCAGCACTTCAGCTTAGTCTGATACCAGGTGAACGGTGTATTTTTTCTCCGTTACTGACACTGAACACAAAAAAGTGAAGTTCTGGCCTGGTTTGATAACAGCTTTCCTTCTCTTTATCATTTTCAACACTGCAGCTGTTGTATTTCCATGTTCTTTGTATTACATTTAGTCCACTTGCATGTTATGCTGTAAAAATAATAAATACATAAAAGTAGTAGGAGCTGGAAGTATAAAAACAGTTTTGACTGAGACTGAATTAGTTGTAACTACTTTTAATTCTAATGTTTTTAAAATCACATCAAGTTTTAATGTCACTCTCTTACTGCGGTGCTTCTTGTATAATTGAGCTTTAAGCCTCAGTTAAGTTATTTATATATTTTAAGTTATAATATTCATATTGTGAGGAGGTTAGCTCTGTCTCATCAGTTTGAATCTTGAATCCATATTTAAACACAGACGGGTGTCCATCTCTCCTCATATACAACCACCTCTTATCATGTAACTGTAGTTCCATATTTAGACCTCGAAGTTTAGGTCATTTTGTGAACAACTGAGTGACTGACATGTTCATGTTTCTTGGACACCGGATCTGATGAGGGCTAGAAATGGCCGACGGCAGGCAGGTTCATTTTTTTTTTTTGCCCCGGGTTATTTTTTCCCAGAGAAGTGACTGAGGCAGCAGATTCGGAGCGTTCAGACATGCTCAGATGAAGATTACATCACAGTCCCCAAAACAGACTGAGATGTCACATCTAACAGCCGGAGGTTTTTTAAACCCCCGAGGCTTCACAAAGCAGACGTCTGCAGATAGCAACCACTTCTTCTGCAACAAATCAGTTTTTTACAGAAAAACTGAAGCCAAAAGAAAAGATTCTACTAAGAAGAACATGTCCCGGTTCATTATATGGAGAAAAATATAATATATTAGTGGTTCCCAAAGTGAGTGCCATGAGATTAATCATATCATCGCTCATCTATTGTGTGTTTTTAACAGAGTCTCCAGTTTATGGATGAAATATGATGTCACTTATGTCTCTTATACAGATTATTGGTACCCTTCCTTGCATTTTATGAAAATAATGCACCATTCATTGTTGAAATGAAAAGATATTTTATTATCATTGCGTGTCTATGTTTGGTTTGAAAATAACTGAATTCATGTTTATTCTACAGAGACATTATAAAATAGTCTGAACAAAATGATTGGTACTCTTTAGAAGTAGTTAGAAATAATTGGTTTGTAGTGATACTTTAAGCAGCCAGTTTAAAAGGAGAAAATTGCTCACTCTGTTGTTTTGTGCCACTGTGTGCATTACAAAGAACTTGGAAAACAGAAGGAAAACTAGAAAGTGGTCTGAAGAGTTAATAGCCAAGCATGTTCAGCGTAAAGGTTACAAGACTATCTTTAAAGAGTTCGATGTTCCTGTGACCACTGTTGCCAGTATTATTAAGAAGTTTAAGGCCCGTGGAACTGTAGCCAACATCTCTGGATGTGGTCGCAAGAAGAAAATTGGCCCGAGATTGAACAGAAGGATTGCTCAAACGGTCGAGAAAGAACCAAAGAAAACTTCAGTACAGATCCAAGCTGATCTTCAAGTTCAAGGTACAATAGGTTCAAGTCACATCATCCATCGCTGTCTGAATGAAAATTGGCTCCATGGTCTGGTCTGGACTGGACTTTGCCAAAAGGCATGTTGACAAGCCGCAGTCCTTCTGGGAGAATGTGCTGTAGACAGATGAAACTAAATTAGAGATTTTTGGTAAATCACACCATCCTTGTGTTTGCAGAAGAAAAAATGGAGCCTTTAAAGAAAAGAAAAACATATGAAGGAGGCTTAATGATGTTTTGAGGTATCTTTGCTGCCTCAGGCACTATCAAGGCATTTTGGAGTGAAACATATAGCTCAGTGTTTTAGTCGCAGGTCAGGGGCTTCCAGCAGGATAATGACCCCAAACATACATCAAAAAGCAGCCAAGAGTGGATGAGAAGAAAACTTTTGAAGTAGCTGCTATGAGTCCTGATCTGAATCCCATTGAACATCTGTGGAAAGAGCTGAAACTTGTAGTTGGGAGACGGCAGCCATCAAACCTGAGAGAACTGGAGCAGTTTGCTTAAGAAGAGTCTAAACTACCAGTGAAGAAGAGTAGAAACCTTATTCAGAGTTACAGAAAGAGCTTGACTGCAGTTACTGCCTCCAAAGGCTGAACTACTAAATATTAAGTTAAGGGGACCAATATTTTCATTTGTTTTATTGTATTAAATAATATGTTAAGTTGTGAATCAAAAGCAAAGTTTCAGTTATATTCAATGTGAAATAAAGAATGATGGATACCTTCTACTTCTGTCAGTTTCAACTTAATAAAGAGAAAATTTAGTGTTTTTTTAAAAAAGGTGGAAGGTTACTAATATATATACAGTCTGAGACAACGACTGATCTGAAGCCACATGACCATATACCCAACCCATCTTTGTAGGACTGATATGTGTGTGGATGTATATGATTGGTTGTCTTTGATATATTATTTGTTTTATTATTGTTTTTAATTATTATTTTTTGTGCTTCATACCCTATTTTAAATGTCGTTTGTGATGTGTTTCATGATGACCCTGATGAAGGCCGCAAGCCGAACAGTAAAGTTGTTCTATGTACTAGGGGTGTGCCCGAATACAAATACGTTATTCGGCAAAGCACAAATAGTTGGCTTTTCTTATGAATATTTGTTTCATACAAATACTTTTTAAATTATTGGTTTTTGGGAAGAAAAAAAACAAAACATGTCAAATAACAACGAGCAGGTCAGTTATAGTCGCTATCAGTGTCTCTCCTCTGCTCCGCTGTGACGTCTATCAGCAGGTCTCAGTGAGGGGAGTCACATCCACCTGCTACATGACGCACATTTCTTAATTTGGACTTCACTGTCATTTTCATCTTTAATTATCTAAAATTATAAGTGTAATAAAAACAAAAACAGGATTTTTAAGCCTCTTTCCACTTTTATTCGATTACAAATACAAATAATTTTGCTGCCTCAACAAATACAGATACAAATATAAACACTGGGCTCTCTGCACATCCCTACTATATACTACAAGTGTTGCTGGAGTTTTGACTGTAGTCGGTAAGCAAGCAAAGACGACGTCTCCACAGCAACATGGTGGAAAAGTTTTCTTGCCTTGAAGCGAGAGAGATAAGGAAACACAAATGTGAGAACTCTTTCCAGGACTATTGGCGACTGAAGCTCGGTGTCTGGAGAAGGCAGAGCAGCATCCTCGCCACACCAAGCATCTCCTAACAAAATGAGTCGGCCTAACTTCACTACAAACACTTTGCAACGTGACTCCAGTGATGTTGGACAGTTTTTGAATGGGTGTACAAATAAATGTGAATAAATAAACATGACTTGCTTAGGCCTGAGCAAGTTATATTTGGAGGTTGGATGGCTTGAGGTGCTGTGACAAATAATTTCCTTTGAAGGGAAACTCTGTATATGAAAATATAGAGAATATTATATTTTTCTCTGACCACACAGCAGACAGGCTGTTAATTGTGGAGAGAATCCCAACAAACACCTGAGGCCTTATTATTCATTATTGACTGAACACTGTTGTGTCTGCATGTGAATAATGTGACCGACTTCATATCATCAGACCAGCTAAATCAATCAACACCTTTGCATCCAATTAACAATTCAAATTCAAAACCAAGTCTGCTAACAGCCACATCTGAGTTCATTTATTCAGTGAAATCATCCAACCAGAAACCAAATCTGTCACCTCGATTTAGAACAATTTTGAAATATGTTTGCACGGCAGTAAAAGCTGAAGATAAAGGCATCAGAAAACTATTTTGACCTGAAGTTGAAGCTCTAAAAGAGTTGAAGTGGCAGTTAATAAAGAATTACTGAACGTTTAAATGGCAGTTAAAAGTGTGTTTACCTGCTAAAGGATTTGAATTTTCAGCTTCAGTAAACTTCAGAAGTGTTTGTGGTGTCAAAGTGAAAAAAGTTGAAGATTCAGTTAAAGGTCAAACACTAAACTCAACATGTTGAGTCTTTGTAGCTTCTGAAATGTCTGTGTGGCAGTAAAAAGAGATGAAGATGTTAGAAGAAATGAAGTTTCACCTGACGTGACATTTAAAACAGATTTACTGAGAGAAGCTGAAACGGCAGTTAAAATGGTGATAAAGAGCTGAGAAGAGTTTGTAGTTTAATCGCTCCAAGACGTTCAAATGTCGGTTTACATGTAAGCTTTGAGTTGAAGTGCTGAAAGATCACCACAGACTGTATGTAAAGACGGACGCAGTGAGGAGTGACGTCACCTGTTGGTTTCATTGGAGCCGGTTTGAAGCTCAGAGTTGCAGCTTCTGGTTGGTGCCATCTTTTCCGTTTGGAGCCAGAACCTTCCAGATAAGCTCTGGAAACACATCCTGCTACCTCGGACCTCAGCGCAATTTAGCTAATTTAGCTAAATTATGCTAACAGGGCAGGTATAATAATCAAGTAACATTAAACTTGGTGAAATATTGCAACAATAGTCCGACTCAACACCCACATGGCAGACATCAAAGCTACTATAAGTCTTCAAATCTTACTAACAGAGCAATAATTCCCAAAATGACCACTAGCACACTTATTAGAGGACCTGAATCTAAAGATTGAGACCAGAATGACTCGTTTAAAACAATGAGTGACTCAGTATTTCTAGAGAGAAGTTGAAGCTTTTTGAACGGGAGTCAGTTGTAGCAGCTAGCGGACGTCGGTTACGTTGCACTTTAACGTACTTCCCGTATGGGCTTCAGCCTCAAGCCGTAGTAGATGCTGCTTGTTTAGCATGAAAAGCGGTTAAAATGCAAACACTGGAAGACTGAAAGAAGTTGAAATGTCAGTTAAAATGGTGGTAAGGAGCTGAACGCAACTGACATTTTAGTTTAAGTGAGTGAACTCGGAAGAATCAGTTGAATAAAGAATAAAGAAGCATTGAATGGAGCTGAAATGTCAGTCGAGGTTTAAGAGATAAACGAAGCTCAAAGTGTTCAAATGTAAAAACCAGTTAACGTGTCGGCACTGGAGGCAGTTGGAGTAACTTGTATATGAACAATTGATCTTATTGTGGTTCATAAAATAACTTTCTTTACTTCGTTTGTTTTACTTTTGTACCAACTGGATAAAATAAAGGTTTGTTTGTTTGAGGATTAATGAGGTTCTGGTCTGGCTGGCCTCTAAATCTTTCTCCTGTACGAGCATCAGGTGCACATCAGGTGGTTTTTTTTCCTGTTTTCTATCCAGGCACATGACCCCATTTTATGTTCCAAACAACCTTGTTTAGGTCATGAAATCCTCATAATCCAACAGAAAAGCTTCAGCTCAGTTTGTTTACAAGAAGAAATCAAAGGTAAAGAAAAAAAAAAAAGCCTGAAGTGATGCCGGAGTTGTTCTTAAAGCTAAATGTCAACAGTCAAGAAAACAGGCTGCATTCAGGTCTGTCAATACACAGGAGGTCAGGTCGACCCGTTCGTTTAGTGCAGGATCAGTGCTGCTGATCGACTGTCAGTTTGGTCTTTTTGCAGTCGCTGTAAAGGTCGGAGCTGCTCGGAAAGTCTCAGTCAGATTTGTTCAGTTTGAAAAGTTAAGATGTGCAGCTGCTCCATTTAAACCACCAGAGAAGAAGAGAAAACAACAAGAAAAATGAAAAAAAAAAAGATCCAAACACAAAGCTAATAAAGCAGATAAGACATCCAGACACAGATCACATGTCAATACCTGGTGGAATTGGGGTCTTATCATTATTATTTTGTCCACCCGCTAGCACTTCCAGCCTGCCGATATATTATTAATATTTCACTGTAACATGTCTGTAAACTCTGCTCGTACTTCCAAACTTTTTAGAGTCTCTGCTGATTTATTCATTTTTACCTTCCTTTCAGCATCCAGAGCATCTCTCCTCCAGACTCCTCCTGATTTATTTGACTGTATTTTTCCATCTATCAACAGAAAAGTTTAACTCCATAATGCTATACTATATATCCACTTTGGAGAATAATGATTTCCTGGATTTTCATCCATTATAGACGTGCAGCATCTGCACAAGTGAAAGTAAAAATGTTTTCTTTTTGGTTTCTGCTCATCGGTCCTTGATTTGTGCGTCACTGCTTTCCTGAGAGGAGGCAAGTTTAAAGAAGGATTTAAGTAAAACGATCTCACAGTTTGGATGTTTCTGCCGAGAAATATGTCCAGGTGATCCAGAAACAGCAGTTACATGTTTAAATATAGTCATCAAATACAAGTTATAAGCTACTAAACTTAAATTTCTAAATTTCTAAATTACTAAACACTAGGGGTGTGCCTGAATACAAATACATTATTCGGCAAAGCACAAATAGTGGGTTTTTTTTTTTTTTTTTTTTTTACGAATATTTGTTTCATACAAATAATTCAAAAATTATTTGTTATCAGGAAGAAAAATAAACCATGTCAAATATCAGCATGCAGGTTGGTTACATCACTATCTCAGTGTCTCTCCTCTGCTCCGCTGTGACGTCTATCAGCAGGTCTCAGTGAGGGGAGTCACATCCACCTGCTACATGACGCACATTTCCTAATTTGGAGATCACTCCTGGAGTTGGGAGTGTTCCCCAGAGATAAAGCTTAACTACTGACACACGCTTCATCAACACTTATCGTAACACTTTAATTTTCTAAAATTAAAAGCGTAATAAAAAGAAAAACATGATTTTTAAGCCTCTTTCCACTTTTATTCCAATACAAATACAAATAATTTTGCTGCCTCAACAAATACAGATACAAATACAAATACTGGGCTTTCTGCACATCCCTACTAAACACAGACTGTGGAGGTTATTTTTTTCACTAAGCCTGCGTCATAATTAATGTCAGACATGTTTAGAGACTGAATAACTTCCATATCAACACAGACGACCTTCATCTGTCGGAGGGGTCGCCGTGATTAACCCAAACATCTCTGCTGCTTTCACTGTCAGCGTAAACGTGTTCAGCTCCACTCTGACACCGCAGTAATGGCGGCAGCGACGGCGGCGCTTCAGAACGCAACAAATAATAAATCAGCTGTTGGAATTATCTCTAAGAACTTTTTATTTAAAGTGACACTAAACAGACAGCGGTTTCAGTCGGAGCAGCTCCAGGAGCACCGCTGGACGCTGCTGTCTAGTAGTTTTGTGTATTTTATAAAGGATGTGAGTCATGTGTGGACTTTGTAAGTTTTGTGCACACACTGCAAACCCATATCACAGGTCTTTGTTAGATTGAACAACAACACTTGACGCTCTACATGTCATCAACTTCAACTTATATTTATTTATAGTGCAGCATCACTCGATGAGTCTCTGCACACTTTACAGGTTGAATAAAACAACAGACACATTATGGATAAAAACAGCAGACCAAATATTGAGCAACCTACAGTATCTAATGCACACACACAGGCAGGGATACCAGTTCTCTTGTAGAGGGCAATTGGATCATTACCTAAACAATGATACAAGGAGAGACCAAAGCTCGGAGACAAGAGTGAGTTTGAAGCCTGGATTTGAAAACAGAGCCTACATCTACATCCTGAACTTGCAATAGGAGCTTATTCCACAGCGAGGAGGCTCTGAGAGGATGTTTTCCTGAATCTAGGGACAGTTAGGAGACCAGCATGGAGAGAGCGAAGAGGACATGATGGAGTATATGGAGCAATAACACCGGATATGTAGGAGAGAGCCGATCCGATTAAGGCTTGTAGGTCAGGAGGAGGATGTTGAAATCAGCTCTGGCTTGTATTGGTGGCTACTGCAAAGACATAAAGATAGAAGAGATGTGATGGGACTTCTCGGGTCTAGTGAGGATTCTCGCTATAGCTGTCATGGATAGGCGTTGCAGTAATCGTCTCAGGATGTAATAAATGCATGCACTGGGATTTCAGCGACTGAAGTGGATAAATTGGGACGGATCCTGGCTGAGTTGCAGCCAAGTCATGAAACAACTCGGTGCTGTCGCTCTGTCAGTAGCTCAGCTGCAGTTTAAGGTTCAGGACGAGTTTAAATCTCTGTTGCCTGGAAGAAAATCGTTTAAACTGCACCTGTGGTTCAGTTATTGTGTCCCGTAGAAATCACCGCTAGAGGCCACAGTATCTGAGGTTTAACTTAAAGCTACTGCAGACGTGGTTTAAGGGAAGTATGTCAGAATGTGATGTTGGTGAAGCAGCAAGCGTGTGAGTCAGTATGACAGTAAATAAAGTAAAATAACCAACATTTTACCACGTCGACAAACAAGCGACATTCATCTAACGCTGGCAACCATATCTGTAGAAGTAACGACTATATGTTTTCATGCCGATGGAGATGTTCACTTGCTAATATTACTCAAACAAACAAAAACACATTAGCTTTAGTTACTTCCAGAAGAAAATAACGGCACATCGGTGTGTAGTTTCAGTCTTTTGGCCTCTTTTAAAGCTCTAAATCTCCCAAACCTGTTTATCTGTCCTGCTCTCTTTGTGCAAAGAAACGCTGTCTTTTCAGTTTAACCTTCCTGTTGTCTTCCCGTCAACCATGCAACTTTTGGTCAATTTTGACCCGGGAGGACAAAAGTCCACAGATGCTATAAATTTTAATAAAACACCCAAAATTCAATGAAAGTAGTGATCATTACTTTTACTTGCAAAGTGTGTGGTGTGGAACCATCCATGTGATTTTCAGGCCTTTAGATGAAAGAAATCCATATTTCTGATATAAAAACATTTGAAAACGGGTCAAATTTGACCCGAGGACAACAGGGATTCAGTCTGACCTCATATCAGATTAGTAAATGTCTAAAATCTTAATTAATGCACCTTTAAGATTAGTTGATTCCATTAAATTCCTGTTTTGATGTTTTACAGTATAGAGGGCCACTAACTGTGGTAGAGGAAGCGTTTTGAGTATATTGTATTGTTATTACTGAGTATACTGTACTTCATAGTATGTCAGGTAGGCAGTTACTGTATTTTACTTACTTACTCACTTTCCAGCTTTAATGACGCTGTAATCCTGGTCTACGTCATGTCTGGACAGCTGTTATCGCCACAAGTGGAAGTGACTCAATAAAGGTCTCTGTTAAAACGTCTTATTAAAACTTCTGTGAAGCGCAGCATGTATTGATCTTTATTCTCGCTGCAGATCTTCATTTGTACTTGAAGTTTTCAGGAGGTTGGTCGATGAAGACGACGGCGGGGTTCCTCTCATTCCCGCTCGGTATAATTAACTCATCATACGCTCGTCTGTCGTGCCGTCAGACTCTCAACACATTATTTATCAGGTTCAGTGTCTATTTGTGGGGCGAGAAATATTGTGTGTGAGAACATACTGTTCTGTAAAATGTTTACTGTCTGGTTTTAAATTATCACAGATCCACATTAAATCAATCTTGGATGGATTTAAATTGACAAACATCAACACACTGAATGTTTTGTTTGCTTGAGTTCAAACCATTAAATAGATTCTTCACATTTAACTAAACACACAAACCTGACATATACAGCACCAGTCAACAGTTGGGACTTAACTACTCATTTTTCTTTACTATTCTCTGCATTATAGAACAATACTGAAGTCCAGCAGTGGAAAGTAACTAAGTACATTTACCAATCAATCCACTACTTTTACTGCAATACTTTAACTACATCAAGCATAAAAATAAATAAATAAAAACCCTTGAATGAGTAGTGATGCCCAAACTTTTGACTGCTACTGTAATTTTCACCTGAAGAACAATCTGAGGACTAAACAGACCAGAGGAAGATCAGTCTCCATCCAGAATGTGATGGACCTGAACCAGGTCAGGCTGTGAATGTGGAGCAGGGCGTTCGCTCGCTGACATTTACAGTAGCAGCAGCAGCAGCAGCGTTTGGCTTTGTGCCGACTACAGCTGAGGCCAGCTGAGAGAGAAGCCAGAGAATGACTAATAAGCACATCAGAGGGGCTGGGCCCCTTAACACGCCGCCGGCTGCCCGCGGAGGCTTTCACATTCACAGGTACCCAAAGAGGAGTTAGGGGGGGCCGCTGGGAGCGAGTGACGCCGCCTCCATACATAATGAACCGGGCTTTGATATTCAGCCGAAGGATCCCAGAGAAGATTAACATGCAGCTTCCACCCTCAGCATCTCCTCCCGGGAATCTAACTCCTCTGACCTCAAGTGATGAGCTGCTTTATCATATTAAAATGCTAACAGCGCTATTATTAGTGTCATTATCAGCGTCTACAACGCTCCACAATGCCAGGATTTATCTAGGAGAATGAAAATCACACAAAAATACCTTCCACTCCTCTCTGACTTGTATATTATTATCTCCAGATGCAGTAAAAGGCCAGATGTTGTGTTTACAGATCACACAGGATGATATTTAAAACACCTGCACCTGTAGAACCTCTTCACTGGACACACAGAGAGAAGAAACTCATGTTGGACTGTTTCCCAGTGATCAGAGGACTCTGGTGCATATAAATGTAGATCAGAGTGCTGACTCAAGATCTCATCTGTAAACTCAACACACCGTCTTGTTTAAGTGCTTACCATCCATGATAATAGCAGACGGGGGCGTCAAGCAGCCTCTACTCGCAGAAGAGTGTGATCCATAACTAGTGAGTCCACGAGAAAGTGTAAAAACTCTGAGGAAGAAACCATCAGACGGAGAGGAGGAGGAGAGAGGAGCTCAGTGCATCATGGGCTCTTCTCCTTTCTCTATTTTGTGCCTACTGCCTTTGTGACCCGGAGGTCTCAGCGCGCCATGTTTAACAATGTCTCAATTCCTACAATGTCCTAAATCTTGAGGAGGTTTGCTGGAGGAGCCATGAGCGAGGATGTACAGGTGTATCCTCTGCGCAAGTCTTTTTGGCAGCTGTGTGGTAAAAAGAGGCGTGACACACAGCTGCGATATACAACCATTTGTAGGGTGTGTGTGTAATAATGTATGACATCCGCACATTCTTGTCATATTAAGCCACATTGTGATTTGAATTAAAAGTAAATATATAAGTTGTCATGAAGGCCGTTCTGCTCGTCTGACAGAGATCATGAAATGCAGCGGCGAGCTATAACACAACAATAGACACATGATGCAGCTGCACGTCGTATTTAATTGACATGACGGCTCTGAAGCGAGGATGTCTTATTTAGTTAAATGCCTGTTGCCTCGACTCTTCTCTCCTTCGCGTCTCTTCCTCGCCTCCTCGTTGGTGGTGGTTCGTAGTGATGAACCTACAGTGAATTATCAGAGACTCTGCAGCTCCTCTCGACTTTACGGAGCTTTATAGTGAGTTTCAGCTCATTGTTTATCTGTCCGGCTGCAACTTTTACTGTTCTGGTTCACTCTCAGCGTCTCATAGTGTCGTTTTCAGAGATAAAAAGCTGTAAAAAGTCGCTGTACACTACCTGCTCAGCACCAAACAGACACAGTTAGCTGTAGACTAGCTGGTGAACATAGTGGAGCATTTAGCAGCTAAAGAGTCAGATATTTCCCTCAGGAGTTGGTAGAGAGTAAAAACAGAAGCTAAAAGAGAGTGAATATTAGACTTACATTCACCAGGTGGACAGAAACACGACTCCACATGAATGATAACGTGTTTTAACTGCTACCAATTTATCCTGCAGCTCTTTAAAAAAAATCGCTCAGTGTGTGTGTGAGCAGTGATTAGCTTCGCTCTGCTGCTTATCTTCCTCATGAGCCTCAGACTAGCGGAGAGAGAGAGAGAGAGAGTCGATACCGACCGCAGTGTGACTTCCTGCCATCCGTCGCTGTCATTTAAGCAGCGGTTTATGTTTCGTGTTCACAACAGAGAGACACGTTCTGATGTCTCCTTAAGTCTGACAGCAAATATACATAATATAGATTCAGGTTGTTGTATTTATATGAAAACATATTTCATCTTTTCAGCATCATAACTATGAATAAATTGTTAATCATGCTCGATGAGGGCAGTTTTTTCTCTACTTAGTGTAAAAAAAAGTAATGTAACCATATTTAAACACATTTATTCACCTTTATCTTTTTTAATAGGCAATGACAACATAGGTACAGCACTGCAGTGATTAATCAATTCATCAATCAGCAACTATATTAATAATCGGTTAATCATTTAAGTCATTTTTCAGGCAAAAATACAAAAAATCTCAAGTTCAGCTTCTTAAATGTGAGAATTTACTGTTTAACTTTGACACATACAAGTCAATAAAATATCTTAAAGATCCTCCAGACATCTATTAAGACATATAAAAACACAAAATAACAAAATATAATTACTTTATCACTTTAAAATCCTTAAAATGGCATCTACTTCTTCTCATTCCCTCATTAAAGTCCTTTTTCTTCTTGTTCCTTCAGCTGGATGTTTGTTCTTCTTCTCTGTGTAGAATGATGTATGCGCAGAGTTTGTTTTCATCCATCTGCTGAAGGAGGAAAGTTTCTCTGAGCTCACTGATAATCTGTTTTTTTTTTTGGAGCCAATCATGGTCCAGTATTCAACTTACACGAGTGTGATGTAGAAACTTGAAGCCTCCAGTTGCACAAACACTCAGAATGTGGTGTCCAACAGTTCTGAAATAAAATATATTTACATGTCAGTTCTCCAGAAAAACAGCAGCAGTTTTGTGACGTTCACTCCTCAGACCTTGAATACTTAATGATTCAGTAAGAGCTTTGCACTGAGACTCAAATATCCAAAAGATATTTGGAGGAGAACCAAATCATCAAAGCTTTAACCTAAAAGGAGGAAGCCAGTGAAGGATCCTGTAATCAATGAGAGATAAAGAGTGTTAGAGATGAGCAGGTGAAGGCACCGCTATCATTTCTTTTATTCTAAAGAACTTTATGAAAGTCTTTTTGCTGTTTACAGGAGTTTTAAGGTACTTTAGTTTCCCTCCAACAAATAACAGACGAGTGACATTAAAACTACAGGAACATTCAGACACCAGGAGCTGAATCTGATTCTTTACCTCTTAATGGGATCTGCCTGTACTGGAGGTTTCACTGGAGTAACAGTGTGTACTGGATCGGACATAAAATACAGTACAATCTCAAAACTTTATTTGAACAGAAAGAAAGAGCCAGTGAAGAGTCACTGCTGATGTTAACTCATGAAACTCAGGAGATGGAGAACATGTGAGCTGCTGTGTCCAACGTTTGTGAATCTCCAAAATCATGAATCAGTTTAGATCAACATGCTGCAGTCAATTTATATCTTTCACACTAATAGATAGTAGGGATGCATGATATTGGATTTTTTGCCAGTATCCGATATGCCGATATTTCCAACTCATTGTGGCCGATATATGCACATATTTTTTACCAGCTGGCTGAGGAGACTATTATACATGCAACCATAGATTGTACTAAGTATGATCAAGAAAGACAATATATGAAGGAAGAACTGAGGAAGACTGGAGTTCAGGAGCTCAGCATTAAAACTTTAATGAAGCTGCCAAGTGGGAGCAGCAGCAGAGTTTTCATTGAGTTTATTAGACAGACAGGATTAATGTGTAGGATTTAATCTCTGGTCCACACTCCGGAGCAGAAGGTGGCGCTAATGCACCTAATACGCTGGTTGACAACCGCCGTTATAAACCAAAAAGATTTTTTTTTCCAAACAGAGTGGTACATCCTGTCAGCCGAGGTGTTTCCTATCTGTGCAGCCGAACACAGCAGCTCCTCCACGGACTGTTTCACCCTGACGGTCCCGGTGTTTCCTCCGCAGGCTGCACTTCACTCAGCTGCCCGTCAGATCAGCTGCTTCTTCCCACTTTAACCTGAATAACAAACCGGGGCTCGGTGCTCCGGTTGGATCCACACGGAGAGCCGGGGCTAACGTTAGCTGAGAGGCTAGCGGAGCGTTAGCAGCAGCATGACCGAAGTGAAGCACAGCTAGCTAGCCTCCAGCTAGAAGAAGCAGCTGGTCTGACGGGCAGCTGAGTGAAGTGGAGCCTGCAGAGGAAACACCGGGACCATCAGGGTGAAACAGTCCGTGGAGGGAAACACAGTCAGGCGGCGGAGGAGAAGGCGACATATCGACCTCTCATAATCGGCAGAAAATGTTCATTTCGGCCGATACCGATATTTCATTTTAGAGCTTATATCAGCCGATACCAATGACGTGCCGATAATATCGTGCATCCCTACTATTTATCTTATATTATTCCTTTATGCAGCCCCTCAGTTCAGCCACTGTCTGAAACAGGCCGTTCATAATGAAGGAACATGTGACCCAGTGCAGCCGTGTGGCTCATTAATGTGTTTTTAATCGTTTTTGGACAACAACAGAGGAATAAGATATATCAGACTTTGATACACACACAATCCTTGTTAGTAGAATCAGTTCACTGTTGGTGTGAGATTTGTTAAAAAGAAGAAAAATATAGAAAGTCACCAGTTTTATCCTTCAATATTCTCATGTTTCATGACCCTGTCTGGTTTGTCCACCTGCTCTCTGTTCTGCAGCCGGCAGCTGATGCTCAGATTAAAGAACTGCTGCTCCAGTTTCGCCGAGGCCTCAGCTGCTCTTAGATCAGACTCCCACAGTCCTGAGCTTTAAACCAGCTCCGCTTTGATCAGGCAGAGAGAGGGGAGGGCGTGCAGGTCAGAGAGACACAGAGCTGCACAGTCACAGGATTCAGCCCTCCATTAACCTCCCGAACCTTCATTTGCACCTGAAACTTCCTTCTTAAGGAGATTTAAAGTTTGATGATTCTCACATTGAGTTCATGCTTTTTTTTATGGCTGCAGCACTCTGTAAATGTAAGTAGACCTTTTAGACCTGTACTGTTGTTTTTCTTGTGAGGACGAGCTGCTCTTATTATTCCATACAGGTTACTGGAAGTAACCTGACTGAAAACTGCCTCCACATGTTGATCAAGGTTCAAGTTGCCTTTAGGTAGCTTGAGTCTGACTGTGTGCTGGTAGCTGGAGAATCTGAATATTTAGGGTCATTTCAGGTCAGTAAATCTGGTATTCACAAAAGATCCTGAGGCTAAAAAAGTAGATTCTAACTGGCCAAGTTAGGAGAAACTCCTAGAAGTACAGGCTAGAAGTATTTCACAAAGCATTTCCAGTATAAAAGTAGCTCCCAAATCTGACAGAGGTTAGAGGAAGTCCAGAGGGACTCCCGAGTCTCTAAGACCTGCTCACCAGCTGCAGCTAATGTCCCTCCTTGCAGCGATAATGAACTTTGTAAGAATATTTTGACAGCAGGTGAGTTAATAAGGATCCAACCAGTGAACCAAACCATTAGAACAGTAAAATAAGACCAGAGACGCTGGTCAACACATCTCTGCACTACTGTGACTCTGGAGTCCTGATGTTAAATAATCACCAACTGCAATAAATAAATGAAAAAACTGAACTCATGGCCACTGTTGGATTACCAGGTAAAATCTATCTATTGATCTATCAATCTATAAACCAATCACTGTGGAGATAGTGAGTAACTTCATTAATAAAACATAATGTCTTCCTTCCTTCTATCTGTCTATCAATCAATCTATCTATCTATCTAACAATCAATCAATCTATCTATCTATCTATCAATCTATCTATCTACCTATCAATCTATCTGTCAATCTATCAACCAATCAATCTATCTATCGATCTATCAATCTATAAACCAATCACTGTGGAGATAGTGAGTAACTTCATTAATAAAACATAATGTCTTCCTTCCTTCTATCTGTATATCAATCAATCTATCTATCAATCTATCTATCTATCTACCAATCAATCTATCAATCTATCTATCTACCAATCAATCTATCAATCTACCAATCAATCTATCAATCTATCTATCTATCTACCAATCAATCTATCAATCTATCTATCTATCTACCAATCAATCTATCTATCTATCTACCAATCAATCTATCTATCTACCAATCAATCTATCAATCTATCTATCTACCAATCAATCTATCAATCTATCTATCTATCTACCAATCAATCTATCAATCTATCTATCTATCTACCAATCAATCTATCAATCTAATTATCAACCAATCAATCTATCTATCTATCTATCTACCTATCAATCTACCAATCAATCTATCTATCTACCAATCAATCTATCTATCAATCTATCTATCTATCTACCAATCAATCTATCTATCTACCAATCAATCTATCAATCTATCTATCTACCAATCAATCTATCAATCTATCTATCTATCTACCAATCAATCTATCAATCTATCTATCTATCTACCAATCAATCTATCAATCTAATTATCAACCAATCAATCTATCTATCTATCTATCTACCTATCAATCTATCTATCAACCAATCTATCAATCAATCTATCAACCAATCACAGTGGAGATAGTGAGTAACTCATTAATAAACCATGATGGGGTCGACGTCTCTCTGATCTGAGGAGTTCCTTCAGTTCCTCAGTAGACGTTGCTGTCAGATTTAAAAGGATTCCTGACGGTGAGATAAGATCATCAGTGAAAACGACCTCTGGCGTCTCCGCTCAGTGATGAAGTCTTTCCTCGCCGCGTCTGGTCCGTGAGTCACACAGCAAACGTTTCTCTGTCTTTGTCATGAGACTGAGCGGTTGTTCATGAGTCGGCCCTGCAGCTCTTCCTCACCTCTCTCATCTGGTCTCTCCTACAACGTTTCATCACAACGACAAGTCTATGAAAGGTTCAAAAATGTCATTCATGAGTTCTCAGAGATCACAGTGATGACTTCAGTTTGCTTGTTTTGTCTGACTAAACAGTCTAAAACGACAATGAAAAACAGCAAATATTCACATTTGAGACGCTGGAACCATCAAATATTTGTGCATTTTTGCTTGAAAAATGACTGAAACGATTAATCAGTTATCTAAATAGTTGCTGAGTAATTTTCTGATGATTGTATAATCAATTAATCCACTACTTGTTGAAGCCCTAAAGACCACCAAATGAAACGGCAAAATACGTTGTGGGACCATCCACTCCTAAACAAATCACTTAAAAAATAATGATGTTTTATGATGAGACATATTCCGCTTATTGTGTTGTTTGGTTATTTATTTTCTGTTCTGATGTCAGATGTTAAACATGGTCAAAGTTCCAAAACTTGAGGTGAACGTATGTAGAAATGCTGCCTGCAAGTCAAAACTCAGGGCTTCAGCCTGCTCTGAACAAGCTGAAGCCATAGCCTTGGTTGCTAAGTTGGTTGCTAAGGTGTTTCCGATGTGTTCTTCATGTTGTCCGCTCTCATATTTCAAATCTAATTCAGCTCAGACATGTACGGATGGATTGGAGAAGTTGACATTTTGAGTAAAGTAGAATGTAGAAATGCTGCCTGCGAGTCAAAACTCAGGGCGTCATTGGCAAAGTTACCTTTACTTCCTGCTCATCATGACATCAGATCATTCGCACATGCCCGCCAATGGCCGTCTGTTCTGAAAGCCTTTGTTGCTACGGTGGTTGCTAAGGTGTTTCCATGTGTGGTTCACTCTCCGTGTTCGGATGGATTTGAGAAGTTTATTCTAGGAGTTGAGAATGAAAGGGGCTGCATAAAGGGCCAGTACAAGAAAAATAAGGAGTTTTTAACTGTAAATCATGCAAAGATATTCCAGTAGAGCCCCAGAATATAAATATACACCTGAAGATGTGCAGAATACGTTGATCTCCTCCCTGAACGGACTGTGTTGCTGTATAATAGCTTTCCTCCATTAGAGCGCTTTGTCACTACAATGCAAACACGTCATTTTAAGGCACCTGCTGAAAACAAACTGCCTCTGTGTTTTTTTTTCTCGTCATCAGACTCTTCTGACCTTCAGATTGTTTGTGTTGTCGGTTTGGTAATGACAGCTTGTGTCGGAGCGTCCGCATAAATCACCTCGGAGCCTGTTTTCTCTCTCAGGCCCACAAATGACGTTATGCTCCGTTGTCTGTCATACATTTTCATAATGATTCCTTGATGCATCGCTGGAATCACCGCCGTGCTCGCCGCTGTCATTGCTTTGAGCTCTTGGCGGGGAGGCGGGGGGTGGTGGTGGTGGTGGGGGGGGTCTCACCATCTGTCGCCATGTTTCCTTCCTTCTTCCCCTTCCTCCTCATCCTGGTGTCTGAGAGGAGCCCCGCTGAGGATACCCCGTCGTCACTTTGCCACTCAGTCAGAGGGCCATTAGCCGGGGCCATGACTTATATGTGAGGCAGTTGCCATGGCAACACGGGTGGTCTCTTGAGCAGCAGCAGCATAGCATTTTGGGAGCATGTGCACAGGTGTGGTGTGACAGATGATGGTAGGCGGGGAGAGGAAACAGAGGTTTGTGCTGCCTGGATGATCTATGTGTGTGTGTGTGTATGTGGTGGTAGGCGGGGGGGGGGGGGGGGGGGTTGGTTGCTCTCTCTCTGATAACTGAGCTGAGTGTCTTCATGCTGAAGCAGACGGTTGGTTCTCACCGCAATGAGTTTTACCAGCATGAGCGGCGGCGGCAGCGAGATCAAATACAGACAACGCTTTAATGCTTCCTGTCACAACTGAACAGTAATATATATTAAACACATAAACTCTCTCTGTGTCCACTGGACTCCACTCTGTCTCTAAAGCCTGAAATTCACTGTTGATGTATATGATAATATTTACTGATGATAAGTATTATGAGTTTGATGTAGTTAAAGTATTGCAGTAAAAGTACATAAGTATTATGAGCTTGATGTAGTTAAAGTATTGCAGTAAAAGTACATAAGTATTATGAGCTTGATGTAGTTAAAGTATTGCAGTAAAAGCACATAAGTATTATGAGCTTGATGTAGTTAAAGTATTGCAGTAAAAGTACATAAGTATTATGAGCTTGATGTAGTTAAAGTATTGCAGTAAAAGTACATAAGTATTATGAGCTTGATGTAGTTAAAGTATTGCAGTAAAAGTACATAAGTATTATGAGCTTGATGTAGTTAAAGTATTGCAGTAAAAGCACATAAGTATTATGAGTTTGATGTAGTTAAAGTATTGCAGTAAAAGTACATAAGTATTATGAGCTTGATGTAGTTAAAGTATTGCAGTAAAAGTACATAAGTATTATGAGCTTGATGTAGTTAAAGTATTGCAGTAAAAGCACATAAGTATTATGAGCTTGATGTAGTTAAAGTATTGCAGTAAAAGTACATAAGTATTATGAGTTTGATGTAGTTAAAGTATTGCAGTAAAAGTACATAAGTATTATGAGCTTGATGTAGTTAAAGTATTGCAGTAAAAGCACATAAGTATTATGAGCTTGATGTAGTTAAAGTATTGCAGTAAAAGTACATAAGTATTATGAGCTTGATGTAGTTAAAGTATTGCAGTAAAAGTACATAAGTATTATGAGCTTGATGTAGTTAAAGTATTGCAGTAAAAGTACATAAGTATTATGAGCTTGATGTAGTTAAAGTATTGCAGTAAAAGTACATAAGTATTATGAGCTTGATGTAGTTAAAGTATTGCAGTAAAAGTACATAAGTATTATGAGCTTGATGTAGTTAAAGTATTGCAGTAAAAGTACATAAGTATTATGAGTTTGATGTAGTTAAAGTATTGCAGTAAAAGTACATAAGTATTATGAGCTTGATGTAGTTAAAGTATTGCAGTAAAAGTACATAAGTATTATGAGCTTGATGTAGTTAAAGTATTGCAGTAAAAGCACATAAGTATTATGAGTTTGATGTAGTTAAAGTATTGCAGTAAAAGTACATAAGTATTATGAGCTTGATGTAGTTAAAGTATTGCAGTAAAAGTACATAAGTATTATGAGCTTGATGTAGTTAAAGTATTGCAGTAAAAGTACATAAGTATTATGAGCTTGATGTAGTTAAAGTATTGCAGTAAAAATACATAAGTATTATGAGCTTGATGTAGTTAAAGTATTGCAGTAAAAGTAGTGGTTTGGTCCCTCTGACTGATATATTATTATATATGACATCATTAGATTGTTAATAGTGAAGCATCAGTGTTAGAGCAGCATGTTACTGTTGTAGCTGCTGGAGGTGGAGCTAGTTTACACTACTTTATATACAGTTAGCTAGTTTAGTCCAGTGGTTCCCAACCTAGGGGTCGGGCCCTCCAAAGGGTCAGCAGATAAATCTGAGGGGTGGTGAGATGATTAATGGGAGAGGAAAGAAGAAAAAACAAAGTTCTGATACACAAATCTGTTTTCAGTTTTTTGGACTTTTTCTCTAATCTTTGATTTTTGCTGAAATATTGGATCATTTGAACATTTATTGAAATGAAAGCATGTGAGAAGTTTAGAGGGAAAAATCACTATTTGGTGGAGCTGTTAACAACTCATAGACATGTGAAATGTGACCCCGACTACACACTGCTTTTTGTAAGACGTCAAAAGACAAAAAGGTTGGAAACCACTGGTTTCATCTTTAACAATGTGTTGTATTTTAAAAGCTTGTTATATTATCCATTGTGTCAAATCTTCATCTGAAAAGTAACTAAAGCTGTCAAATAAATGTAGTGGAGTAGAAAGTACAATATTTCCCTCTGAAATCACATGGAAATACTCAAGTAAAGTACAAGTACCTCAAACTGTACTTAAATACAGTACTTGAGCAAATATACTTTTCCAATACGTGTCAGTGAATCTTTACACTTCCAGTGAGGACTCTATCCTCCTTTGCCCGGTCGGTTGATGACAGTTAAACTTTTAATGGCGGCTGCAGACAGAAGCCACAGTTATGAAAATGATGCAGAAGCTAATTTTACTGATATCAAAGTTCCTTCTTCATCAGTATAATTTCACAGATCAGCAAACATAACCTTCAAAAAGTTCAAAGTTTGATTATCTGGTCTGCACTAATAAATAATCAGTGGGCTAAACTTAATTAATTGTGTCATACAGCTATGGCAGCAGTCTGTAAGAGTTGATGTAACTGCAACTCTGCTGCACATCAGAACAGATGCTGTTTCAGTTGGTTGCTCTGAAACTCAACCAGCAGAGACTTGAAACTCGCAGCAGAGAGATAAATCCATAACGTCAATAATCCGTCTACACATGAGATATTTTTGTTAGTGTAGTGCAGTCAGGGTTCAGGTGTGACTGTTTGAAAAGACTCAGAGTTACACTGAGAGAATTCACTGCAGATAACAATGCAGAGAATCAATAATCTCACACTGGCTCATAAATGCAGTACAGAGCCTAATGATGCGTTCAGGGTCATCTGTCAAACCGAGATGAGGAGAGTCCTGTTGATCAGTCCACTGCAGCTGATTTAACAAGGTGAGAGGAGGAGGCGCTGCAAAGAGACCACTTAGTCCAGTTTTACTGTTTAAATGAAGAGTTTTTTATTCCAGTGTGTACTTTGTCATGTTTTTTTTTTTTATTTCTAGTTCATGTGGATGATTTTATTTACCTCAGCTGCAGACAGAACCAGGATTTTACCTCTAATTTCCATATTTTTTAAATTTATTTGATTAAGAAGCCTCTCTGTTTTATGATCTGCTCCTGTTTTAAGTTCCTGTTGATGCAAACTTAAAGCCATATTTACCATAAATGTACATAAAGGTGGACGTAGCGAAGTGTGGTTTCATTCTCTCTGGAAACACGTCCTGCTAACTCGGACACAAGCTAACGTTAGCTTACTGGGAACACCGAGCGCCGCACACTTGGGCTAACGTTAGCTACTTTAGATAAACTGTGCTAACAGAGCAGGTATCATAATCAAGCAACATTAGACTTGATTACGATACGATAGTGAAATATTGTGACAGTAGTCTGAGTCAGTGTGAGTCCTGGCGCCAGCTGTCAATCACAGCTGTCACTCAACGCCCACACGGCAGACATCAAAGCTGCTACAAGTCTTCAAATCTTATTAGTGGAGCAATAATTTCCATAATGGCCACCAGCACACTTATTAGAGGATCTGAATTTAGAGATTGAGACCAGAATGACTGGTTGAAAACAATGATTAACTCAGTGTTTCTAGAGAGAAGTTGAAGCTTTTTGAACAGGAGTCAGTTGGAGCAGCTAGCAGCCGTCGGTGGAACTTTAAGATGATTCAGACTCAAGACGTTGGAGCTGCTGATTGATGTTTATCTGTCGATAAATTCAGTATAACATCTACTGCATTAATTCCATCAGTACGACAGTCATGATACACACCACTAATACTGTTTTTATTCACTCATAACTTCCAATTCATTGCTGTTAAGCTAACGTCAGTAAAGCTAAACACTTCCTGCACAGATTTCACTTTCTAAATCTTCCTGCAACCTTCCTTTTCACAATAGTTAAATCAGCAGGAAGTGTTGAGTTTCATTGGTAGTAGCTTAACAATGCTTAAAAAAACAGCAAAGTGGAAGCAATATAACACTGAACCAAACACATCAGTTACATCACAACCCTGGAACCCAAAACTGGACTTTTCCATCAGTCGGCAGGAGAGTAAAAACTTCAAACAGCGGCTGGTTTCTCCCTGAAAAGACAAAAGTATCAGCCGCAAACACGAGTCACCAGATCCAGTAAATGAACCGCGCAGAGTCGAGCATCTGGTGTTTTAATGAAGCCTGATGGAATTATTACTGCTGAGTTCAGTCCTTCTGACCATTAAATCATCAGGTTTATCTGCAGGTGGTGAAGTGACATAAAAACTCCATTACTGCCAGCTGAAACCCAAAACTTGTTTAATGACACATACTTCAGTTATGAGGCCGAGATCGTCCGTAGTAGACGAGACAACTTAAAGAAAAGTTTTATCTCATTAAAATACATTTAATGGACCTCAAAAATGGAATAATGTGTTTAATGGCCAATCCACAGATCCCAGTCTGAGATGAAAACAAGAACTGAATTAAAATAGAGTGTGTTGAGGATATGAATATGTTGTATCAAATGAAGTAATCTGAGCAAACAAGCTTGATATACTTGAATTACTTTTCAATTATTTTGATACATGACATAAAACAAATCAAAGGTGCTCTGTGAAGTTTTTCTGCGTGCATCCTTGAGCTCCGACAAACCTGCTGAGTGTTTTTCCTTCATAATTAAACATTTGCAAAGACATATTCTGAATATTTTACATACATGTTTGCCAGCTTGTGGTCTTTTATTTTTGTCTTTGCTATGTTTCTGAGTACGTTACTGCCACCAACTGTCGATGGTTGGGATCAGGAATGTTTATCCCATACGCACATTCACGGTATACAACAAATATAGGATTACTCATGGAAACTAGGGGTGTGCCCAAATACAAATACGTTATTCGGCAAAGCACAAGTAGTGGGGTTTTTAACGAATATTTGTGTCATACAAATATTTTACAAATGATTTGCTTTCGGGGAGGAAAAAAAAGGGGGCAAATACGAGCGCACAGGTCGCTATCTCAGTGTCTCTCCTCTGCTCCGCTGTGACGTCTCTCAGCAGGTCTCAATGAGGGGAGTCACATCCACCTGCTACATGACGCACATTTCCTTATTTGGACATTACTCTCGGGGTTGGGGGTGTTCCCCAGAGATAAAGCTGAGCTACTGACACATGTGAAGTGCTCTCAAGGGACTCTCCATAACCTGTTGTTCCCCTTCTCCTTTCTACAAAGTTAGGTTGTAAAAAATAGGCAATAAATGAAAAGTGCAAAGCAACAATCGCCTTTGAAGTTCCTCCCTACATGTTACACGGTGTGCTGTCTCTGTGTTATGGGTGTATAAATAGGTAGAGGTCTGTCTGCATAAAGGCGATGAGTAAAGTTTTAGCTCAGTCAGCGCAGTCGTCTATGATCTGGGAGACTCCAGTTTGAGACCCGATGTGACAGTTTATTCATGAACACTTATTGTAACATTAAAAGCGTAATAAAAACAAAAACAGGATTATTAAAGCCTCTTTCCGCTTTATTCGAATACAAATACAAATACAAATAATTTTGCTGCCTCAACAAATACAGATACAAATACAAATACTGGGATCTCTGCACATCCCTAATGGAAACGTTGCACCATAGCGCCACACAACTCCACAGGGTAGCCTTTTAAGTGGAAATAAAGATGTTTTTACTGTTTGAGAGTGATAGTATTACTGATTCGATGTAATGATTTATTAAAGGACACGTCTGGCGATTTTCTATATTTTTTGAACATGAACATGTCACCCAGTGTAGCGGTGTGACTCACTGACGTGTTTTTAATAGTTTCTGGACAACAGCGGAGGAATCAGATATATCAGGCTTTGATACACACACAATACTTGTTAGTAGATCAGTTCATTGTTGGTTTGCAAACATGAGATTTGTTGACAAGAAGAAAAACATAGAAAATCGCCACACCACAGACAGTTAGCAGGAGCCAATCAGAGTCTGGGTCTGGTATGTTAAAGATGGCGCTCGTCTTCTAACCCCTCCCCCCCCTCTTGTCTTGTCCTCAGATGTACATCCAGACTGCCACGCTGACCGTCTCCCTCAGCCTCAGCGCCTCCGTCTCTCTGGGCATGCTCTACATGCCGAAGGTCTACATCATCATCTTTCACCCGGAGCAGAACGTCCCCAAACGCAAACGCAGCTTCAAGGCCATCGTGACCGCCGCCACCATGACCAGCAAGCTGTCGCAGCTGGCGGCCGAGAGGCCCAACGGCGAGGTGAAGACGGAGCTGTGCGAGGGCGTGGAGGCCAGCGGTGAGTGATGGGGAGACCTTCTCCTGGTCTGAAATCACATGATCTGGGCCTCGTTCCCCAATAATGATCAATCAACACAAATAAATGTAGAGCTTTAATCAACGACTATTTTGATTGATTAATCTTTTGGAGTCTTTCCTTAAGACAAAAAGTCCAAATTCTCTGATTCCAGCTTCTTAAATGTGAATATTTTCTGGTTTCTCTATGACAGTAAACTGAATATCTTTGTGTTGTGGATAAAACAAGACATTTGAAAACATCATCATCAACATTTTTCACCATTTTCTGACATTTTATAGACTAAACAACTAATCGATTAATCGAAAAAATGAAAAGATAATGGAGATAATGAAAATGATCGTTAGTTGCAGCCATAAATTAAATTTATAGTTTAAGTTTATATTCAGTCCTGTGCAAAAGTTTTAGACACTAAAAGGAAAATGAGGATATTTTCAACAATAATGCCATGAATGGTTTTTATCGATCAGTTAACTTGATCCAGAGTCGAGTAAACAGCAGAAACTTAAAGTAAATCAATATTTGGTCTTTAAATCAGCAGCAGTTCTCCTCAGTGTTTCAGGAACTCAGCAGGTCGGTTGTTCCTGCATCTTGGAGAAGTTGCCACAGTTCTTCTTCAGCTGCTTCTGTCTCTTCATGTTAATCCCAGACTGACTCCATGATGTTGAGATCAGAGACCATCTGTTGCAGAAGATAGATCTTTATGAGTCTGGTTGGATGTTTGGACTCGTTGTCCTGCTGCAGATGATCAGAAGCCTCCATGATGCTGCTGCATTATGAAGATGAATCTAAACATGTAAAACACCTAAAACCTTTGCACCGTGTTGTATATCTAGCATTCACTGATATATTCTGGACCAAAGAAGACTTCCTCTCACACTAAACACTCCACAGGATAAAAGAAGTTCAGCCTCATGTAATGTAGAAAAAGTAGAAGTGATGTGGGAGCCGCTGTTGTTGGATAAAGCACATCTGTGTTTAGTCAGCACATCTCTGATGAGTAAACAAGCCGACGTCTCGCACTTTTCTGCTGACGGATCAAGAAGCAGCTTTGAAGTGTAACTCTGAGCTGTAAACAGTTTGACTGCATCAGATCTGGTCTCAGGTGACGTCTAAACAAACTCAAGTCAACTTCCTGTTAAATCCTCATTACTGCAGAGACGCTTCACTCCAGCTTCACCTCCAGATAAATAGAAAGACTTTACAGAGAAACGACTGATGTTCTTCTCTCAGCACTTTGCTTCAGAGAATAATTAACAGTATTTGGAGTAAAGTGTCTTTTGTTCCTCAGTAGTTTCTGACTGTAAATAAAGGAGCAGTCCCACATCCGTTGTGGTTTTCTCCAGAGTTAGATAGAAAGATCCCTGTGAGAAATAAACCATATAGCAGCTAAGCTCAAGCACTTTCATCTGTTGCAAACCTGCTATAAAGATAAAGTTTTATTACTATTATTATAAAACGTTTCCTGATGATTTTGCTTGTTTCAGGTGACCTTTTCAGAGTTGTCACAGTATGTTCAGACTTGCGTTCTTCGTGGGTTTGACTGCTGGACTGTTTGTGTTTATTCACCCCAAACAGCCAACAAAATATTAACTGTACATCAGCTGTAAACTAGCTCACAACTGACACTCCAACTGTGTTTGTGGACGTTTATGAAACATTGGCCTGTTTCACCAAATCTGCAAAACGCAAGCCGCCACTTGCAACATGAGATCATTTCCTCTTGCAATAATTTTAACACATTTAACTAAATAAAAGAAACAACATACTTGTAACCCATGCATGGGCCATGCAAGAGGACTGTACGACTCACAGATTTATCTGCAGTTTGAGATTGACAGTCATTAATTGGTATCGTTTGCATACTCGCAAATTGCTTCCGTGAAGCTCTGGGATACGTGCCTTGGGCAAATTCGCATCTAATTGCATCTTTGCATCAACTTTGTATACAATCGCTGCATCCAAAATGCTATCTGAACACAGTTAGTCTGTTATTGGTAGTTTCAATACACACAAACTGTCAGTCTTTTATTGCCTGTTGTGACATCCACTGATCAGAAAATGTTCTTTTCTCTCCTCAGTTCCGCCGACAAAAACCACCTACGTCAGCTACACCAACCACGCCATATGAAGAAACAACACCTCCGACACGAGGACGTAGGACGAGCACCGGGACATTTAAAAAAAAAAAAGCTGATCTCATGTCAGGCTCAGAGGAGACGTCACCGGAGCCCGAGACAGAGACGAGGAGCTCTGAACTATCTGAAGGATCATTGAGACGTCTGACAAACTGAACCAACACATCTGTGGTGTTTTTTATGCTTATAGACGGCGAGGAACGGAGCTGGAACGGCACCGAAAAACCTGAAGGATCACAATTAAAAACCATCTGAGACCCAGAAGAAGAAGAAGAAGCAGGAGGATGCTAATGTGAAAGACAAAAAAAAAAAAAACCTAAAAAATTAAAGTCTTAAAAAAAGAAATACAAAAAAATAAATGGTGGGGACCAACCATATTTGTTGTTATTCTAATTGTACATACAAAAAAAACCAAAAAAAACAATTTGTTGTTGTGAAAATTTCTGATTCTTGTCTCATGTCGTCCGTCCGTCGACCTGCATTATGAGATGAGTCCGTCGCTGTCTTTGGCTAACTGAATGGTAGCTTTTGGTTGTGAAATGTTTAAATGCTATGGTTGAATTGACGCATGCCTGTTTTTATACAAATGATCTATTTATAATAAAGGAATGTTTCACAAGTCGGTGCCACGTTTGGGTCTGTTTGAGTGACAGAAGAACATGTGAACAACAGAAGAACATGCATACTATTGTTGTTGTGTTAAGGATGTTGTTGTTGCTTCAGTGTTAGACTGCAGTTGTCTTCTCAGTGGAAACAGGAAGTGTTTGCACTGCAGAGATGCCTTCGTTATGGCGGCAGGTAATTGTGGTTTTTGATATCAATAAACTGGCAGACTAACGTACACAACAGCGTTGTTGAAGGAAAGAAAAGTGAATAGTTTTAGGTTAAGGGGGAGTTACAGTTAAAGTAAATATTTTAAACTAAGTCTTATTCATTTTTACAGCCTTTTGATTCATAGAAATAAACTGAGTGAATGTTTGATCTTTGTGAGTACCATGACTTTAGTCTTTTTACCCATAAATTCAAATTTAACCCATAAAATTGACTTGACATTCACATGTATGACCATGAAATCACTGGAGTCTTCTCAGACACACTTTCAACAAGTTGATAGATTTGTCTGTAGGCACTTTATTTTTTTCTTTAAATCACTTAAAGGCTCTTAAAAGTCACAGAATCTAGTGAATAAGTCCTGAGTTGGCAATGCTGGACGGGCGCGTCGGCTCTGACTTCATGATGACAACAGTTACTGGACCTTAGATTTAAAGGACGAGTTCACAGTTTTACAAGTCTGTCTTAAAACAACAGTCAGGAGCCCAAATGAACATTAAAGCTGTTTTTCTTGCTGTAATCATTCTTCCTGTTCATACTGACCATTAGAAGATCCCTTCATAATGACCTTACAATAAACAAACCTTCTGTTCATTCAGACAGAGTCTTTGGGTTTACAGAATGAAGAAATATTTGACAGGGATGAAAAGAAAACCAGGCGATGCTTCCGAGACAAACAAGACAACCTGCTTCGCTGATTGCAAAGTCAAGAAAATATGAAGAACCCTGTGGTGCTCTTGAGTTCACAGTGATTGTGGTGGGAGATGAGGAGAAACCAGTGTGTATTTTATGTCTGAAAACTCTGGCAGCAGACAGTATGAGACCCAACAAAGTCAGAGACACACTTAGAGACATTCAACTCCAGTCAAGTCAATAAGCCACTCGAGTTCTTTCAGAGAAAACTTATTGAATACCGTCAGCAAGAACATCGCTTTGTAAAAGCTGCATCAGTGAACAACAAAGCACTAATGACATCATACAAAGTCACACTGCCCATTGCAAGAAACCACACGATAGCAGAGGAGCTCGTACTCCCTGCAGCTTTAGATATGGTACGCTTGATGAGACAAGCGCCACAAAATTGAAGGCTGTCCATCTGTCCAATGACACAGTTACAAGATTTCATTTCAAATGTTTCACCTTACGAGTGGACGAGGCTACTGGCTTGTTTATTGCTTATTTTTGCTTTGTCATGTCAGAGTAACTGTGTGAGGATTTGCTGTTTTGCAATAAACAAGTAAGGTGACAGCTGATGAGCTCTTTCGGCTTCTTGAATGTTATCTGACAGAACAGGGGCTGAAATGGGAGAAGTGTGTGGGCGTTTGCACGGATGGTGCACAGACCACGGCAGGGAAAAAGGGAGGGACTGCCGGCACTATTCGGGAAGGTCTCGACAAATACATGATGGATGCACTGAGAGAAGCTCTAGCATCGAGAGGCAGATTAGCCCTGAACTAAACCAGGTTTTGACCGATGTTGTTAGCGTGGTCGATTTCATCTAAACAAGACCCCTGAAAGTGAAAAGTCTTTGAGCTCAGAGAGGAAATTCGGGTGTTTTTGGAGGAGGAGCATATGCATGAAGTTGCAAGCCAGTTTAGTAATGAACAGTTTCTGGTGAAACTCAGTCCCAGTTCATCAGGATGACATCTGACTCCACTCTGAGACTGAGGTTTACAGCTTAGACACTAAGTGACTTCTGGCTTGTGGAGAAGGAGCATCCACTCATAGGAGCAGAGGGCTGCTTCCCTTCACCACATCCTATCTCTGAGAGATGAGCTTTACTGCGGTCGCTTCACTGAAAACAAAGTGCAGATCTAAGCTCGACATTGAGTTTGACTTGAGAGTGGCAGTATCAAGCCTCAAAGTTTATCTGAAGCTAATATGAAGCTTCATAAAGCAGATCACCTCATTTCCCCGAATCTCTATAACCAAAGGCAGCGCTATTTATTTTTTTATTTATTTCTATGATATATGGTATATTCATCTAAGCCTCGGCTACCTGCCTACTTCCTTCCTGATCAACTTCCTTGCCAGAAGATCATGTTCTCTCACAAGCCATGACACCCAAAATGAGTTCATACAAGCAGCTTCTGGTCTGAAGCAGAAAGAAACCATCAGAGAGACTGAAGGGAAACGTTTTTTTTTACTCTCATGGTTGACGAAGGTTGAAGCTTCAAATCTGAACAAATGACAGTTTGTGTTCGCTACACTCACAGTGTCGAACTACAAGAGATACAAGAGTGTTTCCTTGGATTTGTTGGCTGCTCTGAAAGGACTGATGCAGAAGCTTTATATGGTCAATTTAAAAAGTTCCTGAAGGAACATGAAATTTCCAGCTTCCCTGTGGTTGCGCAGAGTTATGACGGTGTTGCCATCATGGCCTGGAACCAAGATCACCCTGCAGCCATCTACTGTACATCCACTGTAAGGCACACAAAGTTAATTTGGTATTAATTGAAGCTTGCAAAGTCAAGCTTCTGGTTTTTTCTGCATCATGGAAAGTCTGGACAAATATTCTGGCCGAGCTGGAACTCACCATGTCTTCCTATAGAAACAGCTGGGAGTGAAAGCTGACCTGTCTGCCTTGAGTGACACATGATGGGCCTGTAGACGGCAAAACATGTCAGCTGTGAGAAATTCTTTGAAGCCCATCATCAATCACCACCACTCTCGCTGAGTTTTCTGTGCCCCGATACCGCAGATTTAGGCTTCGGGTCGTCTTCACAACGTGGGAAGACTAGAGTTCTGCACTGCGCATCTTCCATGTTGCATCTCAGGCCCTGCAGAAAACAGATCCGACGCTTATTTAAGCTTCTAGTGTTCTACAGGCCAGCATCCAGCAGGCTTGGAGAAATGAGAAACAATTGAACACTAGAACAATGGACTCTGTCACAGAAGAGGACACGTTAACTTCTACACTTGTGGACAGCATGATGGGGCGAAGGGAGTTTAAAACCTCTGGTTCCAAGAGCCCCAAGAGCAGATCCAGTTATTTATACGCTTACGGAGCATCTCACAAATGGTTCTCAAAGGTAGCAGTGCAAATAACAAAAAGTGCAACTCTCTCCATCACTGTTGACCTTGCCCACTCTGAAACAGTCACGGTAAGAATAAATGCGACCGATGTCTCTCTGGGAAATCTCAAAGCCGCTGCCTTGACTGGATTACACCCAAACTTTACCAAAGTGCTCAAATTGGCCCTTTTACTGCCAGCGGGGACGACGACGACATGAGAAAGATCCTTCTCACGGGGTCCACAAACGTATGAGAGCAACAACGGGCCAGCTGAGACTTTCCTCTGTTTCACTTCTCTACATGGAGAGCGACATAACTAAGAGGATTAAACCTGAGCAAGTTGTTGATGCATATTATGCAAAGGCCCCGGGGTGGATGCTGCTCCATTAAGGTAGGAAATTATTATGGGGATGTTTTATCTTTGTTGTTTTTTTAAAATCATGGCCAAGTCTGATGTATGCAGCATACAGATATAGGCTCCTGTTTTGTCCATAAATTAGTTCTGCTTAGTTTGTTTTGAGTTGTTTTCTTGTTGTTTCTACACTAATTATATCCAATATCAGGGAAAGACACAGGACAGAGAGAGAAATGTGCTCCATAACAATATTGAGTACAATGAGTATTTTGTACCCTGAAGGAATAAATACAGGTTATATTATTATTATTATTAGTAGTAGTAGTTTTTTTTAACATTCTTGTTATGAACTTTATTTCTGCTTGTTCTTTTTCAATACCAACCAATGTAGACCATCCTAGCGTTGCTAATATGCGCTTTCACTCACATAACTGTTCATTTCATTCTTGTTTTGTTTCATTTCTGGTTTACTTCTAAATACTTATAATATCCTAGTCATTATGGTGGAAAAAAACATTTCCAACTCGTTTCATACATTATGTCTAAATAAAACAGGTTTGGGATCTTCTGTCTACCAGCTACAGTTTATAGTCTCATGCAAACGAATCAAACATCTCTGACTGTTAGAGGCAAACTGACCTCAGAATAAATGAATGTTAATCTGTGTGAATGATGAATGGATTTATTCTGCTGCTTCATCTGACATCAGTGATAACAACCTATAGGCCTAAAAGGAAATTTGATTGTAATTTTAGGTCAAATGCTCACAGCTGAATAAGGTTAATCGAGTCGTTTTTTTTTTTTAAATGAGTCAAATCAAGTAGATATCTTTCAACGTTACAGTCTTTTTAGTGTCAAAGTTCCTCTTTTTGTTACTATACTTCCACCTGCAGCTCAACAGGGAAACACTGTCCGAGGAAACACAAAGAGGGAATTTGATGCTAAAAAGACTGTAAATGTGTCAGATATCCACTTGATATGACTAACTCAGACTGATGAAGCTGAATAGAAGCTTCACATCAACTTTTAAATGACTGTGTGGACACACTGTGGATTTCAGCCTCCATCACTTTACATTGAAAGCACATTTGAAGGATCTTTTAATATCCAGTATGAACAGGAGGAATGATTACAGCGAGGAAAACCTCTTTCACTGTTACTATGGACACCTGACTGCTGGTTTAAGACACACTTGAAACATTGTGAACCTGTCCTTTAATATGCAGATGATCCAAAGTCATTGTTTGGAAAATGGGCCAAATGCAGCAGGTAACCAACATGTCTCCAACACTCCACTGGAGATGCTGGATATCATCAACATTTGTCCAGAGATCAAATACAAAAGAAGTGTTTAAAGGTTAATTGTTAGGGGGGATTTGATCGGAGAGACATTTAATATTTGTTCAAGGGAAGAAAAGCAACTATACCACATGCTGCATGTCCCAACATGATAACAGCTGTAGGGCAGGAAACGAGCAGAAACTCCATCCTCTCTGGGTTTGACCTTTAACATCATAGAAAACCTGGCAGGAAACTCGCAGTATGCCCCTCATTACAGACACACACACACACACACACACACACACAAAAAAGGGAGTCAATGTGATCAATACATGCTGTGGAACAGGAGAGGCTGGATCAATACGAGCTGCCAGGGAGAACTCCTCATGCATGTAATGAATATTTCTGCATCTCCTGGCAGAGAAGAAGAAGAAGAAGAAGAAGAAGAAGAGGAGGACAGGTAGAGAATGATGAAGCCTGCGGGTGTCCTGCTTTTATTTCCCCCGACGCCGCTCTCATTTCTCGCTCTCGCAGCCAACTGAAAGAAAAGAACCTCCGTCTACACGCTGAAATAAACACTGAAGATATATAAAAAAAAAAAAAAGGAAAAAGGAAAAGCTCATCTGAATTTCAGCAAAGGTTTTGATTTTTGGTTTTCTGTTTGATCAGGTGTTTGCTGTCCTCAGGCTCAGCTGTGCCACAGTTGAACAACTTTCAGGTGAGAATTTATATTTCTTTGTGTGTCTTGTACTCACCACGAGAGCTCTGACTGTGTGTACAAGTTGAACTTTTATGTTTATCCACCATTCTTATAAGTGTTCCTGACATTAAGCTGCATTATATTTGTATCTGGTGTTTACAGGATTATAGAAGAGTCACGTTTTTATGGAATATTCTGTCATTCAAAAAGGTTTTGCAGGAAAACAGGGTTTTGCATCTGTAACCTTAGTTCTGTAAACTTGAACATGTATGTTTATACTTTTAAATTCTGTGCTGCAAGCTTGCATGTACTGTACATATTTGCAGGCTGAGCATTTTTTTTTTATAAAACTTGCATGTTTTGCAGGTTTGTAGGTCCAGTTACAGGCTTGCAAGCTGTTACGGCCTTCTGTTGTCAGCTCTGTTGTTATTCTTTCATCATCGCGGTTCAGTCTTTTCTGTTTAATCGAGCTGGGCCGCGCCGCAGCGTCACCCATCAGCTGGTGAGGGATTCCCCGGCAACCTATCCCAAGCTCTCACGGTCAGTCGTCTAATCTGATGAAGGTCGCTCACCGCAAACACCTGGGACGGCTGTGATTCGATCTGAGCGGTCTGCCTCTGTGCCTCTTTGTTTGTCTTGTTAACTCGGTCACCCGGGATTGATAGTGTGTGAAATTTGTGTACGTTGACTCGAGTGTTGGGCAGCTACTTGGAAATTGTTGTGAGCAAAGCTAGCAGTTACTCTACGTTAAAGGAAGCTCAACTACACTGAAGCTGTTGCCCAGAGAAATGTAGCAAACTAAGCTACAACAACATGGCTACATCAAAGCTATTATTATTATTATTATGATCATATTTTGTATGATTTGCAGTTTAAAAAGTGGTATTTTTATTAGGTCTACTTTGTGCTAGTAGCTATATCTACATACATGTCAAGCAAATCATTTTGACTGACCGCCATATTTTGGTTTTGTAGAGATTAGCATTTATTTTGTAACCTCTGCTGGTTAATGTTAAAAACCTTTCCTCTCATTTCCCCCATCTCATCTCTTCCCTCTTGTATGTTTTTCTTTTTCTTTTTCTTTATTTTAGTTTGTGTTTTGGACTCAGTTAGCGGCTCAGTTAGCGGCTCTGTTAGCGGCTCTGTTAGCGGCTCTGTTAGCAGCTCGGGGACTGGGCGTTAGCCTTTAGCTTGTTTTGTTTTTTTCATACATGTGTTAACCCTTGCAGCACACATAGTAACCCGTCTGTCTACCCTGAACACTAAGTCTAGAGGGTGGTTGTGTTGTACTTTTGTTTTTTACTGGTAAGAGCAGCGTAGCCACACAGGTTTTGTTTCGTTTCGTTTAGCTAGTTTCAGCAGCAGTGAGTCAGTGGGGATAACTGTGTGGTTAGGAAGCAAAACTTATTAGTTTTTCTTTCTTTTGGCTCCATCTGCAGCCCTTTTCCTTTCATTGCTTGCCTCAGTTATTTAATCAAACTCGATTTCTGTTGATTATTTAGTGTTTATATTTGAGTTGTGAGTTTGTTAACTCTTTTATCATGACTCCAAAATGGCAGAGCTCGCCCGACTACATCAGCGTTATGTTGCCTCCTTCATCTCTAGACACCTGCAGGGTTGTAAACACAAGCATATTCATGATCTGTGAGGCAAAAATAGTTTTATTAAATATTTAAAATACTTCAGTTTTTCACACCAACCTTGTACAGCCAACTCCCTAGAAGGAGTTCTAAGGAGTGAAGGAGCTGTATAGATTATTCAGTCAATCATAAGACAGTTAACAGCCAGCCAGCTGTTAGCTAGAAGATCCCACTGGACCACCCACATCACACTGTTGGCCTCACAGAATCAGATAAAACACCCTCTTCAGAATTTAAACCTCTGGATAAACGACATTAAAAGTGGAGAGCATTAATGTTATCTTGGCAACATAATGTTAGTATGATGTTAGCCAGCAGCAGCCTGCAGATCTGGCCCTGCGAATCCACCCGAAAGTTGCTGGGAGACATAAAGCCGATCAATGGCTTTGAGCCAGTACAGGGGCCCCTCGTCAATGATCAAGCCAATCAACATCTCTCTGACCCAGGGGGCCCCATGTCAGTCATGTCAGTGGATGGATTGGATTAGCACAGGTGCTGCAGCAACTGTCCAATCAATCATTACGCTGCTAAAGTACAATATGATGGCTAAAAAAAATGACATGATGGTGTCTCCAAATAGTAAGTATTCCTCCGGCGCAAAAGAAAAATGAAGAAAACGAAGAGAACACAAGGATTCAGGTTTGTGTCACTGAGTCATTCATTGTAATTTAGAAATTCACAGGTGAATATTAGCCAATTCTGTCCAGAAGCAATTACACTGCTGCTGACGGCGAAGTTTAAGCTAATTTATGTAGCTGCTAGCATGCATGAGGTCAGTCAGCATAGCTAGCTTAATTAGTCTAATGCATTTATTTACTAGCTAGACATTTCAATCCCCATACGATCCTCTAGAACAATAAAGGTGAAAAAGTGGATTCGGTTGTGTGATGATGACAAGCTAAAGAGATGTAAGAAGCTTTAATCACATGTAGAGTTTTTCTATCAGCAGAAGCTCAAGGATGTATTATAAGAGCTGGATACCGGACTAAAAATGGCGCCCATTCAGTCCTATAGGAACTGCTCACCTGGTGCATACGCCAAAAAAAAGTTTCTAGCTCCCGGGTTTGCTTCCGCATCATGCGGCCCAGTGAATATGCGCAGTAGTGCCCGCGAGCTCCCACTCGGCCCATAGACTTTACATTGTGATGACGTCACGGTTTTTTAAATTGCTTTTCTCGGCTCAAGGAAAGTTTAACGAACATAAAACCTCCATGGATCAAAAGTTCATAATAGAAAGAGTCATAACTGACGTTAGCAGTTCGAGGCGTCCTGTCAACAGTTTTACAGACGTCTCTTTTACAATGGTGGTCTATGGGGGAAATCCTTTTTGGGCTGCAGGGGGATTTTTTGCTGCAATACCGCGAGTGGCCACTGGGGAAAATTGGCTGCAAGGCTGAGCGGCGGCGCCCTATCCAGCTCTTATTATCTTATCATCCATGCAGAAGCTACAGAACTACTACTGATGTGCTGTTGCAGGACGTCACGCTTGCCTGAGTTGAGCTGATGTTGAGGACTTGTGTCGCCCTCTGGTGGTGGTTTGCATTCAAAGCCCAGTGAGAGAAAGCTGGTCGTTCTCCATAGTGAATTTTGATGTAATATACTGTTTCAGTGTTCATAACACTTCATGTGAAACATGACAACAGTTTCATTTTATAAAAATCAATCTCCATTTATTAATTGTAATTATATCTGGTGGTGCAAAAGAAAAACTTGAGATTCTATTAGGTTTTATAGAAATGTGCTATGTTGTAAAAATTATAGTTTATAATCATATCTATTCAAAAAAATGCTGTTCTAGCACAGTTCATGCAGTCAATAATTAATAACAATTTGTGATCAATGATCAACTTTTACTTTTCAGTAGGAAAATAATGAATGGTCGTCTTCTGTTTTAAATTCTTTATTTGACTGCAGTAATCTTGACATGATAATATGATCCCACCTCATGACTTTTGTGGATTTACAATGAAATATTCAGCAGTTCTTATGTTTTCTTATGTGTGTGTATGTGTGTGTGTGTGTGTATGTGTGTGTGTGTCCACAGGATCAGTGATATAATTCTTAAATATGAGGGTTGAAGCAGCTGAAGTGGACTCAGACCCTGGAGGAGATGAGGAACCAGAGAGCAGCGCTGATGTAGTGAACCGAGTATCTGAATCTGGAGCTGTTGATCCTGCTCTGTGGTCTGCTGTCAGCACACACAGTTTTAAGAACTGAGATGGTGTGAAATGAACCCTTCGAGGTTGAGGAAAATTATGTATTTCCAAAAAACAGGAGTAGAAGAGCCTTTCACAACAATCTGATCTATAGGACTCTGTCAAATAGTGAAAAAGAACCTGGGTCTTATACTCAGAAAGGTGTTTTGCTGCAAGTTTTTTTCCACATGAAAAATCTAACTGAGGACGGGGGGGCGTCAACGACTGGACTAACATTCATGCCATTGTGCGCAGTCATGAGGGCAGTCCTGGCGCAACGAAGAGTTGGCGATGGCGGTGGCGTGATGTCCTCATAAGGATCATTACAATCATACGGTCACTCGCTAAAAGAAATCTTGCATCCAGAAGCTCCTCAGACAGGCTGGAAACTTTTTAAAGAAGCCAAATTTGATCCCATAATGCAGCACAAGGATGGCAACACACACACACACACACACATACGATCAGGGAAAAAAACATACAAAATGAACTCATTCAGTTGATTAGTGGTGAACTGATGGATAAAATTGTTTCAAAACATCTCAAAATACTTCATCATCATTCTCAACTGCACCCCAGACATCAGCCACCAAGAACAGATCCAGGATTTTTGGTTGCTGGGGAGACGTCAGGTCAGAGCTTTTCTAATGTGATCCTAAACAAACTAAAACAGACTGATTTCAAAGATTGCAGGGATCAGTCATACGATAACGGAGCAAATAGAAGAGGAAGAGGAGAGGTGTACAAACACGACTTCTTGAGAAAAATTCATGAGCTGTGTACACACATTAAACCTGATGTTAGCAGATACTCCAAAACTGTGGAGGGATGCTGTCGGATTCTTTGGGCATCTTCAGAAATTGTTTAACTTCCAATCAGCAGCCACTCAAAGATGGACAATTCTCAAGAGCCGAGTCAACCTCACCGTCCAATCATAGAGTGACACAAGGTGGGAGAGCAGGCTTACAGAGCGTCAAGTACCAGGTAGCCCGAATCAGAGATGCTCTTGTGGAGATTTGACAGAGTGTATATCAGTCAGCCTCGGTGCAATTACATGGCACTATAAACCTCATTGATAGCAGCACTCACACAGTACACGGTCTCAGGTTTTGCTGTATCACAAACAACTGCAAAGGCTTCTTAACACAAAGGGAAGGACTCATATGAGGCTACAGATGAACCGTTTACTGACACACTGTAAAAACCTGGAGATCACGTTTTTTTTTTTTAATGTGTCGGTGGATGCAGCTCTACACTCTGAAATAAAGATTTGAAACAAAATGTCAAGAACAACTTTGTTATTCTTTTGAACTTAAATGATATTAAAGGAATGTCAACTGACAATGTGAGGAGACACTGTGAAGAGATTGAGAAGGAGGCTGAGCAGGAAACGGAGAGTCTGACAGCTCTGCAGCTACTGAGGTTAAACTATGACAAGCAGCTTCAGGAGCTTTACCCCGATTTGTGGATTTCTCTTAGAAAAGCTGTGACCCTTCCAATCACCGTAGCATCTGCTGAGAGAAGCTGCTCTAAACTTTAAGCTCACAAAGACTCACCTACGGTCACCGATGGCCCAGGAATGTCTGAACGGACTCAGCATCAACAGAGACCTTTCCCAGCAGCCGTCCTGTGAGGCCATCATTGATGACATCACCTCCAAAAAATGCAGAAGGGTGCATTTGCAGTAACACAGCAGGTAAGGGCCCCTGTTGGAGTCAGTATTTGTATTTTCTAACTTTTGAAATGTCTTTTTGATTGGTAATAATATATTATTTCTCAAATATAAAGGAAGGTTATAATCCTGCTATTTGGTTCTCTTGATCTTGTTCTTATGAAGAGAGTCTGAATTGTGACCATGCAGATTTCTTTATATACAAGGAATCATTTTCATTTCTTAGGTTCTGTGAGTACGATGTGAATCTGATGCATTGACCATGGAGCCTTTGCAGGTCTGCGTAGATTTATGATGTTAAAAATGCATCCACATTGAAGTGTGACATCAATATTGTATGCTTATATGAGGCATGTAAAATCTGTCACACAGTAACTGCTTCCACAGCCTTCAAACACACGGTTGCTATGTGCTTAGTGAAAGAAAAGGATGGAGGTGGGAGCGTTTGTGTGTTTCTGTGTGAGAGAGATGTTTGCTTATTGAAGTTCATTGTGTGTCCAATCGTTAAGGAACAATGAAATCCGTATCAGATGACTTAAAGCACGATGTGATTCTTGTTCATACCGTGTTTTGATGTGGGTTGTTTCGGTAATGGTGCTATTGTTGTTATTATTAGGGGGAAATGAAAAATGCTCTTGCAACCATCAGAGTAGAGTACGAGCAAAATCAAAATCAAAACCATTGAAGGTTCGACCAATCTGCTGCTCTTGAAGAGAAGAAAGAAAAACAAACAATGCAGCCACACACCCACCAGGCCTGTTAAACAAAAGACTCTTTAAGAAACTCCTTCATAGACACTCTCTCCCCAGAGGCTTGGCCAGCTTCCCTGTGTTCTGTCACCTATTTCTTTCTCTCTCTCTTTCTCTCTTTGTGTAGCTCCTGTTCTGCCACTTGCTGAGCCCACAGCATTGTAGCTAATCTTGTATCAAACTGGAATCTGTTTTTATTGTTTGTCACATTTAGCCACATGTTTCTAATATATTGTATTTGGGTATTTGCAGTCATGGGTAGTTGAGAGCCTATTAAGCATAATTAAATCCCTCCAGTCATTCTGGCAGTTCCAGGACATTGGAAACCTCTTTTCTAAGCACTGGAAAATATTCTGTTTGTGCGCTCAAGGCGACTAGTAAATTATCTTACTGGAGGAAACGTGCCTGTTCAGAACAGGCCGACTGCTTGGTCTCTGGTATTGCTGCTTGCAACAGCTCATCCAAATAACTTCACACTCAAAACTGCACTTCTTTGGGTTCTCAGCAACACACCCACCAAGCGTGACGTAGATCACATGAACGGTTGTCGAGAAAACCGAAGGACAGACAGACAGCTTTGGCTGCTGTGTGTTGCCGCCATGTTGGAGAGGTCAGAATCCGCTTAATGTTTTCTTTTAATGATACCTTTAACATTTCTCGTCCAAACAACTTCACACTCAAAACTGCACTTCTTTGGGTTCTCAGCAACACACCCACCAAGCGTGACGTAGATCGGATGAACGGTTGTCAGGATAAGCGAAGGACATACAGACAGACTCCCTCCTTTATAGTTATATTACAGATAACATCTATTTATCGAATGCTAGTTTCTTTCATGTTGTTGGTGTATACACTCACATCAACAGTATTCATGTATTGAGTGAGCTTTGACTGCTGTTGGATGCTGGCTGGGTTGTTTTTCTGTCAACATGCCCGTCGTCAAGAGTTGTTTCACCCTCGTTCTTCTTTGACAGTTTAGAAACACTTTGTGTCTTGAGGATGTTTCTGAGACCTCTGTGATTGAAGGTCTGAGGGCATAATTCTTAATGAACATCTGTTGAATGAAGGCATTTTTAATACAAATGCGTGTTTTGTGTATTAATGTCATGCAAGGATTATGCCTATTTTATAGATTGTATGAATGTTTTAGCAACATTGTGGTACAAAATCAAAGGGTTGTCATGTTGTCCTCACAAAGTAAATAATATTTTTATATAGTAATATATGTAGTTAAACCACATATATAGTTTATAGTTTTATTTCATAGTTGACATAATAGAGGCAATAAACAATAAAATATTGTTTAAAAAAGCAAACATATGGAAAATGACAGGTGGTGTTGATTCAGGGGTAAAAACTGCTGATATATAATAAATATTGCATAGAAAGCAAAAATGTGCTGTAATCCAGTATACTCCAGTGGTAAAAACACAATAGTACTAAATTGATACCAGTTCCCGACTGGTCAGTACTGGAATATTGATAAACTCCTGGACAAATGGTGCTGCTATCGGTATGTATGCAACATTAATTCATTCTAATATAGCTGGTGTAGGTGGTGGTGATGCACATTAACACTGGTTGCCATCCGCCATAGATCTCGCTGCACAGCCGCCGACCGGGTCGAGTCTGAGACGGCGGCGTCTGCCTTCTGCTCAGAAGTGGTGAATTTACAGCTCACAGCAACTTAATATAATCTCTCGCTTTTGATATCTAGTGCCAAAAAATGTTGCCAACACTAGATATCACCCGCTAACAACGTAGCGTAGGTAGCATGCATTAGCTCAGAGGGCTAATTTGGCTTGTTTACTATATTATGTGAATGTCGCTTTTTTTTTTTCCATCAATCAATCGATTAGTTAAAGCCAAGCGGTAACCTCCGGGGCTGTAAAATGAAGCCAATAACTGCAGTTCCTTGAACGACCACTTGAGGCTCCAAAAGCGAGTCAATCCCCATAGACCCCCATGTTAAAATGTCCAACTTTACAGCAGAAATAAACATGTTTACAGTCTGGTACAAACAACGGTTTTGGTCTCTGTAGCTAATTTCCTCTTTCATGACAACTGTACGGGGGGTGAATTTTTTTATAACTCACCCGTTTAAATTTTATTAAGCCATAAAGTTCTGCATAATGAAGGACATGGTTGCTTTGAGTGACAGGTCCGCCAGCCGCTAGGTGGCTTGTTTCAGCCATTCGGCCCGCCTCTTTGCCCATTTTTGATTGGCTGGGAGTTAGGCAGCGTCACGCACTGCCAAGATGGCGACGGCCGGAGCGGCTCACTTTGAGCTTCAAAACCGCTCTTCAGAAACCAACGAGTGACGTCACAGTAACTACGTCCATATTTTATACAGTCTATGGTTGAAGCTTTGGTAGAATTTCAGTTGAAGATTTTCTTCGGTTGATCACGGCTCTAACCGTTATAAAAATAAGTCTGTAGTTATTCACTCAGGACGCCGCACTGGTTTTAAACACTAGTAATTTAACTGTAATGTTCATAAATAAATAACTAAATCTTTTCATATCTTTATTTTTTGCACCGAATTATGGAGAGTACTATCAATAAGAGTATTAATAAGTAATGGTATGGATAAGCATAATCAGTATTGATATTGGTACCGATGAAATCCTAACGATATGGCCTCTTAACGATCCCTCGTCCTAATTCTATCTGCTGGTTTCAGACTGATGAACTTTTTTTCCCCTCATTTTAGATTTTATTTCATTAGCAACCAGTTTACAGCAGCCGTGATTCCTCTGAGGAGTTTCTCATGTAGTTCAGCCTCACTGGATCTTTCATGCAGTAGAAATTTGTTAAATTGGACCTTGAAGACTTGTTTTTGAGTCTCAGTATTTCTTCCACTTGTCCTCCTGAATGTTAAAAGGAAAATGTTTGGCAGAATATTCAGTCTGTTTTATTTGTTCAGACAAAGCCCTCAAACCTAAAAAACCCTTCAGCTGCTGAATATGTGTAGAAAAAGGTTCAGAGGTTGTTTGTTTGGTTCACATGAGCATTTTTGCTCAGTGAAATGGAACTGATGCAGCGTTGACCTCTGACCCCTCACAGCTCGGAAACACAAACAGGCAATTATGTCTCAACATTTAAATTACACATCGACAACTGAGAGAGAAGGAATGAAATGGAAGCATCGACAACATGGCAGAAAAAAAAGATAATACTACAGTTGTTTGTCTTTTTCAGCCATAGAATTAAAAAAAACAAAGGCACAGTCGGTTTGATGCAGACTGAAATATCCCAATAACTGATTGATTGATCGTACAAACATTCATGATCCTCAGAGGATCAATTCTACTGACTTTTTAACGAAATATCTCTACAACTCCTGGTTGGATTACTATGAAATTTTGTCCAGACATTCATGTTCCCCAGAGGTTGAATCACTTTGGTGATGCTCCAGCTCTTCCTCTAGCGCCACCATGAGGTTGACTTTTATAGTTCAGAGTGAAATATCTTCACAACTATTGGTTGAATAGGTGTGAAGTTTGCTGCAGATATTCAAGGCCTCTCGAGGATGAATTGATTGAGTTTAGTGATCCTCTGCACTGTCCTCTAGTGCTGAATAAGTTTTCATTTATTCAGTAAAACCGTGAAACTGTGAGTCACAAACATCATTTATGGGGAAATTGAATTTTACTTTCAGAACCAGGGGCGCCAAAAATACAGCACGGTGCAAAAGTTTTAAGCAATTTAGACGTTTAGATTCTTCTCCATAATTCAGCAGCATCAGGGAGGTGTCTGATCATCTGCAGCAGGACGACGAGCCCAAACATCCAACCAGAGTCTTCATCAACAATCAATCAAACTTTATTTGTATAGCACCTTTCATTCAGGTTAGTGCAACATGAATACAATAAAATAAAGTAAATAATATCTGTAAATCATTCTTAATTAAAAGCCAGGCTGAAGAGGAGTCCTGCAGCAGATGGTCTCTGATCTCAACATCATGGAGTCAGAGACAGAAGCAGCTGAGACGCCGAAATCCACAGAAGAAGAAGAACTGTGGCGACTTCTCCAAGACGCAGGAACAACCGAGCTGCTGAGAACCTGAAACACTGAGGAGAACTGCTGCTGTTTTAAAGACAAAGCTGCTCTCACTAAACGCCACCATTAAAACAGCTCCAGTGAGGATCGTCAGGCTCGTCGTCATGCTGCAGAATAAATCTGGCACCAATCAGAGGCCTTCCTGAAAGTATTGCATAACGGATAAGAATCTAAACATTTAAAGCACCTAAAACTTTACTGTGTTTCACACTGAACCACGACGGCAAAACCACAAAACCACTGAATCCTATGCTACAGCTGACTAACTAATGATTGATTATTTTAGTTTCAGCTCCAGTTAAGAGTCGTGACACTGAAACAAAATATTCAACTACACACCTGTGATCTGATTTGTTCCTGTAGGAGGCAAATAAGAACCAAATCGTACACAAAAGCTTCCAGCAGCTGCTTGTGTTACACATTGAACCTCATGGTGAACCGGTGGATGATGATTGAAGCCTGATAAAAAAGAACATGATTAACTCTTACACCCTGTGGCCGAGGTGTCGGAAAGTCTCAAATTCATCCTGAAACAATAGTCAATAATCATCAGCAGTAATTCAGTCTGCAGCGGGTGCCTGGCTCAGTCTGAAGGGGGGGCAGGGGGGGCGGGGGGTAGGGGGGGGACCATCTGAAACAGAGATGTGACAGAGCAGCGTGAATCTGTTCCCGCGGAGGAAGAATCAGCCGAGCAGGTTGGCAGAACACACTGGTTGTATTTATGAAGTGAGAGCCAGGAAGTAATCAGCTCCGAGGGCAAACTCTGCCAGAATAATCAAGAAAAGGAAAATTAAATTCAGTCCACTGAGTTATCCAAAATAAGAATCTGAATAAAAAGGCAGAGCTCTCACCTACATTACAGATCTGAATATGGAGAAAACAAGTGTTCATCTATGAACTCTATAAACTATAATATATGTGTTTAATAAGCTTCAACTGGCCCCTTTTCATTCATTCTAACCCTCTAAACAATGGTAGTCAATCTTAAAGAGGACATATTCTGCACATCTCCAGCTCTATGTTTATATTCTGGGGCTCTACTGGAATATCTTTGCATGATTTCCAGTTTAAAACTCCTTATTTATCTTCTACTGGTCCTTTACGCAGCCCCTCAGTTCAGCCTCTGTCTGAAACAGGCCGTTTTAGCTCCTGTCTCTTTAAGGCCCCGCCTCCTGATGAGCCCACTCTGTTCTGATTGGTCAGTTTACGAAAACTGCGTCATGGCCGACTTCCAGAAGCTACGTCAACAAACCATGAAACAAACTATAGTAGCAGGATTTCACTTGAGTGAACATCACATGGAAACACCTTAGCAACCACCTTAGCAACCAAAGCTACGGCTTCAGCTTGTCAGCAAGGTAGAATCGTTCAGAGCGGGTTGAAGCCCTGACTTTTGACTTGCAGGCAACATTTCTACATATGTTCACCTCAAGTTTTGGAACTTTGACCACGTTTAACATCCGACATCTGAACAGGAAATAAACAACAGAAAAACCACAAAAAGCAGAACATGTCTCCTTTTAGACAGCCTGCCAGCAGGGACACCGAGGTCTGTTTTATTTCTGTTGTGTTTCTGGTTTTCAAATTAGTCTCCACTGTCTATTCTGTGTTGTGGATGAAGAAATATTATATCAGCACATGTTTTGAACAGCTACACTCAGACATCACATTACTATCTCATATTCATATCTGAATGACTGTGTGGAGGTGTGGAGTAACGCACACATAAAGCAACTTACACTCATTATGCAGACTACAATAAAAGGGCCATCACGTACACACTAACACGCTGTTTTTAAAAGTCATGGATCTGCTAGAATTTAAGACTGTACAAATAATCTATAAAGCAAGAAACAGTTTACTTCCAGGTGACATAAAAGAAACGTTCTTAGACAGAGAGGAGGGTTACAATTTAAGAGTAAAGTTTAATTTAAAAACTACATGTGCGGTTCAGTCTGTGGGGTAAACCGGTGGAATAGTTTAGATACAGGACTCAAGCAAATATTAATCAATTCAAGAAGATAAGAGGTCTAGTGATGAGGAAGGCTGGTAGGATGAATGTTGAGGTAGTTATATAAATGATATCTGATTGACACTGAGTGGATATTAGTTGGTTGTGAGTTGTATATATGATAATATTGAGTTAATTGAGTTATGAAGAAGAGGGAGGACCATATAACTACTGTAAACTACTTCCTGTTTCCTTGTCAGACATGTGATATTTATTTATGTTGTTTATGAGGATTTGTTTATTGAGAGTTTGCAATATATGTTTACTGTTTGTTATTCATATAATAAAACACATCCTGACTGTTATAACAGTAATATGAGCAGCTGTGTGGGAGAAATGATCTAATTATCGCTGCTGTAGAAGAAAGTGTCTCTTGCTCTATTAGCTCCGTTTTCTGGTGTAGACAGGAAGTTAAAACACAAAATGACATGTCGGAAGGTCAAGAGAAGATCCACAGTCCTCCTTCTGTGCAAAAAAATGTATTTAAAAGTTCAACTGAAGATAATATCTCATTTACTTATCTACTTCTTATCTTGTTGTATTTATTAATCTTCGTTCTTATCTGTTTCCTTCCTCGCTAGACTGTTTCCTGCACTGCTATAACATACGAATTTCCCCTCTGGGGGATCAATAAAGTCTTACTTTATCTTATCTTATCTTAATATTCAGCTTCAGCAGTCTGAGTTAGTCATATCAAGTGGATATCTGACACATTTACAGTCTTTTTAGCATCAAATTCCCTCTTTGTGTTTCCCTGTTGAGCTGCAGTGGAAGAATAGTAACAAAAAGGAACTAAAAAGACTGTAACGTTGAAAGCTGAAGCTTCATATTAGCTCCAGATAAACTTTTTAAATCCATTTTTTTTTGCACAGAAGGAGGACTGTGGATTTTGTCCTCCATCACTTCCATTGTAAGGTCATTATGAAGGGATCTTCTAATGGTCAGTATGAACAGGAGGAATGATTACAGCAAGAAAAACTGGTTTCACTGTTCATTCAGGCTTTAAGACACACTCGAAAGATTATGAACCAGTCCTTTAACAGACGAGTCTGACAGGAAACAGACATCCAGTCTGCATACAGTCAGTATCTCCTCTCTGACTGATAACTGAGACTCCTGCTGGCTTCGCTTCTTCCTCTCTGCATCTTATCTCCAGTAAAGCAGTCTGACACCGGCGGGAAATCCTGCAATATCAGCTTAATTGGCTCTTTGACAGACACATTGTAGGTTGTTTTTTTTTCTCATTACTAAGCACTTTCATCCAGCCGCTGTAGGTGGCCCCGGGGCCAATTACAATCCTGAGAGTTTACATTGTTTTAACGAATCTGCATGTCGGGATCATGGATCAATTCAAACGAGCTTAAAAGAAAACCACAAAAAGAAAAAAGCTTATTAGTTTCATATTGAAATGGGGAAAAATGTTGAAAACAGTCACGTTTTATGTGATTAACATCGAGCGGAGGTGGAGGTGGAGGTTACAGTTTGACTCTTCAGATGTGTTGCTGCACTCAGTCAAATGAACATCAATAACATCTCTGAGTCTCCTCTGAAAACCGCGCTGCTTCTACTTTGTTTCATCCGTCCACAAAGGCGTTTTATTGTTGACGTTATGCCAGTCTGTCAGATTTATGTTTTGGTATTTTGCCTTCATAGGAAGCACAGAGAGACAGAATCATTGAGACTGTTCTCACAAGAAAAAACAGCTGCTGAAACAACTCGTTTTCACATTTTAGTGCCTGTAAGTGGTCAGTGGAGCCAATTGTGTTTTTATTCATGTTCCCGGATGGGTTGACGCACCCCAGTAAAGTTTAAAAGAGAGAAAAAAGGTAAATAGTGACGTCAGACGCCAGTTTGCCACCGGTTGCAGGTTGTTGAGAGAGCAGATATAAAGTAAGTCAACCAAGTTAAATGAAATTAAAAATATAAAGCTGTTTGTGGGGTCAGGGAGACAACATTATGTCATATGTTTTTTTGTTTATGGAGCGCAGTTGGACACTATCCTCATCCACACTATTTGCACCCTTGGTTGGCAGAGAGAGGTAACGTTTGTATTCTGGTTTTAAGTTAATGTAATAAATATAACGTGTGTTTTTAATTGTAGTAATGAATTATAGTTATGCTGTGTTAAACGTGGTAAATGTAATGTTTTTAAATACTACTGTAGTTGTGATGTATGGAGGTGTTTTAGTTTGACGGTACTGGAAGAATAAAAGTCATCATACCAGTTGAACTCAACGTCTGTTAATTGATACCAACTGCTGCTGCAGTGCCTGTGTGGTCGTGTAGATTATGACTCGTGTCTGTTATGGGATTAAATTTGTGTTGTAATAATTTAGCAAAATCTCCCAAAAATCAACTGAAATGGAATAAAAATAAAGTGAAACCAAAAAAAATGACCTTCAACATTTGATTACAATATTCCACAAAAGAGAGAAATCCTGATCCGTGAAAGAAAAATGAGGATATTGTTATCAATCAGCACTCTTGTATAGTTTTAATTACTTTAATTATGTTTTTATATTAACCATGATCACCATCTTTCACTTTTATTCATCCTCTTCTATTGGAATAAAAAACGGTTTGAATAAAGACAGAAGCTGATAATTGATCTTGCAAGTTAATCATTAGCAGGCCTGTTACCATGGAGAGCTTTATTTTCACTCATCAGTAACTTTTTATCGGCTGTATAATGGTGAATAATAATAGTAGTAGAGGGAACATAGAAAGAGCTGCTGTGATTGATTAGTGCTAGCAAGTAGCAGTTAGCTTCCCAGCAGTCTACTGCAGTTCACTATGGATCCATTTACACCTGATATTAAAGGACACTTCATCATTTTTCATCAGTCAGAAGCCCAAATGAACAGCTGTAATCATTCCTCCTGTTCATACTGAGCATTAGAAGATCCCTTCATAATGACCTTACAATGGAAGTGAATGGAAGCTAGTATACTAATATATCACTTTCTGATGTGCCTTCTCACAGCAGGGTGGGACATTCTCTGGTGTTTCTACTGTAAATACCTTTGGTCTGCTGTATAAAGTAGCACTCTTATATCATGTAAGAGTGCAGTAATTTCTTTTATTGGTAGCGTTGAGGGGAACCCTGATGTGACAATAGAAACACAGGGGTTTGAAAAACAGCGTAGCGTTCCTTTAAATACGCCTCAGACTCCTTCCAGCTGAGTGACAGAGCTGCTGCAGACTGCTGATGAAAGCAGGAATCATCAAAGAACAAACAGCCGATACTGTCATCCTCAATAATCTATATCTACTGTGACACAAGGCGACGGTAGCTTTTATATGACTGTAATATTATAACCACTGACGCGGTTGTTTCCCTTGTTTCCACAGGAAACGTCTTCACGTCGTCAGCTGATCTCACAACTGATCTCCTGTCAGCTCTGACGGATTCTGACGCATGTTTAATGTTTATTTATATCCTCTCAGGTATATAGATCCCCAGCTCTGAGGATCAGTGGGGGTTTATATGTGTGTGTGTGTGTGTGTGTGTGTGTGTGTGTGTGTGTGTGTGTGTGTGTTGGAGGGGGGTCACAGCTTCTCTCTGACTCTTGGAGGTTTTAATTGGCTGCCGGCAGGTTCAGTCCCAGGTGGTCTCTGAGCTGCAGTGACACATGCAGAGGTCTCGGTTCAGAGGAGGTCGGTCAGCTCACGGTTCAGTGCTCTGAACGCTGAGCCACCGACACCGAGACTACAACACATACTGTATGTAAACAATGTTTATATCTACAGCAGAGTATTTATTCACATTTTGAATTAATCTCTGTGAAACCAGCCTGCAATGCGGAAGTGCCAAAAACTGCAGTTCCTTGAACGACCACTTGAGGCTCCAAAAGTGAGTCAATCCCCATAGACCTCCATGTTAAAATGTCCAACTTTACAGCAGAAATAAACATGTTTACAGTCTGGTACAAACAACGGTTTTGGTCTCTGTAGCTAATTTCCTCTTTCATGACAACTGTACGGGGGGTGAATTTTTTTAAAACCCACCCATTTAAATTTTATTAAGCTGTAAAGTTCTGCATAATGAAGGACATGGCTGCTTTGAGTGACAGGTCCGCCAGCTGCTAGGTGGCTTGTTTCAGCTTGTTTTGGCCCGCCTCTTTGCCCATTTTTGATTGGCTGGGAGTTAGGCAGCGTCACGCACTGCCAAGATGGCGACGGACGGCAAAACTGCTCTTCAGAAACCAACGAGTGACGTCACGGTGACTACATCCATGTTTTTATACAGTCTATGTGTGAAACTAAAGAGACAGTAGGTCAAACTCTTTTACATGACAAACCTTCAAAGGAACTTTTCTGTCATCGCACCCTGAGATACTTCCAAAACCCCCAAATATATAACCTGTATATCTTATATGTACACAGAAACTTCTCAGTTTTAACAATTTCATATTATTATTATTAATATCAGCTCTTTCTCAATCAGTCAGAATAAAAGCCAACAGGTGCAGATTTACAGATAATTTAACTTCAAGTAAACAATGGATATAATTAAATAACTTCATATGTTAAATGTATTTCTTCTTTCATTTTCTTTAATTAAATTAGTTTATATTTAGGATGTACATGGAAAACAAACAAACAAACAAAAAACCCCAAAAAAAGGCTGCAGGCAGAGAAACAGTCAATCAGCTGAGACTGGCTGCACATTAAACAGGTGGATTTGATATTTATTGCTTATTTATTCTGTTTTTATATGTTTGAAAACATAACATAAAACATAAGTTAATGTAAATGTCACTGATATTTTTTAATGTGGTGAAACAAACACTGAGCACTTTATTAGGAACATTTATGTAATCTAATACAGCAGCTCTGCCATAAATTCTACTTTTATGAAGCTTCTACATTTTCAGTTTTTGTTGACGTTGTCAGAAAGGTGATAATTCTACTTTATGTTTATTATTGAGCTCATGGCGGGAGGTGATTGTGTGCTGGAGTGCTTTATATTGAAAAGTGTTCCTAATATTTTGTCCACTCCACTGACATATGTGAGTAATTGAAAATTCAGAAGCTTCGTAAAAGTAGAATTTACAGCAGAGCTGTTGTATTAGACTGCTCAGGGGTTCCTAATAAAGTGCTCGCTGAGTGTTTATGTCAATAATTTTCCTCACTGAGAGGAGGAGGAGGAGGAGGAGGAGGATGAAGGCTTTAACCCAACAGTGGACTTTGCTGCAGGAGACGTTGTTCATTTCCTGCGATCGTCCCCTAACCTTAACCTCGTGGTTATTACTGTAGCCATGACGACAAAGGTGGCCTAACTTTAAGGAAGTAGTAACTTTAACCCTCCACATGTTCACATGTTTCTCTTTTCTGTCACATCATAAAACCAGACTGGTCACCAGTGTGGTTTCTGCAAACCACAGAAATGTTGAATATCTACGTTTCAACACGTGAAATACGTATCATATTAACATTTCAACAGAACGTATCATCTCAACATTTCTGAAGTGACGTAGTTCACATGTGATCTACATGAGTTGATCTTTCATGTACAGGAGGAGGAGGAGCAGGTGGACGGTATCAGCAGAGAACACGGTTCGAGACCACCTCGAAACCGAAACCAATGTCCGCTTCCCGTTTCAACCGACTAAAGCGGATGTTTTTAGCGAGACGTCAGGACATTTGCAGCTGTTTTACTGGCGAGAAAACCGTCTTTTTTTTAGTGAGACATCGGCCGTTTTTATTTTATTTTTTATTTTTATTTGAACCCAAACCATGATCTTTCCCCTAACCAAGTGGTCTTTGTGCCTAAACCTAACCAGACCTGAACCACAGCGTTGTGACACCATAAAACATCATTATTCAACAGGTAGAAATGTTGATATGATGTATATTCAACGTTTCTGTGGTTTGCAGAAACGTTCAATGCCAACGTTTTCTTCTGGTGACTGTGTTGCATAAAACATCATTATTGTTTAACAGTGATGTGTGACGGTTTTTATAAAACATATGCAGATGATGTCGTCCTGCTGATTACTGCCGATAGAGACGCCAGATTAGAAAACGCCGCTATGTGTCGTTCTGGAGTCACGTGATCAAAACCACATGTCTTGCTTGTTTAATGTGGAGGGTTTGTTGTTCTCTGATGCAGACCTGACAGACAAGTACGTAGAAAATTAAATGATGTGGAAGGAAAAAAAAGGTTTGAATTTCACTTTTTCACACAAAAGTTTGGTCTCAGATCTTCATCGGGGCATCAAATTCACAAATTACACACGTTTGAACTAAAGACTGTAACAATTAATCAAAACACAGGAGTAAAAGAGAGAATATGGATGAAGGAAACAAAACAAACAGAGATTAATATGCTTATTGAGGTAAATCAATTGTTGCATCGATCGTCACAGTAACGAGTGCCGGAGGCTCTCAGAGAGTCACAGAATCTGTTTTACAAACTAATGAGGAACATTCAGGCAAAGTCACTGGGAGATCCTTTTAAAGACACACAAACCAGTGACGCCCACTAACATCAAACCCATCAGCCTGAAAGTGTGAGCTTCTCAATTGCTCCCATTTTCAGCCTTCATGCTCTGAACAAAATGTCCAACAGCTCTGATGGGCTTAAAGCAAAGTAAAAAAAAAAACTTCTCAGCTTCTCTTTCAGACGACACAATGACTCCTCTGCTGTCAGACGAGCGTCTGGAAGAAAAGAAGCTTCAATTTGCTGCTGACACCCATGTAATGATGACATTATGACCCTTTACTGCAGTAGAAGTCCTGCATGAAAAATCCTCCTACAGTAAAAGTACATAAGTATTATGAGCTTGATGTAGTTAAAGTATTGCAGTAAAAGTACATAAGTATTTTGAGCTTGATGTAGTTAAAGTATTGCAGTAAAAGTACATAAGTATTATGAGCTTGATGTAGTTAAAGTATTGCAGTAAAAGTAGTGGTTTGGTCCCTCTGACTGATATATTATTATATATGACGTCATTAGATTATTAATAGTGAAGCATCAGTGTTAGAGCACCATGTTACTGTTGTAGCTGCTGGAGGTGGAGCTAGTTTACACTACTTTATATACAGTTAGCTAGTTTAGTCCAGTGGTTCCCAACCTAGGGGTCGGGCCCCTCCAAAGGGTCAGCAGATAAATCTGAGGGGTGGTGAGATGATTAATGGGAGAGGAAAGAAGAAAAAACAAAGTTCTGATACACAAATCTGTTTTCAGTTTTTGGACTTTTTCTCTAATCTTTGATTTTTGCTGAAATATTGGATCATTTGAACATTTATTGAAATGAAAGCATGTGAGAAGTTTAGAGGGAAAAATCACTATTTGGTGGAGCTGTTAACAACTCATAGACATGTGAAATGTGACCCCGACTACACACTGCTTTTTGTAAGACGTCAAAAGACAAAAAGGTTGGAAACCACTGGTTTCATCTTTAACAATGTGTTGTATTTTAAAAGCTTGTTATATTATCCATTGTGTCAAATCTTCATCTGAAAAGTAACTAAAGCTGTCAAATAAATGTAGTGGAGTAGAAAGTACAATATTTCACTCTGAAATGTAGAAAGTAGCATCACATGGAAATACTCAAGTAAAGTACAAGTACCTTGAAATTATACTTGAGTTCAGTACTTGAGTAAATACACTCAGATTGGGTATCATAGTACATCAGAAACAATATTTCCAGCTAATAATAACTCAAACAGTCTTCATTAATCACAGCTTCTAAACTTCTCAGACTGTATTTCTTACTGAGAATTTTAAAGACATAAAGCTGAAGAAGTGAATCCTTAAAGTAGTGAAAGTGCTGAGTTTTGCATTTCACACTCTTGATTTATGACCTGAGTCGACTGTGGGGAAAAATATAATTTTTTACTGAACCCAAAATGCCATCTGTGATGAAACTGCAGGAGTACGTAAAGCAGAGAGAGAGTGACTTCCAGTTCTGCTCTTTAAACTGTCCAGAAACTACAAATCCTCCCAAAAAGATATAAAGAATAAAACTACACTCGGGGTCTGGAAGTGACAGCTTGTCTGTTTATGCGTCCGAACTAAACTGCTCTCTCGCTCCACGCTTTTTATCTCTGTTTTATTCTGCTTCTGCACGTGTTGGAAGTGGCGTCTGCTCGCTCGCTCGCTCGCTCGCTGCTCTCTGGTTGGTTTTATTTTTTTGCAGATTGAACACATTCATATTCAGATGTATGTGAATCAGCTGCTCACAGATCATTCACAGATATTTACATGTAAATCATGTTTGATATTAGCATGTGGAATCTGCTATTTGCATCTCACAGGCGACTATTTATAAACTGCACAATAAAAAAAACGTTTTTTAACAAATGAACTGTCTCTAAAATGCAAACACACACACACACACACACACACACGCTGGCCTGCAGCTGTGTGGTGCAGAGCTGCAGCAGCTTATTTCTGCAGGCAGGTCCTGAAGTGTCTGTTAGATTCATGGACCGGTTTTAAGTCAGGTGTATCTGCACGCCGCAGCTCTTCATCACAGTGACAGTCTACCATCATTAAACAGGAAATTTGTTCTCTTAATTACAGCTGTTAAGACTTTTACTGCTGTTTAAAGTGGCCATAGATTGTATAAAGACGGAGGCAGCGAGGTGGAACACCTGTTGGTTTCACAGTGGTCGGCGCCATCTTTTCCGTTTGGAGCCAGGAACCTTTTCACGCTCTGCAGATACGCCCCGCTACCTCAGACCAGTAGAGCTACTTTAGCTAAACAGAGAAGGTATCATAATCAAGTCACATTAAACTTAGTGAAGTGTGAGTCCTGCAGTCGGGGAGAACAGCAGCTAACTGTCAATCAACATCCACACAGCAGACATCAAAGCTGCTATAAGTCTTCAAATCTTATTAATAGAGCAATAATTTCCAAATGATCACCAGCGCACTTATTAAAAGGACCTCAATCTAGAGATTGAGACCAGAATGACTCGTTGAAAACAAAGATTGACTCAGTATTTCTTTTAATGGGAGTCAGTTGGAGCAGCTAGCGGCCGTCGGTGGCACTTTAAGGGACTTAAACATTGGCTTCAACCTCCAACTGTGGTAGCTGCTGCTTGTTTATACTGCTGGTCTTATATTCATAAAGCAAACATGTGATGGTACGTCTGACTGTTGCTGTTATGAGCTGAAGACGTTGTAGCTTCTGCTTGAAAGCTGCATTAACTAGATTTTTTTGGTAGTTGTGGCTAACATGTTAGCAAGCAGCTGCCTGCTTCTACATCAAGCCCCCAAGAACATAGCGGCCAAACCGTGTAATTACAACATCACTTAACGCTATTGGGCCCAAAAAGACTTTTTCCCATAGACTCACATTGTGAAAGAGACGTCTGTAAATCAACGGATGCATTTTTTTTGAGCATTACAACCACCGTGAAATGACTCGTCTCACTCCGATCACATTTCAAAAGCCTTGAAGAGCCGCACATTGAATTGTTTTATCCCCATTCAAGTTAGCCGGAGGGCTAAACCGGAAGTAGCCGACTCAGCCGGCGGAAGTCACTAGTGCACCTGCTCTATGGGCCCAATGATCCTGGGAGATCTGGGTAATTTTACATGCAGAAGTCGAACTTTTTTGGCTCTGTATCCAGTTCTCTTTCTACATCCATGATCCACATCCAGCAGACACAAAGCAACATGATCGTCCCGCTGGAGTCGTGTTTGTGTCCATCTGATGAATGTTAGTCCACCGTTCACTCTCCTTTCAGCTCTGGTTTGAATTTAAAATTAAAAATTTCAAAAAAAATGTAAAACATGTGACTCTATAGCAGCTAGATGTTCCACTTTCTTCACTATCTAGTCACTAATCTTCTCTGTCAGCTGCCTTTCAGTCGTTTCTGTCAGGCTTCTGTCTCAGTCTCATCACATATATGTTAATATAAAAAAAATAATGATTAGAGGCACTTAAATTATCTATATCATCATTACACCACTTCTTAATCATATTCTTTAACTGAGGAAGAATCTGCACACACATGACAGTCAAACCAGGTGTTTATATGTCACATTGTCCTGCATCCTGCTCGTCTGATGTGGTTTAACTAATTCAGGCTAACATGTTGTTATCAGGTTAAAATAATCCTGTTTATTCTCATCCAGCTAATTTGGTTCTTTGCAGGCAGTTTGAGGATTGATTTGTTCATCCTGGATGTTAAATAATGAAGGCAGAGTGAGGAGATGATGTGATTATAGTTACATGAGGTCGGTGTGTTGGGAAAACTCCCAGCATGCTCTGGGGCAAAAGATTCAAGGACATACTTCTAATTGTACGTGTTCTACATGGAGCTGCACAATGTTTCCACACTTTAAAACATTTACTTGTGTAATTTATCATTGATAAGTAAAGGTTACTCTACATTATACAATTAGATGCTGATATTACAGCAACCGATGGTAATTATGTATCGTTAACCTGCATGTTTCTCATCTCAAATTATAATCATATCGATATTCTTTCATTATAAATGTCAGAAAGCGAGACGTGTATCTGAAAATGATGCTCGTGGTTCAGACTAAGAAGGTCTCACGATCAGCTGACTGTCAATAAACTGCACTCCGGGACTTGTTGCTATGACAACAGTTCCTGATGAATTTTAAGCAGCTCTGAAAAACCAAAAGATGCAGAATCATGTCAAATCATCAACAGTCTGACCTGGAATAACTGGGTTATCTATATATTTGGGATGTGCAGAGGGTCCAGTATGTGTATTTGTTGAGGCAGCAAAATTATTTGTATTCGAATAAAAGTGGAAAGAGGCTTAAAAATCTAAAATTTATAATTTTAGAAAATTAAAGAAGAAAAGTGATGTCCAAATTAGGAAATGTGCGTCATGTAGCAGGTGGATGTGACTCCCCTCACTGAGACGTCACAGCGGAGCAGAGGAGAGACACTGAGATAGCAACTATAACTGACCTGCTCGCTGGTATTTAATGTGTTTTGTTTTTTTTCTTCCCAAAAACAAATAATTCAAAAAATATTTGTATGAAACAAATATTCGTAAAAAAAAAAAATCCCACTATTTGTGCTTTGCTGAATAACGTATTTGTATTCAGGCACACCCCTGGTATATAGTGTTGGTTTCTAACTGAAAACCAGGACACACATAACCAGAACCAGATCAGAACCAGGACCCGAGTGTGTCTGTAAACACGTCTTCATCATCACCTTTTAGTCTACAAAATGTAAGATGTGATGTAATTATATATCATGTTTATGATGCACAGATTGAAGATTACAGTGTCTTAAAACCAAGTTTTACTAAAATATACACAAGTTCTGAATTACCACACTCCCTCCAGTACACACCTGCACACACACACACACACACACACACACACACACACTCTCTCTTTTCAGCAGCCTCCTCTTCTTCTTCATCATCTCCCTCCTGGGTAGAGGCTATAATTAGCGGCGGTCCCCGGGGACCCCTGCAGGCACAGATGACCCATCTTGGACGCTCTGAAATTAATGATCCACATGCTGTCCTGTCACGCACACACACACACACACACACACACACACACACACACACACACACACGCACACACACACACACGCCGCATTATTTACTGTTAACTTTGGCTGCAGAGGAAACGCTGCATTTTTCTTCATTAACCCGTTGTGACCTGCAGCGACCTCTAAGAAAAACATTCAGAAACCTGCGGCTCAGTTTGAAAACAAGCTGCTGCAACCGGAGGGACTGACAGAAATGTCAAATTCACTGAAAGCTTTATTTCTCAGCGTCTGTAGCAGATACAAACATGAAATAAAAAAACATTCCAGAGCTGAAACCTTTGACTTTAAATGGAAACTATTGTCTTCACCCTTTAACATTTGTTTTTAAAAATCAATAAACCAAAAAAACTGAAGAAAAAAAAAAAGAATATGTTCACATTTTAGAGAGATTTGTTTACAAGTGAACATGTAAGAACGTCATCCTACTGGACTGTTCTTTCAAGCCAATAAAACAAACACACTGACAGTGTTGGTGCATTAACTATATCATAGTTTGTTCACGGTGTACACAGTCGGTGTGTGACATCATCCCACTGTAATCCGTTGTTGTTTTCATTCTCAAAGTAACTGCTGCGCTCAGCGTCAGTGTTGTTGCCCAACGCTCAGCTCGTCAGCTATTGTAACCGTCTGAAGCGCAACTTTAGGAACTTTTTCGCGTCCACACGGAGGCTGAGAGCGCTGAAAATGCATCTTGAAAACAATGACATCATCTAAAACACATTCACGTCACATCTGGCTCTGAAGGAAGAAGCAGGTAAACGTCGCACCCTCGGTCCTGAAGGGATATACACACAAATGTCGCATCTGGTCTTCAGGCAGTGTGTTTATCCACAAATACACCCCGAGGATTGTGGGAGACAGAGACTACCTCAGGAACCGAGGACGCCACCACCACCTCTGAAAACTGTGGGTTTGCCGTCCGGCCCGCCGCCGCCATCATCAGGAGCGAACTGCTGCAGACGCTGAACAGTCTGAGCTGAGAGGACGAGGCTCAAACTGCAGAAACACACCGACTCAAACCTTCACTGATGTTTGAGTATGAAAGATCTTTTTTTTTTATAGGAGGGTGAAGCTTCGTATCTGACTATAAATGAAGCTCAGCAAAAGTTTAATCATGAAGTCTTCATGCTTTCTCTTTTATTTACATCTCTGCACTCCCTCTATATCTTATTCCTCCGTTGTTGTTCAGAAACTATTAAAAACACATCAGTGAGTCACAGCGCTGCACTGGATGACATGTTCCTTCATATTATACAGTATATTTTCTAGAGAGTGAAAACATGATGCTGTTATTAGTCTTTGGAGACGTTTCTAATCAAACTAACATGACCAAACTCTCCATGATGAAGGAACATGTCACCCAGTGCAGCGCTGTGACTCACTGATGTGTTTTTAATAAGATATATCAGGCTTTGATACAAACACAATACTTGTTAGTAGATCAGTTCAGTGATGGTTTGGATCCAGGAATCATCAGACTTTTCCTTAAAAATCATCAGTAGACTGATCGACCTCACAGCTTCCTGATCATTTCTGTACATTCCCTTTTTTCATTCTTTGCACAACAACTTCACTTCACTTCACAGCACAAAATCATGAATCACGTTAGATATTTATGACAAAGTATTATTAGAAAAGTATTATTTAAGAGTTTATCACCAAAATAAATCAGCTGATCTGTTTCTTCAGGACTGAGTTTGATTGATTTGATCAGCAACTGTTTTCAGATTCTGATTCAAATATTAGTAAAAGTCTTATTTGTCAAACTGAGTCACTTTGCACAATGTTTCAAACATTATCTATATCTTTTAATAGTCAAATATTATTTTAATACATTTTCTGCAGAAAACGGCATGAGAGAATGAAGATAAGGAGGAAGATGAACTATTAAACTCTGACACTGAGTGTCACGTCTACCTGAAGCTGCTGACTCACCCGGACCGTCTCTGATTAAGATAACCTTTGTCATAACATAACAAGGACACTCACTTTCATTTCTTTTCCACATCATTGCTGTTATTGATTTACTCTGAAGGAGGTTTCCTCCACGTCTTCTACAGATCCTGCAGATAAAAGTGAAGGTAACGTTTTTCCTTTGAGGTCAAACTGAAAGATTTACTGAAGTGTTTGTTTTTGTTTTTAAGGTGCAGATGTGAAACGTTCTGCCCCAAACACACAGGCTTCATTCTGCCCCAAACACACGGGCTTCATTCTGCCCCAAACATCTGCTTCAACCAACGGGTGACGTCACGCTTCACTACGTCCATCTTTATATTCATCTTTATATGGATATAAACTGCAGCTGCAAAGATTAATCAATTAATCAATTACAGTCAGTCAACAGAAAGTTAATTAGCAACTATTTTAATCATCAAATAATCATTTTTTAATAAAAAAAAAAAAGCCAAACATTTGCTGGTTTCAGCCTCTCAGATGTGATGATTTGATGGTTTTTTGTGTCACACATGACAGTAAACTGAATATCTTTGGATTTTGGATTATTGATCAAGACATTTGATGACGTCACCATGTGTTCTGACAAATTATAACAAGTATTTTTCACTATTTTCTGACATTTTATAAACAAAACAATTAATTGATTAATCGAGAAAATAATCTGCAGATTATTTGATGATGAAATGATATAATTAAATGATATAAATAACAGGAGGAGACACGTTAACAGAGGATGATTATTTATTAGTCTTAAAGGAAAAAATTCTCCACACTGATCAGATTTACAAAAGCAACAAGACAGGATGTAGAGAAGAAAAGAAATGAGCTTTAAATAAAGGTTTGTAGCTAAAAACTGGAATAAATTATTAAAAAGACAAATTGTTAATGAACATAATATCTTATTACTGTAACACAGATGAATATGAACAGACCTACAGTCGGTTTGATCTGCTGTGAATCAGTGGATGACTTGTTAACATGCTGCGTTTTCCCGTTGCTTCGGTTTCTTTTCACACAGAATAAAATTCAAGCGAACTAAAATCCGTCACAGGGGGGAACATTCTCTCCTCTCATTGGTCAGATGTGTCTGGGGCGGAGTCAGTCTGCCCAAATATCCATAATAATGATAGTAATAACATATCTTATTCATACAACAACTCAAAGTGTTTCACATCAATAAAATCTAAAGGATAAAACACAAGAAACAAAAGAAAATCTATAAAAGAAAAAAGATCAAATAAAATCTAATAAAAACAGAAAATTAAAGTGAGTTAAACACAAAGCATGAATCAGTCTTTTGGTGTCTTCGTTTAGAGAGGAATGGTTGCAAACAGGAAACATTTCTAAGATGGTAAAATGCAGGCAGGTGATTCTTTGCTTCATGTTCATCAGGAAACATACAAGCTGCTAGAAACTGATGTCGCTCATCTGCATCCAAACATGCAGAGCTCAAATTACTGATTACTGAGTCCAGATCTGCCCAAACTAATCCTTCCAAGGAGCAAAACGTGCTCATTCTTGCTTGTGTACTTTGTGTATTGATGGAGGATTAAACATTGGATCCATTAGGGGGCAGATTGGGGACTAATATCATCCTCTGTCAACACCGGAATATCTTCCTTGAACTTCCGCTTTTGCACAACGTAAACAGAAACCATTATACAGTCTATGTTGAGATCACATCAGAAAAAGCAGCAGCGGCGACATCGAGAATCAACATAGACACATCATATAGAAATTAGAGACAGTATGAATGAAGGAGAATATATATGTTAAAAAACAAGGATAAGGATAAATATAAAAACAGATGTTTATCTGTAAGAATGTGTAGTTCACTTTGTAAATTTAAAAAAAACTGTTTAAACAAATATAAAACATCTTGAACATCTTTGTGTATGAAACATTTCTTTAGTTTTTGTGTAGGGTCAGGCTATACAGATATAACAAGGTAAAGCTTCAGTCTGAACTTTTTCAGTCAATATTTTTTTGTTTTTCTTTTAATTTAATGTTGTTTTTTTTCTATGTGCATTCTTTTTGAAAAACAACAGAAATAATTGACTACTACCAGCTCCTGGAGAGCCAGTTTGAATGGGCCTGATGCAGCTGATAAAATTAATAATAATAATAATGTTATCTATAATTTACAGGCGATACGCTTAAATTTTTCAGTAGAGGAGATGCTGGATCATCAGCCAGTATGAACACAGACCCAGTACAGCCATCATCAGCCAGTACGAACACAGACCCAGTACAGCCGTCTGACTCAGGGTCTGAGCTGCTTGTATGTGATGCTGCTTGTAGTTCACCTAACAGACCAGTTGCTGCTCCACTAAACGACCAGCAGACTTCCTGAGGACTTTGTTAGTGAGCAGACGTCCGTTCAAACCAGGACTGGATTTTACCATAAAGAAGAAGAAGATGTTTCTATTCAGGCTTATTACACAGACAGGAGCTGACTTTCATACTCAATCAAAAACAACACTGTGTATTGTTTTTGCTGTAAACTCTTTTCTATAAAAGACTATAAAACAATAAAGGAAGATATGAATGAATGATCAAATATCAACGTCATTCTGAAACACACAGACGATATGATTCAGTGGAGAAAACTAAATACAAATGACAGTTTTGGAGGCTGAAAGAAAGAGATGCTGGGATGTCCTGACGTCTTTAATAAGTATCATCCAGTTTCTGGCTGAAAGAAACATCTCATTCATTCTTTTTTTTTACTGCAACGTTGGGTTCAGGTGATGATATTCAGTCTGTGTTTTGTACATAAAAATAAAACAAATATTTAAAATAAAATAAAAACTTTATTGGTCCATAGTTTTCTTGGTTGTCTTTGTAATTAATAACACTAGGCGGGAAATTCAAATCAATACAGCTCAGTGACAGCATCGGCACCGCTGTCAGAGACACTTAGAAACAAATGAAACGAAAATATCAAAGCGGCGCCCAAAAAACAGCACGACAAAAGAAAAAAAAATTTTGGCAGAATTTTCTGCCAAACTTATGAAACTATATTTGGAACGGTAAATCCTGTCAGACGTGAAGAAGGATGCAGTATGTTGACAGGTGGGTTCCTGCATAGGAATTAAAAATGTTAACGGAACATTAATGAATCTGTGACAATGTGTAACAGGAAGGAGTCAAATGTTCAGGACCATGGACAGCTCCCGTATCTTTACAGACGCAGCACCTTAATATTAATTTGTGCCTCGTAGAATAAGCTGATACAGATGGCGACAAGACTCAGGAAGCAACAGTGACTCAAGTAAGAGACTCAAAGTACATCTCTATTATCTTGGACTAAAATTATTATTATTTATTATTGTTATTCTGAGAAACGTAGAGATGAAGGAGCTCTTCCTCAGCTCTGTAAATGTTGAGGTCTGTCCACCGTCATCTCAGATAAGCTGAATGAGCTGAAGATTCCATTTGAAGATTGCAGAGGGCCAGAAGCTTATGATAAAAGGGGACAACATGAAGGGCATCACCAAGGAGTACAAGCCAGACTGATCAAAAACAAACAAACAAAACAACCCGGAGTGATGTTGGTCCCATGTGGAGTATAAACTCTAAACCTTGTCATTGCAGATGCTGCCAAATCTTCAACAGATGCAGTTGGGTTTTTTGGGGCAAAAGCTCTTCATATTCTTTCTACAGAGTGTTCATGCAATCAGGTATCAGGCTTGTGAGGGTCGGGAGGAGTTACAGGAAGTCAGACAGACAATCAACCATCATCCTGTGGCCAAAGTGGAAGCTAAAGCATTTTCAGATGGAAGTTTTGTCTTAACACTTCTTGATTTGCTGTGTTGTTTACTGTGAGATACTGACTGACAAAAAACAAGCTCCTCCAGTCCGTCTCAATGCAGCCGGATACAGCAGTGAATTTAATCTCGAATGCAAAGGCCTCCCTCACCACGTACCAGGAAGCTGGATTCTCTGAGGCCCAAACAACAGCCAGAAGTATTTGTGAAGAAATGAATGCGGAGGCTGTTCTGAGAGAGAAGAGACTGAGAAACAGTGAGAGACATTTCAGCTATGAGGCTCCTGATGAACCAGTGACTGAAAAACCTTTAAGTCAACTACTTCAACGCTGTGGTCGACTCTGCTGTGACATCCACGGATGAGAGATTTGAAACATTTGGTTTGAGTGCTGCTGAACTTTCAGCACCGAGTCTCAGATGTCCAGTAAATCTTTAAAAGGTTCGCTGCATGGAAGCTGAAAACACTGTAACCTTCAGTGATGACTGACATGAGTGGAGCTGATCCAACACACCAGATTCAGAACTGATCTGATCTGCCATCAGATAAGATGAGTCTTTGAGCTGCTATCCTAACCTTCAGATAGCCCAACAATGCCGTCACCCTACCAGTAACAGCAGGTCTCCCATGTGTCAGTGGTCTGGTCATCATGAGCATTAATCATGACATGGGGAAACACACGTCCTATGATGACATCATTGATGATTTTACCTCAAGAAAGTGCAAAAGAGCTGATGATGCTGATGCTGATGCTGGTGTTGATGCTGATGCTGATGCTGATGATGTTGATGTTGATGTTGATGTTGATGTTGATGTTGATGTTGATGCTGATGCTGATGCTGATGCTGATGCTGATGCTGATGCTGATGCTGCTGATGCTGATGCTGATGATGTTGATGCTGATGCTGATGCTGATGCTGGTGCTGATGCTGGTGCTGATGATGTTGATGTTGATGTTGATGTTGGTGCTGATGCTGATGATGCTGGTGCTGATGCTGGTGCTGATGCTGGTGCTGATGCTGGTGCTGATGCTGGTGCTGATGCTGGTGCTGATGCTGATGCTGATGATGTTGATGTTGATGTTGATGCTGATGCTGATGCTGATGTTGATGTTGATGTTGATGTTGATGTTGATGTTGATGCTGCTGCTGATGCTGGTGTTGATGCTGGTGCTGATGCTGTAGAGGGAACCAAAGCTAATCACAGAGTTTTATAGGTTTTGTTTTACTATAACTATGGCGTTGTAACTTTTGAAGATATGTCTGTTCTCATGGGGTGGGGGGGTTACGTTTACTGACTTTTTTTTTTTTTGGACTGAGCTGTCTGAGCTCCTCTCTGCCTTGTCGGATTTCCCGCACCTGGTCGTCAGTGGAGCTGTACATCAACTCCCCCGGACCAGTGCTTCTTCCCGTTTTGCCACTGAGCTGCTGCTGGTTGGACTGGTGCTGTCGAGTTTTTGCTGTTCATACTCTGGGTTGCTGTCAGCACTTTGATACAGCTCTGGGTAACTTGATGATTTTTTGCTTTCCTTTTTTCTCTCCTGTATTGTGGCTAGCCATGGAGCGTAGCATTGTCTTTTTTTTTTTTATTCTGTAGCCCAAGTGAGACTTTTCTTTTCTAGTTAGAGTGGGATTTTGTTTGTTGTTTTGGCCTCTGAGACCCTGACGCCTAAGTTGCTTCCTCTTCTTTTTTTACTATATCAGTCAGTTTATCTGTTAATAATCCTTTTTGTTAATAAATGGTTCTAACTGTCACACTTTCCAATTGTTTTAGCTGCCTTTTTCCTACCATTTCCCCCCCGAGACATTAGAGGTCGTAACAATATACTTAAACATATAACTGCAGCCATAGCCTATAGGCTTATGTTTACATTGTATAGCCAAAGCTTATTGTATAATATTGTTTGGCAGGCAGCAGAGACAAAGTTCAGTGTTATATTTCATATTTTTTACATTTTATATTTTCTGCAATTTCTTATTGATGTTAATGTTACAGTAATATTCATTTAAATTATCTTCTATTCCATAAATATCATCTGTTTATACCTCATTCTGATGTATATATGTCTACTTATTCTTAGACTGACAGACAGAGCAAACTGTTGTAAAGGAGGGAGGATTGTAGTGGGAGCACTGGGGTGTCAGGTGTGACTATATGGTTTATATGGTTTACATGTGTGGGTCAGGTTTGAGGGCCCCTTAGCAGGATTTAGCTTGAGGCCCCATGCAGGTCTGGACCGGCTCTGCTTTCTAGTTCTAGTTAAAGTACAGTAAAAATATGGCAGCAGGAAGCAACAATAAAACACACTTTATTGCACCAGAAGTTACTGCAGTTAAATAAACTACTTATTACACACTGACAGGAATTTCAGTGTTTTGTAAAAATATTTCATCAGTGTCAGCGTATTTGGGGCTATGTGTGTATATGAGTACTGTTGTATTATTGTGGTTTTTGGACTTCACGCTGCATTTTTTCCCCTCAAATACACCACAGTCTCTCTCCTCTGGTCTATTTTAAGGGTCAGTTAACACTGTTATCTCGAGCATGTTGCCACACTGATGTTATGTGCTTAAGTAGATCCTCACACGGTGCCGCTGGCATGACTGAAGACCACAGATCTCGTTCCGTTACGTTAAAAGGGACCCCGTGTTCAAGCTCAAACTGGAAGCTGTGAGATGTAGCAGTTGTGATTCAATAAATGTGTTTCAGTGTGTTCAAATGAAATGAAGTGACCTCCTGATAATAATAATAATAATGCAGATTCACAAATGTGCAAATTTAAGATTCATCACATCACCAGACACGGACTCCAGCTCATGGGATACACTGACTCAGACACGTGTGCACTACTACGCCCCCCCCCAAACACCCCAAATGACAATTTCTATCACGCTTTCTGGTTCTGGCTTTGCACACGAGTACATTTCTATCGGTCAGGGGTCATTAAGCAGCTGTCTGACGTCTCCCTCTCCGTGCTGCTCAGTGATCTCTCAACATCAACCTACTTTTCAATAGCTTTCTCCTCATTTCATTAACTCCAGTGAAAAAAAAAAGACAGGACTAAAGTCACAGTACAACAATGTCAGACCGTTCAAACCTGGAAAAACTCAGACTGGGCTGCAGAGAGCTGAAACCCCCCCCCCCCCCCCCACTGTTCCCTTTCTCTGTTGTTTTTCTTCACTTTTCTGATCAATTTCACTGTTTCTACTTAACTGCAGGAACGTGCAAACATGTTGTTTGTTCTCTAATGTCGTCTACATGTGTTGTGATTCTTACACAAAGAAATAAAGTGGATTAATGTGCATAAGAACCTTTTCAATGCTTCCAGCAGGTAGGAAACACTCCTCCTCCTCCTGCTCAGCGATAAATCAACCTGACTGCAAGACGACCACAATGAGGACGTGGATGTGTGCCTCTTATTCAACATTCCTGTCAAGTAATTTGTGGGTTTTGATTTTCGCCAACACACACACACACACACACACACACACACACACACACACAACACTTAAATAATTCTGGGGGCTGTGAGACGCCTTCCAGCAGCTTGTTTTCCCTCCTCAGCAGACGACGAGCGGCGGAAGGAATGCAAATAGGACAGCGGGGATAGAAGAGAATCAGTGAAGTGTATCTGGGCGTACAGGTGTACTGTTTGACAGGGGATGAATGTTTTGGTGTAATGCATTCAGAATGAGGCAGGAAGCCGGAAAGAACATGCTGTGAACAGATAAGTACGATGAGTAACACCCGAACAGGTTCAACAATGAAATGGGGGTTTTTTTTGTGATTGTGCAGAATCCAGCAGAGGATCATGGGAGTCCCAGTGAGATGACACAGATTCACTGATGTTATACCTCGCAAAAAAAAATACAGAGTATGTAGATGACAAATCATCCAGAGACAGGGGAAAAGTTAGGAAGAAAGAGACAAAAAGCCACATGAAAACATTTTATTTTAGGAAATTTCCAATGGAAACAAGTGTATATGAAGATGCTTTCTGAAAATTTCCATTCATTTTTTTGTATCCCTGATATCTTCTCTCCATCTGCCCTGCACTGAGAAAAACATATCAGTGATTTCAGGGAAAACTATCACACATTCACATCCAGACACCTAAAACTGAATCTGTGTCTGATAGACAACGATGTGCCAGAAAACACTTAACAAGCACCACTAAACAAAACTTGAGGTTAACTGTACAAAGTTTACTGCTTATTGCTGCCAAATATCAGTTAAACGGTGTGTGATGAGTCACATCAACATAAGATTGACATGATTTCCAAAACTACAAAAACAAAGTTTGCAAAACACCAAAAAAAAAAGACCTGACAGAGGAATATTTTGTCTGTTACACTCAGTTAACAGATATGTTATCACTTAGTTTATTGACAAATATTAATATTTGTCTGTAAAAATGTTGGCGGATAATAGAAAAATGCTTGTGACAAGTTCCCAGAGCCCAGCTGACATCTTTGAATTGTTTGCTTTGTCTGACCAACAAACAAAGATATTCAGTTTACTGTCATATAAGACAAAAAAAAAAGCAGGAAAAAAATGTTTCATGTAGATTAATTTCCTATTAATCATCTAAGGAGACAATAGTACATGTTTTTAAATCTTCCTGCATTGACTGTAAATCTAAATCTCACCTGCAGCTGGTTCAAACTGGTTACCAGTCAAATACAGACTTGGCACCAGATTATCTTCCCGAACTCCTCCTTCGTCCTTTTAATAGTCATTATGAAGTTTATTTATTGATCTTTTTTCCCCTCCCTCTATTATTTATATGTTCTCTGTGTAATGCTGTTGTGTTTTTTAGGATTTAATCCCATTTTTATTTATTTTCCTCTTGATCCTCATAACTATGACTGTTTTTATTTGATTATAGTCTTGACTCAACATCATTTCATCTCATTCATTCGGTTAATAAAGAAAAAGACATGAACGTGTAAAGTCTTCTTCTTTGTTGCTGTAGTCATGACGACAACCATTTAGGAGTTATTGGTGTGCAGGTATTTATGCAGTGTGCTTACTCACTACCTGAACCAGAGTTTATTGCCGTTTCTTGTTTCATCCCGTCTCTTACTGATGCAGATTACGATGCGCTGCGATGTTGCCGTCCTGAATCTGTCAGTGCAGATGAGACACGGAGCTGCACGGGAGCCTTTAGCTCGTCTGTTACTCATCAGTCGTCTCCCGCTGTCATCCGACATGTTGTCTTCAGACGTCACATCACGCTAAGACGGAGCGGTTGAACCCCATCGTCTTGTCTGCGTACATAAAAATCAAAACGCACCTCTTTGTAAATACAACTGCGTCGCATGCAGCGGTAAGTCAGAAGACATGTTCCTCTTCGTGCTCTGAAGCCTTCATCTAATCTGCTTTATTACTCCTGACAACCTTCAACAGACTTGAGCGATCACCGGAGTGAATTACACACTCGACTGTTGATGATTCGCCACTTTAAAAGACCCTTCAACTGCTCATTCAGAAACATCTCGGTCTTTATGAACATGATGAAGAGCAGTGAATGAAACTCACACACTGTCAGATACGTGACTGTCGTATAGTAAACTTATGACAACACTGATTTTAAAAAACCTGATACTCAAAAACAAAAAATAATCTATGAGAGCAGACACAGACATGCGACATAACCTCAACATCCGACTCTGGAGAAGGACTTTGTCTTCTCAAGAACTATTGACACTTCAACACATATTTGCATTTTTGGTCTTCTGAAAGAGTAAACACCATACTCGGGAGAATTGGGAGTAATAGCTTTTACATCTGTGATCGCTAAACGCCGCCTCCTTCTTTACTGGAAATCCACAACAGCTCCTTCCAACACTCAGTGGATTAAGGAGGTTATGTCCTTTTTTAAAAGTAGAGAAAGTTAGATATTCAAGAAGGGGAAACTTGAACAAATTCTACAATAAATGGCAACTGTTTATGGATTCCTTCCTTCCTTCCTTCTTCTATGTCTAAATACCCTTTTCACTGTATTGTCTATTTGGTTCTATATGTATATATTTTTTGGTGACCGTTATTTGTTCTTGAAAATGTGTAAATCTGATGGTGTAAACAAACACGTCTAATGCTGACACCGATGTGCCCAGATATTTGTAAGTGCCTTTGTTATTCTTGTATACACATCAATAAAAATATGAAACAGAGGGACCTTGATGAATAAACCACCTTTCTCTCTCCTCGTTTCCTGTTTCTCCTTGTTTCTTCAATGTCAATGGTCCAATAAAGGCGAAAATGAGCCAACTGAACTGAACTAATGCAACTTGAGGGCTTTTCCCGTCATTTCAATACAATTAGGTTTCTGTGGCACCATCTAATGGACATGAGAGGAACTGCAGCTTGATTTTAGGGGGCCGAGTGTTCATGCGGCGATCTGCAGTGAGTCTTTTCTATGCTTGATTGCCGTGATCGTTGTGAACAATTTAAGGAAAGGAAGCGGGGGGGGGGGGGGGGGGGGGGGGGGAAGAGGAGGTGTCAGACTGTGACTAAGGCCTCTTCCCTCCCTGGTTAAAGGAAACGTTCAGTCCTTGCAGAATAAACTTGATGAGCTACAAGGAAATGTTCGCTTTCTTCCAGGACGAACAGAGACAGTTGCGTCAGGCGTTCAGAGTCTTGGCTCACCGAGAAAGGACTCAGATAGCGATCTGTCGGATTCGGTCGGCTGCTCCATTTCTCCTGGATCAGAAAGCAGAGGTGACACGAGAATCTATTGACTCTATGTCAGTAAGCACTACTGTATCTCTGTGACTGTCAGAGAAAGACTCGTCTGATGTTAAACTTCTATCTGTGTTGCTCCGTCCTTTCTATTTACCCCGTGAATTCCCACAAATATACATAACAACTGTGTATATTCATCCTAAGGCAAAACCTGCTGCTGTCACAAGCATTATATTTGATCTAGTGCAAGAACTACAGTCCATTTCACCCGAAGCACCGAACCTCATACTTGGAGATTTCAACTGTGTCTCTAAAAAAAAGTCTTCTATCAACATGTAACTTGTCCAACCAGGCAGAATAAGACGTTACATCTCTTTTATGGGACCCCCCCCTCCCAATACAACTGTGTGCTGCTTCACCACATATAAAACTGTCCTAAAGAGAGAACAAATCCAGACCAAAGAGGTTAAATCTGGTCTGAGGAATCCACTGCTTGTGCACTGACTGAAAGATGTTCAGAGACTCCTGTAAGGACATTGATGAACTCACTGATGTAATCTGTTCTTATGTTGCCTTTTATGAGAATATCATTATTCCTACGAAAAAGATCAAGGTTTACTCTGATAATAAACCTTGGATGTCTGAGGCAGTTCAGTCTACACAAGAAGCGGAGGACAGGCTGTTAAATAGATGCAGCCTAAAGGGAAGTGAACGTGTGAATCTTGAGGGCAAAAACAAAAGTATAAAACTAAAGTAGAGAGTTAACTGGCTGAGAGGAACCTCAGCTTAGTCTGAACCAACATTACTATGGACGGCTTCACGTCCGGTTGTAAATTCGCCAACGTTTTTAATAAATTCTACCTGAGATTTGATCAGTTTGACTTTAGAGATGAAGTTGAAAAGATAAACAAGAGCCCTGGTCCTGACAATATCAGTGGCAAATTAAGTGCAAAGCATTTAAGTTCTATCTTTTATGACATTTTCAACATGTCTCTGCTAACCTATGGAAACAGGTTCTGATGATCCGTCTCCCTAAAGGCAGCATCCCCGAAGCTTTTAATGACTTCAAGCTGGTCGTCTTCACTTCTCTTGTAATGAAAAGCTTGCAAAGGAAACCCAACATGCGCCGTATGTAATTCGCCTACAGGGCACACCGAGGAGTCGAGGATGCTACTTACTCACCCCAGTGTTTAAACACCTGGAGGGGAATAAAACCCAAGCTAGACTGTTATTTATTGGGTTTTTTTCCTCAGCCTTTTATACTATCCAACTCCAACATTTCAGCCATGAGGCTGAACAGAGCATTTTGAGTTGAGTCACAATCCGGTGGGTTGGATAATTGATTTTTTGACAAACAGAACACAAAAGGGTGAAAGTGAACGGCATTTTATCAGATTCATTATGTCCTTTCTACTGGCTCGACCCGCGGGCTGTGTTCTCTCACCTTTATATTCTGTACACAAACATGCACCAAAGTGAGCATGAGAAGAGGACCATACTGAAAGCTGCAGATGATGTTTGTCACCTGGTGCGACAAATCTTTCTTGGAGCTAAACATACCTGAGACAAAGGATATGATCATGAGACTACAATCATTAAAGAGCAGGCTGTGGACTGTGTAGACAGCTACAAGTATTTCAGGACAGTCCTTGTTGTAAAAAGGAACATCAGCGTTTGTTTTGTCTGTCCCGTTTTCACACTGATAAAACCATGATGAATCTCGGAGTGTGATGACAGTGTGAAGTAGCAAGGGATCATGGGAGTTGTTGTCTTCGTTGTTAAACAACCAGCTTCTCCGGGATACGATTACTCCAGTGTTCATCGTTCAGGATGTTTTTACCGGGAGCCGAATTATCCGCAGAGGTCTCCTCCTCTCCAGAACAAACGGACCCGGTGATTAAAACACCTAAAAAAATAAAGATAAAAAAAATCAGTGTTTCTCCGACGATGTTCGGCGACCACCGGACTTCCTGGAGGGGCTGTTAGCCGAGCTGCTGCTAACGTTTGTCCAGTTTATTTCTCTGATAACTTAAGATCCAGACGTCCAATGACTAAAATCCTTCTTCCAGCTAAAAGATATAGTTAAAAACCACTTAAATTTATCATGAAAATGTGGCTTAAAACTGAATAAAAGTCCATTTATAACAGTTTGTGTGGAACAACCACAACGCCGATGTATTATCTTGTATGTGTGTAAGTTACTCTTTGGTAGACGCCATTGTAGCGGACAAACACAGCGCCGCCGTATGCATCTGGTGCGTGTTTACTCTTTGGTAGAGGAGGTATGACGTCATCGACAGGCGACCAAATGAAACGATCCGTTACTTTGATTAAATTACAGATTTCTCTGGGTTTGATAATGTAAGTACACAACTCAACAACATATATAACATAAGTCTAGTTGTTTTTAGACATTTTAATGTGGAATAATTACATGTTATAGCTTTAACAGGCTTTTATTGAATCAATCTTGTCTTTTTCATTTGTGTCATGGTTTGGTAACTCGGTGGGCTCAGAAGCTTATTATAATAGGTGAGTCTGAACTCGAGCTGTCAGCTGCAGCGTCAGACGAGCTCTGTTCTCCAGGACTCTTCCATCCCTCATGTAGAGAATTCCAGCTCCTTCGCTCCGGCTGTCGGTTTGCTGCCCCCCCCCCCCCCCCCCCGAGGTGAAGAACAAAGTGATGCTGAAATGCTTTTGTTCCTGCAGCCACTGCACTAATAAACAAAGCTATAGCACGAGATGATGCACTTCATCCATGCCTGGCACTTTCAGCTTTTTAGAGAGAGTGTGTGTGTGCGTAGAAGCACTTTGTCGTGACCTTTTTGGGAGTTCTTATGCTTTTTTTTGATTCTATGATGATACTTCTTTTAATGTATTTTGTTTTGATGTCTTTTGAATCCGTATCGCTCTGATGTCTTGTTTTTAACTGCCGAATCTTCCGTCTGCACAACAAATTTACCCCCGGGTGCTAATAATAAAGAAACCTTGAACCTTTAGATGCTGACTTTCACAAAAAAATTTCAAGACATGATTCATCTCATTACTGCATCTGAGCGTTCAGAAATAAAACGATACATTTCTGATTTCAGTAAATGCCTTGTGTTGTTTGTAATGAAGCCTTATGGCGCCACCGTTATCTGTTTGCATCATCTGCGTTGAAATCGGTTTAATTTGAGTCAGATCAAAGTGTAAAGTGGTCGGCACAACGTTCCCTTCTCTTTTTCTGTAACTTTCAAATGACACTTTAATGACGCTGCGACACAACAGAGACATGAAAATATTTATCAGCAGGAATAATAGAAAAAATAAATGGGCATCGCTGCTGCTGCTCGGAGTGACACTTCAATAAGTCTTCTGAAGGAGAGAAAAACTCAGAGCCAGACAAAAAAAACTTGAAAATTCAATTTGGAGTGTCAAAATAATTACGCCGCCTGGGACTGACTGGAAGGAAATTGTTCTCTTTCAGAGTAAAGCGAGAAGAGTCCTGCAGCTTCTCAAGGACGCTGAAGCTGTGATCAGACAAACATCATGGATCAGTTTGGAGTTTCTGTTCATTTCTTCTCAAGAACCAAAAGAACTTAATATGAACAAGCTAATGACCGTGACTTAAACATCTTAGGTTTGTTGTTCAGTGTGTGTAATAACTTTATTTTACATTCCTGCACTCCTTCCTTTATTATTATTATTATTATTATTATTATTATTATTATTATTATTATTATTAGTCTCACACTGAAGGTGCAGACCAGATCTTTGCTGGTTTAAATTACTGGCACCTTTTTATTCCAGTTCAGTCTGTGTAGCAACACAAATTTTGCACAAGAATTTTTAATTTGAGAGTATAAAATTTCTAACCAGTGATTCAAAATGCAAATAATAGTTCATGTGCACATTTTTTTTTTAAAAGTACTCTGAACAGATCATTTATAGAAAGAGGATCTTTAAAGTGTCCTGCTGAGTTTTGTTCTGTTTGTGTCATAATATTTGACAAAACTCTCTGTTGGCGGGCGTTACAGCGCTGCATCCCCATTGGACAATTACTTTTGGACGGACAGGTCAATGCTCCGAAGTGCATCAAGTGGTATTTTTCCACCACCAACTGCCAATCCTAATGGAAAATCAGAGTCTTTTACATGTTTCTTAGGTTATTATTAATAGTTATCATTTGACATTTAACTCAGCAGCCAAATACATTTTGTTCATGAGTCAGCGTCCATAAAACTGTGACCTCTGACCCTCCATCTCATGACTTTCTCCCGGTCAGCAGGTTTTTCTCTCTTCTGTTCCAGCTGCTGATTTAAAAAAACGTTCCTGTAACAGAGAAACCTTCTGAACCTCCCGCAGAGACACATAACGAGCTCTGTAATTATTCTGTAATTGTCTGTGGGTGGCTCAGAGTGTGTGTGTGTGTGTGTGTGTATTTATGCAGCGAACGTGTGTATTTATCTGTGTGTTCAGATGTGGTTCAGCTGCGTCTGTCAGTCCAGTTCAGAAGAAACAAACTTCAAAAAGCTAAAACACATCGTATGCATTACACTTCCTTCATCCGGCATCACATATGAGTTATACTCCGTACAAACAGCTGTGTGAATATAAACTATATACGTGTGGAAATAATGAGACCAGCAGTGCATCTCTGGAAGCCTTATGGAGGTAGAACAAGGCAAGACGGGTTTATTGGTAAAGCACCTTTCAAACATAGAGACAAATCAAAGTGCTTCATATACTGTGAGGCAGGAAGTCTCAGAGTCTCAGCGTTCCAGGAAAATAAGATTCCGAGGATCCGTAATGTCATAAAAATATTGATAATGCAATATGGAAAAACGTTTATATTAATGGACTTTGTCACTTCTGTTAGTATTCATTGTTTCTTGTCTCACTTCGATTTTGGGGAATATTTGTGTCTCCATTTTGGGACTACAGTTCCCATAATGCACTGGGGGATGTAAACAGGAAGTATAGCATAGATGAGAGCAGCACATCCGGATGCTTTGGCCTTGCATCATGCCCCCACCACTTTTTGCATTTTGGACGCAGGGAATGAAGAAACAAAAAAATCATAAAGAGCCACTGCAGAGAGAGAGAGACAGCTCCTACATCTGAGGAGAGAGAGGGAATCCTGTCTACCTGGTAGCAATTCCTGAGCAAAATTCCACCAGGTGCAAAGTCCCTCCGTCTGCAGCCGAGGAGGGTAACAGCTCTGACAGACAGCTTCTGGTTGTCCCCCCTGGGAGTAAACCAGCTGTCACAGATGTTACCCAGGATGTGCAAAGCAGCAGGGACACACACACACACACACACACACACACACACACACACACACACACGTCTTACACCCACTGCAGCCTGAACGCCGCTGTCATACAGAAACTATCTGACGCGGGACTCGAGGCGAGGGAGATCGTGGCAGTTAGCGGATGTAGGTGAGATGCTTTATATAAACATATAGAGACAACAATGTGAGCTGTGATTTATAATGAGCGGATGTAGTGGAAATTCTCTGCTGCTGGTGAAGAACGAAATATAGACTTCTGCCGGCCAACAAAGTTTTACATTCTTTGCAAAGAAAAGGTCGTTCAACATGCGAGCGGTTAATGAAGAAAGACCCCGAGCATGAGGAGAGCCAAACATTTATACCTGAGGAACGCCCCCCCCCCCCCCAAAGAAGTGTTTTCACACCTTCTGGTCTGCTTTGGGTATCGGAGTCGACCCCCTACGATGTGGTTCACACCGGAGGCATCCTGCAGGTTTAGTGTGTAAATTTGAACAAACATCATAATTAAAAACACAAAAGGGAAGATGGGGTGTCTCAGGTACACAAAGAAATGAAATTACAATTAACATAAAAAATATACAAGTAAACAAAAAACTCGATCCATGGAGAACAGGAAACGATGGAGCGACGTACGTCTGATCAAACTCATCAGAATCAAACAAAACGACTGTAAACTTTGTTCACTGGTTGCACAATAAATGGAAACATGCAGATAAATGTGCATGATACAAGCAGCTGGCCTGATGTAAAGTGTAGACCTGCTCAAGGCTGCAAGCTAGTGTGCAGGAAGATGTTTGTGTTGCTTGGCAACAGTCCACTTGTGAAACTATTTGTGTTGGCTGAGCCAAATAAATGATTAAATAAACAAATCATAATCTGATGTCACTTATTGCTGTTAACTAATAAATGGCTCTTGTAGAACTGGTGTATAAAAGCAATATCATAACAACAGCACTGCCTCTCATGTAATATTCATTAATCATCTGCTGGTTGTTTATCCAGCTGTGTGCACGTTGTAGCTAAAAGCAGCTTCATCCTGACTCGGTCCTGACTCGGTCCTGACTCGGTCCTGACTCGGTCCTGACTCGAGGCTTTGACCCGTCTGTACCAGTCAACTAGGAGACAAGGAACAAGATGATCTTCCTGAATCAGTTTTGCTTTAAAGTCGTGTTTTTTCAGTACTTCTGCTGCTGTGTGCATCTTGTCAGACTGACTGTAAATCAGGTTTTTCTCCTCAAAGTCATGTTGTTAATCTGACTCAACGAGCTGTTCTGGCATCTCGGCTTTTTTTTTTTTTATAAATGGAGACCTGTTGCTTCGGCTCTGCTGGAATAATTACCAGCTGCTGAGCGTCTCTGTATAATAATAATAATTCAGCCTGAGAGGAAGTTAGTCATATCAATCATCGCTGACGCCGTGTGAATGCTGATGAAGAACACTGAAGAGGATTAACAGTCTAGTCTGTTAGTAATAATGTGTCTCGTACGTCCGTCCTGTGGGGACAGTAAGTAACGTCTGCACATTTGGAATTCCTAGAAGACAGTGAATGTGAAGAACTAAGCTCTCCTGTTTTCCCATCAAAGCTCAGTGGTGGTAACAATAAGATAAGAAGAGGCTGAGTGGAAGCTCTGTCAGCTGGTTATCAAGCTGTAGAAGTATTTACACATTAAAAAGGACGTGTCTGGTCATTTTCTATATTTTTCTTCTTGTCAACAAATTTCATGTTTGGATCCAAACCAACAATGAACCTATCTACTAACAAGTATTGTTAGTAATTAAAGCTGCGAGCAGCGTCGGTCGGGACCTCGCACTCTGGCCCGTCGGGATCAGATCATTTTGCTTTTTAAAAATGAGGGATATTTATTACAAGTGTGGTGTGCTTTTATTTTGAAAGTTTGATTGACATGTGTACTGTCAGGTGTGTAGAGACAATAAATAACTGCAGCTGGATACAGAAAAATACTCATATATTTGAATGGAGAGTGTGAGTGAACCCACACCTTTTTGAACATTTACTGCTTCCACATAGTTTTAGATACAAACTTCATTCGAACTTTAAATGAGTCACAAGACTTTGACCTACAAATCTTGAATTTACATATCTATCATATCTATCTTTTATTGTTTTTGATATAAATCCCATGACTTAGGCCAAATCTTACATTAAAAATCATATTTTAGTAGGAAATTTTGTTGCGAAGCCATTGATACAGGTTTAATAATATCATTTATATCAACAAAAGACAACAATCTAACAGATCCAGCTAACTATTAGGTGTGTGCCCGAATACAAATACGTTATTTGGCAAAGCACAAATAGTGGGTTTTTTTTTTTTTTTTACCAATATTAGTTTCATACAAATATTTTAAAATTATTTGTTTTTGGGAAGAAAAAAAACAAAACATGTCAAATACCAGCGTGCAGGTCAGTTACATCATCACTATCTCAGTGTCTCTCCTCTGCTCCGCTGTGACGTCTATCAGCAGGTCTCAATGAGGGGAGTCACATCCACCTGCTACATGACGCACATTTCTTAATTTGGACATCACTTTCATTTTCATCTTTAATTTTCTAAAATAATAAGTGTAATAAAAACAAAAACAGGATTTTTAAGCCTCTTTCCACTTTTATTCGAATACAAATACAAATAATTTTGCTGCCTCAACAAATACAGATACAAATACAAATACTGGACTCTCTGCACATCCCTACTAACTACAGACCTAAAATACTTTCCAAGATATTATCACTGAGGCTAAACAAGGTTTTACCACAAATCTTTCACAAAGATCAGGTGGAGTTTATATATATAAAATAATAATAATAATAAAATATTAACTGATAACATGAGGAGACTCCTACATCTAATGTGGATCAATAGAACCAACTCGTGCCCTTAATCAGCCATATCACTCGATGCCCAGCAAGCATTTGATAGGGTAGAATAATTAAGTAATATTAATAATAATAACAATAATAATAATTCAGGTTTGGCAATGATTTTTGTAAATGGATAAAAGTTCTATATTCATGCTGCAGGGCTGCAGTTTTCACTAACGGGATAATATCTCCATTCTTTAATATATTAGATCAATCCACTTCTGTTCCAGCAGCCACATCGATTAGAGACGAGCCAAGAATTCAAGGAGTTATTGGAGGCGGCAGGAAACACTAATTATTACTTTATGCTGATGACATTTTGGAGTCAAAGACCCTGCAGAGACCCTCCATACCAAGTATCTGGTTACAAAATGAATTGGCACAAGCTTGCATTTAATCAAAAGTTATGAAATATTTGAACTGAACCCAGAAATTATTACCACTAATACGGAAACACTATTAAATCAAATATATGTTAATCTGGATAATTGGAGTGAATTACATTTGATGTTATCACAGGGAAAGTAAACGCAATAAAGATTGTTATAATCACACAGATAAATTGTCTAACTGGAATGATACCAATATGTATTCCATAATAATTACTACTAAGATATAACAATATAATAAAAAAAACACTTTCTTTGGGATGAAGGAACTCCTAGAAACAAGCTCTGACAGCCAAAGAAAGGATAATAACATCAAATATTACAGTGTTTGTTTTGAAATGGCTGAGCTCACCAGACTCTGAACTAACTTCTCCTTTTAAACCTACTGAGGTTCTGGCACAAAGAAAAATATGATGAATCCCATTCTAGCACATTCAAAAAGGTAGTTTCTCTCTTAGATCTCTCATAATAATCAAAAATAATATCCATATTGTAAAACCCCAAAGTAAAAATAGGTAAACAGAAGCTTTATTGGGCTCAGCGGTTAAATAAAAAGGTATCAGAATACAAAATGACCCATTAGAAGAAGTCATCTTAGGAAATATTTGCACATTAAACACTGTTTTAATGAAAGTTCACTCTCATCAAGATAAAACCCAGAAGAGTTTTGTTTATTTCTTCTGTTTCTGTACTCTTCCTCGGGTCCCCATAAGTATTTTTAATAATATTTCAATAACAGAAATACATCAAAACACATCTGTAACATTCATACTCACAATAAACTAACAAACACAACAACCAACAACCAACTCACAGCCTGTCTAATACATACGATAGCTCTATATAATCATTACATCTCTTAAATAATTAAGAAAAGCTTAAAAACTCATCCACTAAATCACATCTGTCTACATCCAACCACGTCTTCAAGAACAGAAAGAACAAAAACTCATAATGTTCTGCACTGTTCATTGTGTAAATAAATACAACCTTAACTTTTTGTTAAAACATGTATTACTCTCTGAAATCAAAAAGCTTGGTAATAAATGAGAAGGAGTCTAATTACAACTACCAGCAGTGTTTCATAAAGCATCAACGTGGTCTGAGATAGATATGTGTCTCTGGGTAAAGATGGGAAAAACACACATAGAAGAGACGATTGTTTCCAACAATGAGGAATATATCAGAGAAGCCAGAGGCAAATTTATTCAATATAAAAAAGACTTAACAGATATTATTACACCCCAACAAGACTCAATAACATGAGTCTAATTAAAAGACAGTTTATGTTGTAAAACAGAACACGGTGCATACTGGGGGTTTGCCTGAATACAAATACATCATACGGCAAAGCACAAATAATGAGTTTTTTACGAATATTTGTTTCATACAAATATTTTTAAAATTTTTTCAGTCAGAAGTCTGTCTGCAATTAAGTAAAGTTTTAGCTCAGTAGTCAGCGCAGTCGTCTATGATCTGGGAGACCCAGATCCCAGTTTGAGACCCGGTGTGGGGACCTCCTTCATAAGGTAGTTTATTCAAAACACTTAAATTTTCTAAAATTAAAAACATAATAAAAAACAAAAACAAGATTTTTAAGCCTCTTTCCACTTTTATTCGAATACAAATACAAATAATTTTGCTGCCTCAACAAATACAGATACAAATACAAATACTGGTCCCTTTGCACATCCCTGGTACATACATGCAAACATTATTTCTCTTTTATGGAGGAGTAAATGGGTGAATGGTTATGTGAATGTGAGTATTAACATCTGGCTTAATCTGCGCCTGGTTGATTCTTAGATGTTGGAAAGAACCTCAAACTCCTTCACTGAAAACATGGAGGGGAATAAATGATGCAAACATGTGAAAAGATGTTTGGAATATTAAACAGGAACAATGATTATTATAAAGAACAATGAGACAGGTGTGTGTCTGGAGGGAGACAAGGATCTGATGGTTTGATAAAGAACATCTGTAACTGCTGCCTCATACACACAACTGCCTGTCTTATATCGGTGTCTGTTTGGTTACCTGTCTGTTCTTTTGTTTTGTTTTCTGTTGCTGTATTTGAAATTCAATAAAAAACTAATTTAAAAAAGAGAACACGTCAACGAGCCTCACTGGGCGACATGTTCCTTCATTATGATGAGTTTGGTCTCGTTAGTTTGAACCAGAAAGACAGAACTACTCTCCAGAGACTGAAAACTTGACGCTGTTATTAATCTTTGGAGCCGTTTCTAAACAAACCAACGTGTCCAAAACTCTTTATAATGAAGGAACATGTCACCCAGCGCAGCAATGAGGCTCACTGATGTGTTTTTAATAGTTTTTGGACACAGAGGAATAAGATTTATCAGCTTTGATACAGAAACACACACAATAATTGTTAGTAGATCAGTTGTTGGTTTGAATCCAAGCATGAGATTTGTTGACAAGAAGAAAAACATAGAAAGAATGCATGCAAGCTCTAAACATCTATCCATCTTTATCCTCTTGTCAGCTGGATTGTCATTAGTATTACAGTCCATGCACCATCATCATCATCATCATCATTCCTTTTATTGCAGCTCTTTCAGGTATTTCACAGCAGAAAGCCATTTTCAGTCCCATACGGCCGGATTCGCTGCAGAAAGCTGTGAAATCCTGTTTGTCCCTGGAGTGATGAAAGCACTTTAGGAGTTTGTGTCTCGGTTCAGAGCCTGTTCAAAGTCCCTGAAGCGTTTCTACATTTTCTGCCCCGCTGGAGGAAAAACTGCAGCTTCCCCGCCGATACGTTAAAAACACCTCCGGTCTCCGAGCGAGAGGAGCTCCACAAATTATTTTACAGACAGGAAGAACGTGAGAGTGCAGGTAACGAAGCAGAAACCTCAATCACTTTATTTTCCATGAATAATGTGTATGTGTGTTTGTATGTGTGTGAGATCTTTGAAAAGAAATAGAACAGACCAGTCAGACCAGATATGAAGACATAAATCAGTGAAGATCCATAACGACCGGACAGTCCTGACAGTAGAGCTGCATGATTGATTATACTACGATTCATCTTCATGCCTGTTTGACAACAATTCATATTTGTATTAATGAGGAGATCCACTGCATCAAACCAAGTAACAAGTCAGGACGTGGTTAGCCTAGCTTAGCATAAGGTCTGGAAGCAGTGGGGAATCAGCGGTCCTTCTCCCTAATCTCTGTTCGTTTAATCCGTAGATCTACACAAACAGATGTAAAAGGTTTTGGGGGGGGGGGGGGAGTCACATGCTGGAATTATTACTTCTTGAACAAATCACAGGCACAGTGATGAAGACGTCAGATTAATTTGATTTGATTTATTGAACGGGACAGTGTGCAGTATTAAACATAAATGATGCACTGCACCGGAGTTAGCTTGAGGCTAATTTGCATCCGTAATCCCCCCCGGAATCAAAACACACAACAGCACAACAACAAACAGTACAAAGCAAATAAATAAATAAAAACCACACAGAACAAAAGCATACAAAATACAAAGCTACACACAACAGCACATCACATACACCCACAATGTCAATTAAAATTTAATAATCTAAACGAGGCTCAGTGGTCACACAGCTGATTCGTCTTTAGTTGATTTTTTAATTTGGCCTTGAATGTATTGATAGAACTACAGTTCTTCATATCATCAGGTAGCTGACTGTTCAAATGCAGTGCGACAAAATCGTAAACATTATAGATACAGAAAGAAAGAAACATTAAAACAGATCATTATGAAGATAGTGAGAAACAACATTTTGTTGACAAAAACAATCCCACCACAAAGTCACTGAGTAGCTGTTCTGAAGCTTTCGGACATGATCTTCCTCAGTTGATGTCGTTCAATTATTCGTTTATTAAAAACACATCAGTGAGTCACAACGCTGCACTGGGTCACATGTTCCTTCATCATGAAGAGTTTGGTCACATTAGTTTCTTTAAAAATGGATCCAAAGACTAATAACAGCATCATGTTTTCAGTCTCAGGAGAGTAGTTCTGTGTAAGGCAGATAATTTACAGCTTCACTAGCTTGTTGTGCTACATATCACAACCTCTTGACTTTATATTGAAGTTCTTTGAGAAATTAACAATTTAGTATAAAGAGGTTGTGATATATAAACTACAACAAGCTAGCAAAGCTCTGAAAATGGAATCACATTCCTGCACATGCTACGTAAAACCATGAAACACACACTATAGTAGCAGGATTTCACTACTTTTTTCTCTTTCTTTACTCCAAATATCTTATTCCTCTGTTGTTGTCCGCTGCACTGGGTGACATGTTCCTTCATCATGAAGAGTTTGAACACGTTAGTTTGTTTAGAAACGGCTCCAAAGACTAATAACAGCGTCATGTTTTCAGTCTCCGGAGAGTAGTTCTGTGTGAGGCAGACACTACTGAGTATGTCCAGGAACACGGCTGTACAAAGAGCCTCTCTCCTGAGAGTTATAGTTGCTGTTATTAGTATAAACTAAATATTAATATATAAAGCATATGTCACACATATACAGACAAAATATTTAGATACACTTGTCAATATACAACACAACCCTCCACCAATAACTACTCAAAATGCTCAAAATGACCTCAGACTTCACAAAAAAACATAATAACCTTAACAGAGATAGTATTTAACAGATATAATATTTATTACAGGGCTGTTGTGTGTGATTGCATTAAATTGCCTGTGGCCACTTAAAAGTTTAAAGCTATGCTGCACGCTGCTAAAATTAGCAACTGCACACAAACATCAATGATATATTTAAATAGAGAGTGGAAGAAAGATCATGTGAGGATCATTTAACATCTGAAAAACTACTGTAAAATATGAAGTTTCTCTCAGAGTTGCAGTGAAGTTCAAACTGCAGGTTCCAGGCAGCTGAAAAAACCCCTTTTTGAAAGAGAAAGTGAGAAATTCAAGTAATTTGTTTTAAAAATAAAAACATTTCAAGGAGAAAAGAGGCCGCACACAGAGATCTAAATCCAGGACTGTCCTCTGAAAAACCCCTCGTTATTATTTATTATCAGAATGTTTGGGTTGAAAGCTGCGGGTGATTTAACTTTCATGGATGAAAAATGATTTTAGGAGCAATAAAAATAAATCTGTGTTTTGGTAAACAAAGATGGAGGTCATGTATCAGAGTTACAGAAGCAGCAGCAGCAGCAGCAGCAGCAGTGTGAGATGTTTAGAGACATTAAACAACCAATGAGGAGAGGTCTGAGGCACAACATCCTGTCAATCAATCCTTTATCTGAACGATCAATGACGTGGCTGTCGGATGGATTTCTGGCTGGTCAGATGTTTTGGTCGGCTGTCTGCAGTAGTCCAGCAGTCAGATTTTCTACAGTCGTATATATTTAACAAGTTGTGTCTCCAGTAGTCTTGGCCTGACGGTGTGTTGTGATAAATATTAAAAAGGAGACATATTCTACTTTTTGCAATTATGTTTTATTTATATCCTGTTATGAAGTCAAATGTTAAACATGGTCAAAGTTACAAAACTTGAGGTGAACGTATGTAAAAATGTTCCCTGCGAGTCAAAAGTCAGGGCTTCAACCTGCTCTGAACGATTCGTTTGCAACCATTTTTTTCTAACTTGTCGACAAGCTGACGTTGGCTCGTTGCACATGCTCATAAACGTCCGTCCGTTCTGTAGCTGTGGTTGCTACGGTTGTTGCTAAGGTTTTTTCCCTATATGTTGTTCACGTTCATGAAGAATGAGGAAAAGTAGTAAAACCTGCTTCTACAGTTTGTTTGCCTCCAGTGCGTCTGGATGTCAGCCAATCAGAACAGAGTGGGCTCATCAGGAGGCGGGCATTAAAGAGACAGGAGCTAAAACTTCCTGTTTCAGACAGAGGCTGAACTGAGGGGCTGCATAAAGGACCAGTAGAAGATAAATAAGGAGTTTTTAAACTGGAAATCATGTAAAGACATTCCAGTAAAGCCCCAGAATGTAAATATAGAGCTGGAAATGTGACCTTCCTTACTTTTTCTTTAACTTTTGTCAACAGATGTCTCTGTTGATCCTGCATATCACTGAAATCTGTCATCTTCATCAATACATCCACATTCACTGTTGAAAAAAAGTATGCAACAGGACTGCAGTTCCTTAACACTGAATTAACACGACACCCGCTGTGTGTCTCTCCCTCTCTCTCTGTGTTTAGTGAAATATTTGGCAGGCGCTCTCTAGGTCTGATGGGAAATGTAGATCAGTGGGTAAGTGGATGTAAATTTCCGCCAGTGGAGAAACTATTTAAGCTCTGCAGCGCATCAGATTCCAACAACATCAATTATTTAATATGTTGGAATTAAAGACTGGCACGCCTCGCTCCCATTTAACGTTTTTAGGTGATGTGAAATATTAATGCAGCTGAGACCGGGTCACCACGGAGACGGAGGATGTGAGTTTACTTCAGACTGAAAAGCAGAGAATAAAAAAAAAAAAGAGTGATACAACAGGCCTGGACTGGAGCACCGGGACAAGTCCTGGTGGCCTGGGGTGTCAGACCAGTGTCAAAACATGAAATTATAAAGCTAAATCATAGAAAAAACAACAGCTACATCCATCCAGATTTGTACACAGCCCCCCCTCAATCCCCTGTGCAAGTTAACCAAAGAGTTTTCTCTGCAGTAGTTCAGACTTTGAGTTATATCATAACTCTCTACAGGCTCAGCTAAATCTCTTTCTCCTTTTTACAACAACTGAAGCTTGAGTGTGATTTAATGCTGCAGGGAGGTAAAAACAGCTCACAGACACTCTGAGCTGCAGAAAGGACCATCTGATATTGTTTTGTTGCAATGAGCAACACTGCTGTCCAGTATTGAATGTTTTTCCTTTTATCTCCAACAAGCCTGACCAGAAGGACTCTACGACTTCTTTTTGAAGGTAGGAACAGAATATTAAAGCGCTGTAGACTTCTGTGAAGCAGCAGGAAAAAACCCTGGAAACCTTCAACTGAAGTGGAAAACATGAAAATCAATTGGGAGGTTGAAGTTTCAAGGAAAGTTTTGAATGATTTGGACGGATTAGATTCCTGACCAGCGCTGGTGAAACTCATGTCAGGTTCGACTTGTGTTTGTGATTCATGAGTCCGTCTTGGAGCTCCAGGAGCTGTTTCATGTTTTATTCACTTTCTCTGCAATGTCACTGTGGCGGGATTAGCCTGCTATGGGGCCCGAGTATAGACTGTATGTAAAGATGGACGTGACTTCACCTGCTGATTTGCACTGGAGCCGGTTTGAAGCCCAGAGTAGCGGTTTATGGTCGGCGCCATCTTTTCCGTTTGTAGCCAGGATCTTCCAAATAGGGAGTCCGGAAACCTGCCCCGCGGACCCAAGCTAACTTGGGCTAACATTAGCTAGCTAACAGGACACATAACATTGTTATCAAGTAACATTAAACTTAAAGGGGACATATTATGCTTTTCCTTATTTTCATATATATATATAATGTTACAATGTCAGATATTCATGTTAAAAGTGGCCAATGTGTCAAATAACGAGGTAAACATATGTAGCAGTAATCCCTGTTAGCAGAAAGCAGCAGCTTCAGGCTGCTCTGAACGCTACGTTTCCAACGGTTTTTTCTACTTTCGGCCCAAGCTGACGTCAGTTCGTGACTGATTTCTTTCTGCTTGTACTCTTCCTCCCTATGTTATTTCTAACTGATCCACTGAACAAACAGCTCCAAATGTTGTTTCGACCGGTTTTTAGCGCCGCTAACGAAGCTCCGCTAATTCAGTGAGGAACACGTTTTATTTCCTGTAAATTCTTCACAATAAAGGTCTCGTTAGTCATGTAAAAGCTTTTAATTTGAAGCAGTAAAGCAGGAAATGTTTGTTTTGCATTGACGGTAAAGTTACTGATACGTAAAGCTGACCAATCAGAACAGAGTGGGCTGTGTATATTGATGGGCTGCATAAAAAAGGACCAGTATGAGATAAATAAGGAGTTTTTTTTTTAACCGTGAATCATGCCAAGCTACTCTAGTGGAGTCCAAAAATAAACATTTAGAGCTGAAATGAGCATAATAGGTCCTCTTTAATGAAAAAAATATGGCAATAGTCCAACTCAGTGTGAGTCCCGGAGCGAGGAGAGCAGCAGGTGAGCCAACTGTCAATCACAGCTGTCAATCAACACCCACACAGCAGACATCAAAGCTATTATAAGTCTTCAAGTCTTATTAATGGAGCGTTAATTTCCAAAATGACCACCAGCACTCTTATTAGAGAGCCTGAATTTAGAGATTGAGACCAGAATGACTTGTTGAAAAAATTTATTGACTCAATATTTTCTTAATGAGAGAAGTTGAGGCTTTTTGAATGGGAGGCTAGACCCGAGGCAAAAGTTTGTTGTTGAACAGGAGGAATGATTACAGAAAAAAAAACAGGTTTCTGTCATGGCTCGTAGCAAGAATGGACCCAAATGCAGAAATCGAAGGTGAAGCAGGTCTGAAGAAAACTTTTTTTTTTTTTTTTTTTTTTTTTTTTTGCAGTGAGCAGCAAAAAAATAAGCTGACAGAACAAAACAGAACCAATGACCCAACAAGAGTCAACTGAAAACCAGACTTTAAATACAAACTAAACTAATCAGACAACGAGGAACAGGTGACATGACACCGAGGCCGGCTGGGAGCTAACGAGACTGATGCAGGGCAGGTGTGAAGGTGACAACAGTCTGGGGAAGAACACTGAGACGAGGGCAGAGCTAACGAGGACGAATGCAGGGCAGGTGTGAGGAGGAGTACAGGAACACGGGAGGGAAACACACAGTAACAGAAAACACAATAGTCTAAATCACAACCCAGCATAAATCAAACCGTCCCAGAATAACTTAAGCACAGAACACTACAAGCTAACTAATAATGCAAGACAGTCCTTCAGAGATGCAAATCCAACACAGTCCAGTCTCAACATAACAGGGAGAAACACAAAGGGTTCATCTAAGTCTCTTATTTGATATTTCCTCACTCCTCCTCTTGAACTGGAAGTTGTTCTGGTCCGCCATGTTGACAGGCGTCCCAAGTCTCCCTTTTTTCTGCTCTGATGAGCGAGGAAACTGATCTGATACATCACAACATCACTGTAGTTTCATACCGACGTGGAGACAGATAACACATTAAATTTAAGTGTATCACTCTCAAATTTTATATTTGATTTGTTAGTTAAAAATCTGTGTTAATTATCTGATCAACAAAAAGAAACATCAACAAGATTTTTCTTTTCATGACATCTTGTTATTTCCCCCATGAACTGAGAGTCTGTCTGTCAGCAAGAAACACATTTTAAAAACACATTTATATTTTACATAATTAATCGTTATTTCCATTCAGTCACATGTGAGGCTGAAAATTCCTGAGCGTCGGGTTTGATATAAATTACATAATTATACATAATTCAATTTTCCCTGAAATATTTAGTCTAATAAATAATTCCCAGTGTGCAAAAGACACTCTAATCATATTCTGGGTTGTTAAACAATGAATTCACAATCAGAATATCAATAAATACAGACACAAATAATTAATAAACAATATAAACGCATTCTGCCAGTAGACATGGTTCATGTGGCTCCGAGCAGCACACAGTATAAACACAGAACGCAGGTGTTTGTTGAACAGGTAACAGGCTACCAAGAGAACCGATAACATCCACCTTTATTAATATTATAACAGCACACATGTGTGCAGACTAGGGATGTGCAGAGGGACCAGTATTTGTATTTGTATCTGTATTTGTTGAGGCAACAAAAATATTTGTATTTGTATTTGAATGAAAGTGGAAAGAGGCTTAAAAATCCTGTTTTTGTTTTTATTACATTTTTAATTTTAGAAAATCAAAGTGTTAAAATAAGTGTTCATGAATAAACTACCTTATGAAGGAGGTCCCCACATCGGGTCTTGAACTGGAGTCTCCTAGATCATAGACGACTGCGCTGACTACTGAGCTAAAACTTTATTCATCACCTCATTGCAGACAGACCTCTACCTATTTATACACCCATAACACAGAGACAGCACAGCGTGTAATGTGTAGAGACTTCAAAGGTGATTCTTGCTTTGCACTTTTCATTTATTGCCTATTTTTTTACAACCTAACTTTGTGGAAAGAAGAAGGTGAACAACAGGTTATGGAGAGTCCCTTGGGAGCACTTCGAGCATGTCAGTAGCTCAGCTTTATCTCCGGGGAACACCCCCAAATTAGGAAATGTGCGTCATGTAGCAGGTGGATGTGACTCCCCTCGTTGAGACCTGCTGATAGACGTCACAGCGGAGCAGAGGAGAGACACTGAGATAGTGATGTAACCGACCTGCACGCTGTTATTTGACATGGTTTTCTTTTTCCTCCTGAAAACAAATAATTTTTAATATATTTGTATGAAACAAATATTCGTAAAAAAAAAAAAACACTATTTGTGCTTTGCCGAATAACGTATTCATATTTGGGCACACCCCTAATACAGACACAAACAAACTCCATCAAAAGCCGCTACAGCTGTTAAATGCAGCTGTGATCAGCTGTCAGCATCATCAGAAACTTCAGAGGAAAGCAAGTCTCATGTCTCTAAAAACAAATTTCCTCGTTTGGTTTCCTTGCATCTCTCCAGGCGTCCTCAGTGAGACGCAAAGAAAAGATGCAAGTGAGGGAAACATGGATGCAATTTAAGAGACTTGAGATGCACCCAAAGAGTCCAAACACAACAGAGAGTCCTGGCAGGATGGCAGGATGGCAGGATGGCAGGATGGTGTCCTTTAAAGGCAAAACACATTGCTGAGTATGAAGCATGTCAAAACACCTGCAGTGCACCCATCATATTCTATTCAAACCAACTCAACGGTGGCATCTTGAGTGCATCATTGCTTCACCTTGTCAGGCGGAACTTTTTTCTCCAGCATCAACGTCATACCTCAACAGCCAAGAAAAAAAGCGCATTCACTTCCTAATGGACAAACCCAGACATCTGTACTTCTTCTGTCTGCTGCCTCTGGTTTGTGCTGCGGCTTTAAATTGACATGACGCTATGTGACAAGGTCAGTGAGCGTTGCACTTCATACATGTAATAACCCGGATTCTATGATGAATGAAACGCGGCTCGAAAATCAACATCAAGTGTGTCGTGACATTTTTCAATCTCCAGACGTGTTTTTACTGTGTGAATACATGAACACATGTTAACTCGCTGACAGTCTGACATTAAGTGTGTTAATATCTCCACGCTGGACTGTTTTCAGCTCTGAAAGCGTGTGATGTAACGGCAGCAGAGCACATCTCTCCCTCTCTGGATTCAGCACATTTGTAGTGATTATGGAAAAAACGCCAAACACAACAGATTTGTTTTTGTGCTCCAGCTCTGCTGTAATTGTAAAAATATTTCATGATGAAGAATTGTTAAATTCCAGAAACCTCTCCTCAAGTTTTTTTTTTTTTTTCCAGTTATTTAAAGCAATGATTGACAAACGAGCTTCTGGGATTATTTAAATCTAATGGGTGCGAAGCTGTCCTGCAGGATTCATTAAGTTTTACCAGTTTATAAATGTATGTTATTTGGCTGCAGAGCAGAATGCAGAATGTCTTTAATCAAATGTTTACACCAGAACAATTCCAATAATGAGCCATTTTTCTCTCAGCTCAGCTCCGGTGTTGAAGTATGATAATTGAGATCCTGTATGAGGTGAGCGGCTTTCATCTCTCACATGAAACCCAATAAGAGAGGCCAGACAAAGAACACATCTCATCAAGAGTCTTTTCATACTGGAAGAGAGTCCCTGTCACACACACACGCAGCTTTAATTAAACCACTGAACAAATATTGCAGCTTCTGTAATGGTGCCGATGACGGAGCTGCCCAAACAAAACCCCGTCTGTTTCCACAGAGTGTGATTGTGAGAAGCGAGAGGCAAAACTAAGATCATCAGAGAGGCTGTTATTACACTGATTTCAGCTGTAATATGCAACTTTTCACATTAAAGCAACAACCAGTGAACAGGAGGTGTCCTGACTTACTGGGGGAATTATTATCAGTTTCTCTGAAATTATGGTTTCCACCTCAGTCTGAGAGGCAGCGAGTTCTGTAACTTTAAGCAAGTTTTCTTACTTAAAGGACACATATTCTACACATCTCCAGTTCTATATTTATATTCTGGGGCTCTACTGGAATATCTTTGCATGATCTCCAGTTAAAAACTCCTTATTTATCTTCTACTGGTCCTTTATGCAGCCCCTCAGTTCAGCCTCTGTCTCAAACAGGCCGTTTTAGCTCCTGTCTCTTTAAGCCCCGCCCTCCTGATGAGCCTACTCTGTTCTGATTGGTCAGCTTCAGGAAGCTTCCTCCGGCTCCGGAGACTACGTTAACAAACTATTGTAGTTGAATTTAGCTTCTTTTTCTAGGTCTTCACCACTCCCCAGGAGTGGTCAAACAACAAGGATCACACCAAGAACAGGCGTGTAATAGCCCGGGAGGCCACAACGGACCCCAGGGTAACGTCTAGGAAACTGAAGGTCTCTCTTGCAGCGGCTACAGTCGATGTTAATGAGTCCATCATCAGGAGAACATTGAACATCAATGGTGGCAGAGTTGCAAGGAAAAAAGCCTCTTCTCTCCAAAAAGAACATAGCTGCCGTCTACTACATGTCAGCGTTATGTATGGCGATGAGCAAACACTACATTCCAACATAAGAACCTTATCCCATCTGTGAAACATGGTGGTGGTGGTATCATGGTTTGGGTCTGCTTTGCTGCCTCTGAACCAAGACAGCTTGCAACCATTGATGGAGCTGTGAGTTCTGAGTTGTACCAGCAAATTCTACACGAAAATGTCAAGGTATCCATCTGCAAACTGAAGCTCAACAGAAAGTGGGTCATGCAATAATACAACAAGCCTAAACACACAAGTAGTTCTACCAAAGAATGATTAAAGCAGAAGAAAGATAATGTTTTGGAACGGCTGAGTAAAAGTTTTGACCTTAATCGTATAGAAATGCTGTGGAAGGACCTGAAGCAGGCAGTTCATGGTGAGAAGCCCACCAACATCCCTGAGTTGAGACTGTTCTGTAAGGAGGAACGGGCTAAAATTCCTCCAAGCTGATGTGCAGGACTGATAAACAGTTACTGGAAATGTTTGGTTGAAGTTATTGCTGTAAAAGGGGGTCACACCAGTTACTGAAAGCAAGGGTTTACATACTTTTGCCTCCCACAGATATGTAAGATTACATAATTTTCTTCAATAAATAAATGAAAAAGATGAAAAAAATTTTAAAAATCTGTCTCATTTCTTCAATTGGGTTCACCTTATCAAATGTTAGGACTTGTGTAAATATCTGATCACGTTTTAGGTCATATTTATGCAGAAATACAGAAAACTTTAAAGGGTTCACAATCTTTCAAGCAGCACTGTATAAATAAAGGTCCGTTACATTCAAAGCCATAAAAGTTCACACAGTGCTGATTAAGCCTCTCATCACCGGATAAATCTGGTATCTGTATCTGTATCTGTATTTCATAATATATGAAACATTCCCCTCAGCTGCACTTTGTGTTTAGTGTTAATTAGACAATAACAGCTAACACACTAAATACTGATGTTAGCATTTAGCATAAAGCAAAGCGATGCCCAGTACAGTGTCATGGAGTCACTGGTGTGAGGAGGGTTGCACACTGCTGCATTTTATAAATATAAAACATGAAATACACTGTGCAAAAATACCAGACTTTAATTTATTCTTTTTTAAATCAGGAGTGATTGCAGACCTTCTAGTCAAACAGTACTTTACTAAAGTTTCAGGTACTTAATATGTTTAGACTCTATTGACCCCTTTAGTTGATGTTGTGCTAAATGCTCCATATTCTCATGTAAATTTGCATTTAATAACTGACACAAAAACATCCTACATCAGGTTGTATTCCAGCACAGTAGCTCTGTGTGGGAGTGTCTGGATGCGTGTCTACATAATGGATATTTGTCTTAATTAAAGGAGTAGTATACTGAGCGGTAAGAACAACGGGTCAATACGAGTTCTTTTCCAGACAGCTAAGAATTGTGATTCTCTGCTTGTGTTGTCTGTGTACACAAGGCGTCCACACAGTCAGGAAGTCGTATAAATAACGAATGAATGTCTGAGTGAAGGAATGACAGAACTGTAGAACATTCAGCAGCATGAACACACACATAGAGCAGACAGTCGGAAGTGATTGTGAAGACGCGGTGTGGAGTTATTATCCGCTCAACTCTTCAGCTCTGCGATGTCTGATTGACCGACACTCTGGAGACTTGAAGACATTTAACTTGAACCTCCTCTGTCCGCCTGGAGGCCTCAAAACGGCACTCCACCACTGTCAAACACACCCCCACACACACACACACACTTCACTCACTCCTGAACCAGCTCCATAATGACCCATCTCCTCTGTCTCGTTATATATCTGCAGCTCTGGTCCAGCAGCAGCAGCAGCTCATAAAGAGCACGCTCGTTTCATCCTGAGGCCTTCAGCTCAGAGTAATGACTCTCTGAGGACGAGGTGTCGCCACAGCAGGAAGCCTCAGGAGACTTAGCTTAGAGAGCTAACAGTCATCGCTCTCCTGTAAACCCTTTTATTATCTAGAGAAAGTCAGCTTAGGTCTGTCTTTAAGCAGCGGCCGATGGTTCGCCGCAGCTGCTCGGAGGAAATCTGACCTCTCTCTCCGAATTCAGATTAGTAAACACAAAGTGAACCGGACACATTTCCTCTGACAGTGAGAGCAGAGATGTTTGGCTTAATCATGGCTGGCAGTCGCCCCCTCTGACAGATGAAGGTCGTCTGTGTGGATGTGTGGAAGTTATTCAGTCTCTAAACATTGAAATTAATTAGGACGCTTTGTGAAAAAATAATGTAGCGTCTGTCTGACCTCCACAGAAGAGAGTGTGTGGAGTAACTTATTAAACCAGCCGGAATAACTTGCTAGCTTATGATTTAATTCATTAAACTTCATGATTGCAGTTTAATCAGAATCAGAAAGTCTTTTGCTGGGCGACAGAGCCATAAATTAAAGAATTTCAGAGAAAATACTGTTAATAAAACTACAGAAACTAGAAATTATTGCTGAAGGGATCCATTAATGTGTTCTTATGATCTGATAAATCATCATGTTTGCATTAAAGCTATAATATGTAATTATTCCATATTAAAATGTCTAAAAACAACTAGACCTGTGTTATATATGTTGTTGAGTTGTCTTCTTACATTTTCAAACCCAGAGAAATCTGTAATTTAATCAAAGTAACGGACCGTTTCATTTGGTCGCCTGTCGATGGCGTCATACCTCCTCTACCAAAGAGTAAACACACACCAGATGCATACGGCGGCGCTGTGTTTGTCCGCTACAATGGCGTCTACCAAAGAGTAACTGACACACATACAAGATAATACATCGGCGTTGTGGTTGTTCCACACAAACTGTTATAAATGGACTTTTATTCAGTTTTAAGCCACATTTTCATGATAAATTTAGGTGGTTTTTAACTATATCTTTTAGCCGGAAGAAGGATTTTAGTCATTGGACGTCTGGATCTTAAGTTATCAGAGAAATAAACTGGACAAATGTTAGCAGCAGCTCGGCTAACAGCCCCTCCAGGAAGTCCGGTGGTCACCAAACATCGTTGGAGAAACACTGATTTTTTTAGGTGAAACAGCTTTAATTAATATTTTTAACGATTTTAATCTCCGGGTCCGTTTGTTCTGGAGAGGAGGAGACCTCTGCCGGTAAAAACATCCTGAATGATGAACACTGGAGTAATCCTATCCCGGTGAAGCTGGTTATTTAACAACAAAGACAACAACTCCCATGATCCCTTGCTACTTCACACCGTCATCACACTCCTTCTGTTGTTATTGTTTTGATTGACGATCCCTAGCGGCTGAAATTACATATTGTGCGTTTAATATTTTTATTTTGTCTTACTTTTTTTTGAATCATTTTCTTTTTTTAATATTATCATGTCATATTTTGGAGGTTGTAATTAGTTTGTTTCTCATTGTTTTAAATTTTGTAAATGTTTGAACTTTACTATGTTTTCTCTTTGCTGTACAGAGTTTGCTCATTTTTAATTTTTTTTTCAAAAAGCGATTCACTCAGCTGCCAAAATCCACAGTTTGCTGGTAAGAAATGAGAAGCAGCTTTTGATGGTAAATCTGCCGTAATTATCAGTGTAAACAGCAAATGTAAATGTGCCGTATGAGAATGGACAGGTTGACAGTCGTAGCAACTATAACTAAGATCACGTCCACAGCTACTGGGCATGTGCGGAGGACAGATGAGTCAGCATCAGAAAACCAGTGAAGAAGAAGTGGTTTACTGTTTCTGTAATGGATGTATCATAAGAATTGGATACTGGACTCAAAGATGGCGTCTGTTCAATCAAAAGCCCCAAAACTTTACTTTGGGACGACATCACAGATTTTAAAATTCACTTTTCTGAGTTTGAGGAAAGTTTTATAAATATAAAACCTTCATGGACTAAAAAATCATAAGTGTGATAATTGACCTTATGTGGAGTTCAAGGTGTCTTGTCAACAGATTCACAGACGGGAAAATGGTTTGTTTTTCTTCTGCAATACCGTGAGTGACCACAAAAAGTTCCAGTTCTCTCTTAATACATCTGTGATTTCTGTTTCTACATCAGCTTCCTGACAGATTCTGACAGTTTGAGCGGAGAAAGATGGTAGGTTGTTACCTTTAACTCTAAACAAGCTGTCAAAGCAGACAATAAAGAGAACAACACTCGCATGAAGCCGTCCACCATTGTTGTTGTTGTATTACTTCTTCTTCCCCTTCTAATGAAACACTGTGCTGCTGCCACCATCTGTTCTGTCAGCGATATGACAGCGTTTCCCCGAACACACTATGACACCACGCCAGCGTTTTCACATTTACACACTCTGGAAAAGTTCAGTTTTCAGGAGAGAATATTGTCGTTTTAGTCTGGACGGAGGGCCTAAAGGGGGGGGCGGGGCCAAGCAAACGTCCAGTTCTCGCTGGATGTAGCGGCTTTAATCTGTCCTGCAAAATATTCTCTTTCACTGTGTTTCTCTGAAATATTTAGATTTTACAACATTCACCAAACCTGCAGGAGTGAATTTTATATCACTTTCCATCATATTTTACCTCCACAGACAGAAATCAGGTCTGATTTTATGTGCATTAAATGACACATTTGTTAGACCAGGAGAGTGAAAGTGTTTTTTTGCTGCACATCACATGAATAATGTGTTGAACTCCTCTGGCAGGTTATTGATCGTTGCTGTAGACCTCAAGTGAACGTTCATTTCATCAGACTTCTCAGAATGAATATTTCTGTCCGCCTGATTAGATTTGTGATCTTCTCTGCTTCTGTGTGTCTGTAATTATCCAGACTTTCATTCTTCATCATATCAGACTCCCAACCTGCTCCTTCACATTATCGTTGATCAAAGGAAATGATCCACCGTCGAAGTTTCTCACACACGCTATCAACTCTCAACAATTAACTCCTTAAAATGTTATTTGCTATGTTCACTGTGAACTCGTGTACTCGTTCTGAGATCAATTACCTCCACGTCAGCGTCTCCACACTCATTTCACTGATGGATGTCAGTCGTGACTGAAACTATAAACTTTCTGAATCAGGATCCTGAGATAAACCTGCGAGGTCTCTGGTTCAGCAGCAGCTAAAGATTTCTGATGTTCAGTCGACTTTTAAAAGCGTATCATGCTGAAGCTCCAGCCCGTTCTCACTCTTTGTCAGGGCCCCGTGGCGTCACTTTTTAACACACTTGGTACCCCTTTACTGTCATTTTTTAACATGCGGAGTAGTCCGACAGACTTCTGTTGAGCTCCCACAATGTCTGAAATAGACGCCATGAGACCGATGACGTCTATATAAGGCTACAAATTTCAGCCTTGTCACCAGAATAAAACGTTGGTATTGTACGTTTCTGCAAACCACAGGTATGTGAATATGTACATTTCAACATCGGTCGGTGGATGGGTTGTAACGTTGTTGGCAGAAACTTGTAAATCAGCAGAGAGCACGGTTCGAGACCACCTCGCCGTTTTTATTTTATTTTTTTATTTTAACCCAAACCATGATCTTTTCCTAACCCCTAACCAGGTGGTTTTTGTGCCTTAAACACAGCGTTGTCACCATAAAATATAATTATTTTATAACAGTGACTGTCGTGATACTGCGCATTGAAAAATGACGCTAAAGGGGTACCCAGTGAGTTAAAAAGTGACGCCACGGCGTCCTGACCAAGTGTCGATATTTGACGAGTTGGGAGTGAGAACGTGTTTGTATTTAATTTATTAAACACTTAATAATTTTATCATTAACTGTAACTGCTAGCTGCCATTTATTTTGTTACCCAGCAGGGGGTTTTTTTGTTTGTAATTATTATTTTTCTATCAACTTTTATAACAAATATAAAACACAAGTTTGTTTCATAGTGAAACACCAGATCACATGTTACAGTAAATCAATGAAGAACAAGTAACAGAACAAACAGAACAAAGAAAAACCTTAAACCGCAAAGACAAAAGTAAAAATAAAGGGGTTCTCTCCAGCTTCCCCCCACAGACCACAAACATGCAGGTTCACTGATGACTCTAAACTATCCATGAGTGTGAATATGAATGTGATTGGTTGTCTGTCTCTATTTTAGCCCTGTGATTGGCTGGCAACCAGTCCAGGTGAACCCCGCCTCTCTCCCAGTGTCAGTTGAGATCAGCTCCAGTTTCCCCACAACCCTCCAGAGGATCAGCAGTAAAGAAAATGGATAAATGGATGGACGATGTATCAATAAATACAACATAAATAGGGTGGAATATTTTCATCAGAGAAAGTAGGTTTCTTCCTTTATATATATTAAAAAATTAGACCAAACTTCATAAAACTTGATTCTGGTGATTTTTTGTGTTTTTCTTCTTGTCAACAAATCTTCATGTTTGGATCCAAACCAACAATGAACTGATCTACTAACAAGTATTGTGTGTGAATCAAAGCCTGATGTATCTTATTCCTCCGTTGTTGTCCAGAAACTATTAAAAACACGTCAGTATAACAGAAGCTGAAGTAAGAAGGCAAGGCAGGTTTATTTGTATCGCACATTTCAACAACAAGGTAATTCAAAGTGCTTTACATAGATCATAAAAAGCATTAAAACAGAATATAAAAGCAATACAAGTAAAAAGACAAATAAAAAGTGTTAAATTTGTAAATAAAAAAGAAGCTAAAAAGGGAATAAGACAGAAAAACAAGAGAATAAAAGTTACAGTGCAGTGTAAAATATTAACCCTTAATGTGGTTTAATGAAAGGCAGCAAACAGAAAAGTCTTCAGCTGTGATTTAAAGAACTGAGAGTTGCAGCAGATCTGCAGTTTTCTGGGAGTTTGTTCAGATATGTGGAGCATAAAAACTGAACGCTGCTTCTCCAGGTTTAGTTTGGACTCTGGGAACAGAAAGCAGACCTGATCTTTAAATCCTTAAATCTTTATATTTTCTAACGTTGTTGTTCATCTTTTGTCCTGATGGTTTAACTGGGAGAGTTTCATATTGATCCAAACTGTAGAAGAACTCAAACTGTGAGTAACGTGATGTAGCTCCTCTCACTTCTTCTCTCACTTTTCAACTCGATAGCATCATTTGAGACTTTGTTTGTATTCTGCTATTCCATAAAAAAGGAAAAAGAGGCGACTGTGGGATGAATCCAGTTTGCAGGTATGTTGACACTGAGCTGCTGTCAGTTTAATGAGTAGCTGTGACCACAGAGCAGACGGATCACAGGCCGCCACGCCCTCGGCTGTCCGTCTGCAGCGGCACCGCAGAGCGCCGGCGCTCCTCGGGGCCTGAAACTCACAGGGATGATGGAGCTCATCTGTGAGGGGGACAGGACGAGTAAATCATCTCCTCCTCATCTTCCTCCTCCTCCCCCTCCCCCTCCCCCGCCTCCCGGCCCCCGAGGCTGATGGGAGGTTGGCGTCATATTTTTGTGTCATTTTTGTCAATGCTGGGTGACACCAGCCTCCCTCTGACCTGCTGTACAGTAGTTTCCTCTTCTCTGAGATTAGATTAGACTAGAGAGTAGACTAGATTAGACTGGATTATATTAGAATAGAGAACAATTAGATTAGACTAGATTATATTAGATTACACTAGAAAATAGACTAGATTAGATTGGATTATATTAGACTAGAGAACAATTGTATTGAACTAGATTATATTAAATTAGATTAGAAAATAGACTGAATTAGACTACAGAATCAGAGAATCAGCCAATCAGAGAGAACACCACCTGCAGCTCATCACACACACACACACACACACACACACACACACACACACACAGCGAATGCAGAGAGAGTACTATTAATACAGGAACAAAACAAATAAATGACCAATAATTAGATTACATTACATTACATTACATCATATTAGACTAGAGAATAGATTAGATTATATTGGGTTTTATTAGTCTAGAGAACAGACTAGATTAGTTTAGACTAGATTATATTAGTCTAGAGAACAGACTAGATTAGACTAGAGAACAGACTAGATTAGATTATACTAGATTATATTAGTCTAGAGAACAGACTAGATTAGATTAGACTAGATTATATTAGTCTAGAGAACAGACTAGATTAGTTTAGACTAGATTATATTAGTCTAGAGAACAGACTAGATTAGACTAGAGAACAGACTAGATTAGATTATACTAGATTATATTAGTCTAGAGAACAGACTAGATTAGATTAGACTAGATTATATTAGTCTAGAGAACAGACTAGATTAGATTATACTAGATTATATTAGTCTAGAGAACAGACTAGATTAGATTAGACTAGATTATATTAGTCTAGAGAACAGACTGGATTAGATTAGATTAGTCTAGAGATAGACAAGATTAGATTAGACTATATTATATTAGTCTAGAGAACAGACTAGATTAGACTAGACTAGTTTATATTAGTCTAGAGAACAGACTAGATTAGACTAGACTAGTTTATATTAGTCTAGAGAACAGACTAGATTAGATTAGACTAGATTATATTAGTCTAGAGAACAGACTGGATTAGATTAGATTAGATTAGTCTAGAGAACAGACTAGATTAGATTAGACTAGATTATATTAGTCTAGAGAACAGACTGGATTAGATTAGATTAGATTAGTCTAGAGATAGACAAGATTAGATTAGACTATATTATATTAGTCTAGAGAACAGACTAGATTAGATTAGTCTAGAGAACAGACTAGATTAGATTATACTAGATTATATTAGTCTAGAGAACAGACTAGATTAGACTAGAGAACAGACTAGATTAGATTATACTAGATTATATTAGTCTAGAGAACAGACTAGATTAGATTAGACTAGATTATATTAGTCTAGAGAACAGACTAGATTAGACTAGATTATATTAGTCTAGAGAACAGACTAGATTAGTTTAGACTAGATTATATTAGTCTAGAGAACAGACTAGATTAGACTAGAGAACAGACTAGATTAGATTATACTAGATTATATTAGTCTAGAGAACAGACTAGATTAGATTAGACTAGATTATATTAGTCTAGAGAACAGACTAGATTAGATTAGACTAGATTATATTAGTCTAGAGAACAGACTGGATTAGATTAGATTAGTCTAGAGATAGACAAGATTATATTAGACTATATTATATTAGTCTAGAGAACAGACTAGATTAGATTAGACTATATTATATTAGTCTAGAGAACAGACTAGATTAGATTAGTCTAGAGAACAGACTAGATTAGATTAGACTAGATTATATTAGTCTAGAGAACAGACTAGATTAGACTAGAGAACAGACTAGATTAGATTATACTAGATTATATTAGTCTAGAGAACAGACTAGATTAGATTAGACTAGATTATATTAGTCTAGAGAACAGACTAGATTAGTTTAGACTAGATTATATTAGTCTAGAGAACAGACTAGATTAGACTAGAGAACAGACTAGATTAGATTATACTAGATTATATTAGTCTAGAGAACAGACTAGATTAGTTTAGACTAGATTATATTAGTCTAGAGAACAGACTAGATTAGACTAGAGAACAGACTAGATTAGATTATACTAGATTATATTAGTCTAGAGAACAGACTAGATTAGATTAGACTAGATTATATTAGTCTAGAGAACAGACTAGATTAGACTAGATTATATTAGTCTAGAGAACAGACTAGATTAGATTAGACTAGATTATATTAGTCTAGAGAACAGACTGGATTAGATTAGATTAGTCTAGAGATAGACAAGATTATATTAGACTATATTATATTAGTCTAGAGAACAGACTAGATTAGACTAGACTAGTTTATATTAGTCTAGAGAACAGACTAGATTATATTAGTCTAGAGAACAGACTAGATTAGATTAGACTAGTTTATATTAGTCTAGAGAACAGACTAGATTAGATTAGACTAGATTATATTAGTCTAGAGAACAGACTAGATTAGATTAGACTAGGTTATATTAGTCTAGAGAACAGACTAGATTAGATAAACCTAGATTATATTAGTCTAGAGAACAGACTGGATTAGATTAGATTAGATTAGTCTAGAGAACAGACTAGATTAGATTAGACTAGATTATATTAGTCTAGAGAACAGACTGGATTAGATTAGATTAGATTAGTCTAGAGATAGACAAGATTAGATTAGACTATATTATATTAGTCTAGAGAACAGACTAGATTAGATTAGCCTAGAGAACAGACTAGATTAGATTAGACTAGATTATATTAGTCTAGAGAACAGACTAGATTAGACTAGATTATATTAGTCTAGAGAACAGACTAGATTAGTTTAGACTAGATTATATTAGTCTAGAGAACAGACTAGATTAGACTAGAGAACAGACTAGATTAGACTAGACTAGATTATATTAGTCTAGAGAACAGACTAGATTAGATTAGACTAGATTATATTAGTCTAGAGAACAGACTGGATTAGATTAGACTAGATTATATTAGTCTAGAGAACAGACTAGATTAGATTAGATGTTCAGTTCTAGTGTATAATGAAAGTGGAACCACAAATTATCGTTGAGTTGTCGGCCTGGGCTTTCAGTTGTGTCACGTGATCTTCTGCAGAGGGAGTTCTCCGGTAGTCATGGAAACGTAGATGCTCGTATTTCCATCACGATTGGTTCATGGTTTGAGTTTTGACTCCAAATATTTACATAACGTGCATTAATTAAAATGTTCTTTTGCAGATTTTTTTGAAATTTGGTTAAAATTTGCACCACATTTTGATGGAAACCTGACTTGTTTGTTTGTAGCAGACAAAGACCTTATAAAACAAATCAGAAGGTGTTGATAAGATATTTATTATGTTAAGTGTCCAGTTGATGTGAAAGAGACAAAATTCAGTAACAACATTCATAACCATAAAAACAACAAATGAAATCTGACTTCCTGAAGTTGTGCTGCTGGTAAAGATGCAACACAGGTCAGATTATTTTCTTACTGAAGGCGGCAGCAGCCTGATCCTGAGATCAGGGTGAACAAGTATCCATCAGGAGCAGCTAATGACGCCCCCCCCCCCCCCCCCCCCCCCCCCCCCCGCCCACTCCACGCCCCCTCCAGGCAGCAACAATATGGAAGTTGTTGTTTTCCATCTACGAGACAGCTTCATGTATGTGGTTTATTGATGATATTCTGCAGCGATGGAGGACGGTCGATTAGAAATATAAAGCAGGAACAGGAACCGTCGGGTCTGCTCCTGCGATGTACCTCTGCAGGAGAAACTCATTAGTGCTGAGTAATGAGCCTCCTGTTAATATAGCAGCAGAACTGTTGCTCTCTATCAGAGGCTCTGAGAGCGTTTGGCATTTTTCAATTTAATTAAACAGTTAGTAATCTGGTTGTAAAAGCTTCTGAGGTTTCCATCTATAATGTAACATGAATATGACACTAGTTATAGCTCGGAGCGGAGCTGCTGTTTGATGTGAGGGAAGTTGTTGTTTCTGCCCTGAGTATAATGATGCTGGTTGATGCAGATTGATCCATAGAAAGATATCTCAATAATTACTTGACAGATTGACATGAAATTCACTCCGGATATTCAAACTCACCAGATGAGTCTTAATGATTTCGGAGAACTTTCCTCTTGAGTCACTGGACCGAGGGAAGCTGTGCCTGTTACACCTGCACCGGCCTTTAATTTTATACTAATTTCCTGGAAATGTTCTGAGTAATTTGCAGGTATTTAACAATTCATTTTGCAGGAAGGATGGTGCAATTTGGTGCAAAAGTGGTTGGTTTGTTGGTAAGTGTGCCGATTCATTATATCTGGGTTCATAATGGGTTGTTAATTTGTAATTACATCCTTAATAAATTAGACTCTCGACAGTAAATTGTTATTCTGCTGTTGCCAAACAACTGTATAGTTATTTGTATGCTGGAGAACATTAAATGTCTATAATACTACTCAAATAGACTGTTTTGCAATAAGGTGAACATTTAGTAAGAAGACTTTGGTTTGACAGACTTTTGGCTTTGAATATCTTCACCTGAGCATAACTGTCTATAGAGAAGATGAACATATAAAGAAATCTGACGTCAGCTCATCTTGAAAGTAGAAATGCTGCTTTAGTCTGGACGGACGGTCGAAACGAAGAGAAAAAGATACGTTTACAACTTTAGCCGGCTTAGTCTGAGACAGACTGAAGTAACAGTGGTAAGAAAAAGTACGTGAAACCTTTGGAGTTATATGGTTTTCTGCATGAATTGGTCATAAAATATGATCTGATCTTCATCTTAGTCACAAGTATAGACAAACACAATATGATAAGCTAATAACACACAAACACTTACAATAGTTTGTGGGGTTTTTTAAACACACCCATAAAGCATTCACAGTGCTGGTGGAAAAAGTGAACCCTGGGATTTAATGACTGGTCGAACCTCAACCAAGTGTTTCCAGTGTCTGCGGATTAGATGCACAACGTTCAGGAGGAATTTTGGACTCTTCCTCCTTACAGAACGGCTCTCTTGAGTTCAATCCACAGCATCTCCATCGGTTTATAGTCTATGCTGCTTGTTCTTACCAAACAATTCAACCTTAGTTTGTGTCAAGGTGCTCTTTGGCAACCCTCAGGTGCGCAGAGATGTTTTTTTTGGCGAGCAGTGGCTTCCATCATGCCTGTTCAATGACCTACTGTCTGGTGGACTCATGATCAGAGATGTCAACCGGCTCTAATGATTCCTTCAAGCCTTCAGCTGATTCTCTGGAGTTCTTTTTTTACCTCACTGAGCCTTCTGCGTTGTGTCCTTTGGAGTCATCTTAGCTTGGCGCCCACTAACTCTGGACTGATGAATATCTAAACTCTTTGAGATTTCTTTATAAGCTTCTTCAGCTTTATGCAAATCAACAATTCCTGATAGTAGGTCTTCTGAGATCTCTTTTTTCCGAGGCGTGGCATATCAGCAGGTACTTCTCGTGAACAGCAAACCTTTTGGGTAAAAGTAGCTCTAACACACACCTCCAATCTGGTTTCATTGATTGGACTCCAGGTTTGCTAATTCCTGACTGCAATTAGCTTTTGTTGACATCATTAGCCTGCGTTCACGTATTTTTTCCACCCTAAAATGTGAACGTTTGAACGATGTGTTCAATATAGACAACAACAATACAATGATTTGTGTATTAGTAGTTAAAATAGATTGTGTTTGTTCATGATTGTAATTTATATGAAGTTCTGACCGTGTTTAATATCAAATTTATACATAAATCCAAAGGCTTCACTTACTTTTTGCCACTGGATGCTGATGTTAATGTCACCAGTGGGCCATGTGGCAGGAAAACACTGTATAGTGTGCATGTTTTCTTGATGACAGCTGATCAACAGGCCAGAGTGGATCATAAACACATGAAGAGAGAAACACAGATGCGTGTCGTCTGGAAGCAGACACTCAGTGGTGTTGAAAGGGACAAAGACTCTCCCAGTGTGGGTTGGTGCTGCCGGCGGCGGTGGCAGCGGCTGCACTTCAGCAGCTGACATTATTTTGACTCCTGACAGGACAAAGTGCTGCACGAATCCTCCCAAACATGCCAAACGCAGAAGGGCGGAGTCACCGAGCGGGAAGCTGTCAGTCGTCCACTGGCTGTCACTTCCAACAGCGGCGGTGAGAGTCGGCAGGCTGGCAGGTCGTCCTGCCTGATGTCAGTATCACACCTCCAGCTCCCGTCAGACAGACAAAACACAAACTACTGTCACACAGAGCAGAGCGGACCTGCAGGTTCAATAAAAACTGGACATCACAACCTTCATGAAGGCAGAATTTATTGCAGGGCTGTTGTATTATACTGCACTAGGTTTTATCTAAACTGGCAAGTATATATATAGAATTTTATCATCAATTTTGTCAGTGTTGAAATGTATTGGGTGATACTGAGAAGTGTTTCTAATATTTTTTCCATCCCATATGTATTAATGTGGGTGGAGTAAATATGACCATTTAATAAATCTACACCTCTCTAAAACAGACCAAATAGGAACTTTTTAAATTATTTTATTGCAACATAGAAACAGAACAAATTATGAGTCAGATATAAATATCAAGACAAGCAACAGGCAATAACTAACCCTAACAACCCGTACGTATGAGGCACAAAACAGATATGTCATCATATAACATCAGTCATTCATGGAGTCTTATGGATTCCTTATTTATAAGAAATTTAAGAGACATGAGTAAAAGGTTAAAATCTATTTCTGCTGAGAGAAATGAGGCATGTTGGGTAAACCTGTCAGTACTCTTTGCTTGTGTAAAAAAAATGTCACTAGAACCAAGAAATTTACTACATAACCAAGTGTTTGATGCTGTGTGTCAAAATAACAGAAAATGTCCCCGAGGCTGAAGGAATGTGTGTGTGGGTTGACTTTGGCAAGTAAAAAAAAACCCTACAAAAACTAAGAATGTACAAAAATGTCAAGGTTTTCTCTCAGGTAAAGAACAAACAGGAGTTTCTTCATACTTTCCACAGAAGAAACAAGAGCTGTCAACAGCTGTTTAGCTACAAACACATTAGAGGGATAAATCGTTTGTAAAAGTTTAAAATGGGTTTACTTTCCTTTGTTGGAAATGCAATATTTGTAAGGTAGAAGCCAAACCTTCTTCCAGAAAATAATATCAATACATAACCTCCAAAATAATTCACCTTTAGGTCTAAATTTGTTTTATAATAGCTTCCTTGTCTCCAAATACCGACTGACATTTAATTAACTGTATTAAACCCGGAGGAAGACCTTTAATAACAGCTTTAATAACTATAAATTGATAAAAATGCAACTATTATCATCGTAAAGGTCAAGAACATGTTTAATATTCCTGCCAGTTTGACTAAATAAGAGCTGAGTAATACGCAGACCCTCCGCGCATGCGCATTACAGCAGCCTGTCAATTCGAAACCAAGCGAGGGAAACAAGCTGCAGCCGTAAGTTTCCTCTTATATTTGATTCCTCTTTTATGCTTTGTTTCCTTCCATGTAATGACTGGTGAAGATGTGCAGTTTGCCACATACTGTATGTATAACGAAATGTTTTTAATTAACCGTCTGTAGAGGTTTATTTAGTGGCAGTTTGACTCAAACTGACAGGAAGAGCAGCCAGACCCCATTTAAAAAAACTCATATTTTGGTTTGCATTACTTTTTGGGACACTTTTATAAAACACAGAGTACATGGTTGCTCATTTTAAAAGTCTATATATTCCACTCTAAATTTCGGCTTACACCCAATACACAGCCGGATTAAATTAAAGGGTTAAAATCACGATTATATTGATAAGTTTACCGTTTTTTGACCTCAGTCCTTGTCCAGACAACATGCTCAGTTCACCGTTTGGTCCTGCAGGAAAGTTGAAATATTATCAAAGTGACGTGCTGACTGTGTACAGAGTGTTTGCCGAATGTACCAACAGAGACTGTTTATTTGTAAAAGCATGTATTTTATATTGTGTTTACTGTATAAATCTGCAGGTAATCAATAAAACTTATAACGGGAGGATTTTTTAAAGGAGTTCGGCTTTACGTTCTAGTAAATAACTGATCAGAGTATTTCTCACTCGTTACATATTCTCAAAGTTTTCTTTGTTCACTAACTTACCTCAACATTGTATAAAATTAGTTTGAAGTGTAAAATTGTCAGTAAATTTGTGCTAAAGCGATAATGCGTGCGTGCTAAACCGGAGGCTAACGTTAGCTAAGCTACTGTCTGGTGATGGTGGCTAAAGTTATTCAGGAGGCTAAATGGCTAACAGATACAGCTGCAGGTAACTTAATGATACATAAACTGTATCTGTACAGAAGAAAACTGTTCACTGTTCATGTTATTTATTACTCACACTTACGTAGTGACAGGTAGACCTGCAGAGCTGAGACTGATTGCTAGTAGTATTCAGATAATTTACTGCAGTAAAAGTACCAGTACAGCAAAGTAAAAATACTCAATTACAAGTGAAAGTACATAAGTATTATGAGTTTGATGTAGTTAAAGTATTGCAGTAAAAGTACATAAGTATTATGAGTTTGATGTAGTTAAAGTATTACAGTAAAAGTACATAAGTATTATGAGCTTGATGTAGTTAAAGTATTGCAGTAAAAGTACATAAGTATTATGAGCTTGATGTAGTTAAAGTATTGCAGTAAAAGTACATAAGTATTATGAGCTTGATGTAGTTAAAGTATTGCAGTAAAAGTAGTGGTTTGGTCCCTCTGACTGATATATTATTATATATGACATCATTAGATTATTAATAGTAAAGCATCAGTGTTAGAGCAGCATGTTACTGTTGTAGCTGCTGGAGGTGGAGCTAGTTTACACTACTTTATATACAGTTAGCTAGTTTAGTCCAGTGGTTCCCAACCTAGGGGTCGGGCCCCTCCAAAGGGTCAGCAGGTAAATCTGAGGGGTGGTGAGATGATTAATGGGAGAGGAAAGAAGAAAAAACAAAGTTCTGATACACAAATCTGTTTTCAGTTTTTGGACTTTTTCTCTAATCTTTGATTTTTGCTGAAATATTGGATCATTTGAACATTTATTGAAATGAAAGCATGTGAGAAGTTTAGAGGGAAAAATCACTATTTGGTGGAGCTGTTAACAACTCATAGACATGTGAAATGTGACCCCGACTACACACTGCTTTTTGTAAGACGTCAAAAGCCAAAAAGGTTGGAAACCACTGGTTTCATCTTTAACAATGTGTTGTATTTTAAAAGCTTGTTATATTATCCATTGTGTCAAATCTTCATCTGAAAAGTAACTAAAGCTGTCAAATAAATGTAGTGGAGTAGAAAGTACAATATTTCCCTCTGAAATGTAGAAAGTAGCATCACATGGAAATACTCAAGTGAAGTACAAGTACCTCAAACTGTACTTAAATACAGTACTTGAGTAAATGTACTTAGTTACAGTGCTGATGTGAGTCATTTCTGGGGTTCAGATCAGATGTTAAACTATTTAACATTTCTTGTTATGTTGTGATTCAGTATTTGCAGTAATGTGATGTTGTATCTGTCAGAACGCTGTGACCTCTGACCTTTAACCTGCTACCTATTTAACCTGTTTGTTGCTTGTGATTTAATCTAAATAAAGAACACAGCGGTGAACAGTGAGCTGTGAGCAGCAGCAGTAGAAGAAGAGGAGACTGGTAGTTGCGGCTCTAATGGTCTTCAAAGCTTATTTTCCTCTTATTTCATCCACTTTCTCTGTTCAAATCGGCTGTGATTGCGTAAAGGAAATAGCTTTGCCTGTTTTTACCGCTGACATTTTATTGAGGTGCTGCTCGGTTAATCACAAGAAGGGATGAACAGTATGAAGCCTCACAACTCAGAAAATGGGATTTTACAGTTTTGCGTTTATTTTGGAGGCAAACGATTGAAAATGACACAGAAAACGACTTTATTTTCAGCAGGAAAGCTGCTGCATGTGTTTTACTGATGGAAGTGACGGCTGAGTCTCCCTGTTGTTGGTTTATACTTTATATTCTTTTGATTCTGTGAAGCACTTTGTAACTTCTTATTGACTTCTGACAAGTCTGAGAAAAGAACCCTGATGACGTCACAGTGATGTCATCAGGGTTAAAAATCGGAGGTGTGGAGTTTGTATGTGGCTGTTTACAAGGCAATTAACAGGAAGTGGTGAAAAATGTGGAGCTGCAACGATCAATCGATTCCTGTTAAATTATTCCCAAACTATTTTGAGTCTTTTTTTTTTTTTTGAGAAGAACATTTCCAAATTCTCTGATTCCAGCTTCTCAAATGTAAATATTTCCTGGTTTCTTTTAGTCCTCTTTTTAGTCATCTTTTTTTTTTTTGGAGAAAAAAATAGCTTGCAGCTTCTGAAATGTGAATAACTTCTGGTTCATTGAATCTTCTGTGACAGTAAACTGAATATATTTGAGTTGTGGACATTTGAGGACGTCATCTCAGGCTTTAGGAAACAGTGATCATAATTTTTCACCATTTTCAGACGTTTTATAGACCAAATGACTGATCCATTAATCAAGAAAAGCAATAATGAAATAATCAGTCGCAGCTCTAATTCAGAGTATTCAGAGACAGCACCTTCCACCTCGGTTTACATATTTTATGAGGGGAAATCCTGCACTGGAGGGCAGTGAGATGATGAATGAATCACTGTGTTAAGAGTTATTGTTGTTATTAATCAGCCTGTGATATTCTGCGGTGGTCCTGGATTCTCCTCCTGCGTTTGGGGGCTGCAGATGAATATTTATGACTTCTAAAGGAGCTCGCTCATCCTGTCTCCACCCCACCTGCGAGGGGGTAAAAAGTCGAGCGCTCCCCCTTCCCCGCTTTTTGAAGCGGCGGCTGCTCGCTGCGGGAGGGATCACGCGGTGCGTGACCCAGGCGGCCTCCTGCTGGACGGCTGGACGAGGGACAGGGCTCGGTGGCTGCTGTGTTACAGAGATCACCTGCCACTTATTTCACCTTTTTCACCTGAAAACTTGCTGGTTGGAATGTAAAAGAGCATCCAGAACCCGGCTGGTTTCCTGCTGGAAAGAATCTACCTGAATCAGTGTGTTGAGTGTCAGTTCTTCTTAAACCTCAGTCAAACAAACCGACTGAAACAGGACGACGTGTTGATGGTTGTGTAGTGACACGTGTGAATTAGAGGTCGGCCCGAATGCAAATACGTTATTCAGCAAAGCACAAATAGTGGAGTTTGTTTCATACAAATGTTTTTAAAATTATTTGTTTTTGGGAAGAAAAAAACAAAACATGTCAAATACCAGCGAGCGGGTCAGTTATAGTCTCACTCTAATCTCACTCCGGGATTCCACCGCCGCGTTCCGGCTCCGACGCGGTTTTGCTCCGTTCTCTGCACGGCGCCCTATTCCACCGGGAGCGTGTCAGAAGCGGAGCGTCTTCACTGCGAGGAAGCTGTCCGCCGTTTAAAGTCAGTTGCACTCCTACTACAGTAATTACAGCAGCCTAGTCAAAGCTGATAAAGTCCCTTAAGGCTACCGTAATTACTGCAGTAGCAGAGCAACTAAACGGCCCAATTTTGTTTCATTTTCCTTGATCTTTGTGCTTCTACTATGGTTAATTAGGCTACGTAGTTAAATGGTTTCTTTATTCATCTGTTTTAATTGTGTTTATTGTTGATATACGACCAGGAGTCTGCACGGGGTGTTTTATTTTGAAAATTGACCGGATGCTCAATACTGTTTCTGTGTCTGACTTCCTGCCCAGCTCGATCTGCTCTGTGCTGCTTGACGCGGCCTCCATAAAAAATAGACGCGGCACCTATCTTTAGCGCAGCAGAGCGGAGAGCTGCCTCTGGGACGCTTTTGAAACGCGCCGCGGCGCGCCCGGTGGAATCAGATACATCGACTAGAGTGGCCGCGTCGGAGCCGGAACGCGGCGCACACACGCGCCCGGTGGAATTCAGGGGTCAGTGTCTCTCCTCTGCTCCGCTGTGACGTCTATCAGCAGGTCTCAATGAGGGGAGTCACATCCACCTGCTACATGACGCATATTTCCTAATTTGGACATCACTTTCATTTTCATCTTTAATTTCCACTTTTATTCGAATACAAATACAAATAATTTTGCTGCCTCAACAAATACAGATACAAATACTGGACTCTCTGCACATCTGTAGTGTGCTTCATAACACCGACAGGTTACAGCTGAAGGATACTCGGGTCCTGCCGTAAGAAAATTAATGCATTTTCACATCATTTTGTATCTTCTATCAGGTTGAAGTTTTTCACTCAGACATTAGGAAGAAGAAAAGTGAATCAAATCTGCTCACTGATGAATTAATCTGAAAGATGTTCATCACATTTTCACTGTGTCCTAAGATATCAAATGTCTAAAAGTCAAAGATATTCAGTTTACAATGATATAAAAGCAGCATTAGAGAAGCTGGAACTAAAGAATGTTTGGCTTTTTTGCTTAAAACATGAAAACTGATCCAAATAGTTGCTGATTAATTTTCTTGTGATCCATTCAGTGATTAATTGACTAATTACTGCGGCTCTGCAGCAGATGAGCTGCATGTTGCTGAGCAGCACAGAGTTCACTCCACCGCTGTCACACAGGAACAATCCTCTCTGCATCCTGTTTCTCAGCACTTGTTTTGTTGTTTTTTTTTCTTTTTGGTTCTTGCTTTTGTTGAGCTTTTCTCTCTCTCAGTCTCATCTCCACACAAAAGAGGAAAGAGACAAAGATTATGCAAATGTGGAGCAAATACGGTTTGTGTCTTGGCAAACGCTCCGGCGTCGGCTGAACCAACAGAGAGAGAGAGAGAGGACAGTTATAGGAGGCGGCGTCCCCTCCACCTCGCTTCATACTGATCGGCTGATGTTTGGCAGGACGGATTCATTCACATCTTCTCAGCTTCTCACACTGATAGCAGCTGTCAAAGGTGATCAGTTACTGATTTGTAATTTGTAGTGAAATAAGGAGAAGACAGCAGTAGAGTTGGGTGATATATAGAAATGTCCCCACATCAGTTTCTTTTACTGCAAATTCTCAAATATTTACCTCAACTGCAGAGAACCAGGCTGATATCAGACGCTGGCTTGCATGGCACACAGGCATGTTCCCAGTAAGCTAGCGTTAGCTTGGGTCCGAGGTAGCGGTTCCTTATCTGGAGGGTTGCGGTTCCAAGATGGCGCCAACCATAAGCTGCAACTCTGGGCTCCAATGTAGAGCTGCAATTAATGATTCACTTCATTTTATTCATTTAAACTCTTAGTTGTTTAATCTAAAGAATGGTGAAAAATGTCAATCACTGTTTCCTAAAGCTCAAGGTGACATGACTTTTATTTAAAAGTACTGCCAGATACAGAACTATTCTGAGAATCAATTACTGAAAACATGGTGATCATTCTCTGGTTGCAGCTTCTTAAATGTGAGGATTTGTTGCTTCTCTCAGTTTTATATCACTGTAAATATCTGAAAACCTTTGTTTTGGACAGAACAAGACATTTGAAGAAGTCAGACACTATTGTTGTTTGCTCTAATGAACGTCATCTCATCTGTGATCACAACAATCATGTGTGTACTAGGACTGCAACTAACAATTATCGTCCTTATCGATTAATCTGCCGATTGTTTTCTTGAATAGAAGTCAGAAAATGGTGAAAAATGATCACCATTACCCAGAGCACAAAATGATCCAGCACAAATAAAAAAAGGCAATTAATTCTCCAATCACAAGGAAAACTGTTGCACAGTTTGTCAGCTGAAAAGAAATTGTGGAGAAGCTGAGAGACGACGGAGGGAAAGCAAACGACAGAGTTCACTTTGACATTTTCAAAGATCAAGTTATAATTTACAGTAATGCAGTCAGTAGAGAGACGAGTCTGTTTCTCAAAGATTATTTCAGAACACAAAATAATCCCAAAGTGCTTTTTTCCCCTCAGTTGACAGTCTTCTAAAATCCATCACCTGCACCTCAGTCTCCTTAATAACTCAACTCTTAAATGTGAAGAATTTACTTCATTTTTTTAAAAAGAAAAAATAGTTTCTACCAGAGTCTGTGTTATAACTCTCCTGGATCTATGATGTCATCCTTTGATATGATGTCAGAAGTCGCCATCAGTGAAGTAATTAGGAGAATTAGCATAAACTCTTTAATTGAATCATGTTCCCCACAGCTTTTAAGACTTCAGTGGTTAAACCCTCTCCTCAAGAAATCCAATCTAAATTACTCAGAGCTAAATGATTACAGACTCGTTTCTAATCTGCATTTCATTGGTAAACTTTTAGAGGAAAATTATTTTTAATCATCTACTCATTCATCTAAACAGCAACAGCATTTTAGAAAAGCTCTGATGTGGTTATCGAGCAGACCACAGCACAGAGACAGAAAGAACTACTGAAAGTTATAAATGGTTGAAAGTTATAGAAATGGATTCAAACATCGTGGCCGTCCTCCTCTTCTTAGACCTCAGTGCAGCATTCGATATAATCAATGACATTGACAGACTTGAGGAATGTGTGCGTCTCTCTGACTGTGTTTAAGCTGGTTTCAGTTTTATTTAACTTGCAGACAGTTGTTTTTTATCAGCCTGAGTGCTTCTGTATCAGAGACTCGTGGTATTGAATATGGTGTTCCTCAGGGAAGCGTTCTGGGTCCAGTTTTGTTTTCATTCTAAATGCTCCCACTTGGAAACGTTATTAACTATCACCTGTCAATTAGCATTTTTATGCTGACGACACATAATTGTACATCTCTGAACATGCTGGCATTGACTGTCTCACTGACATTAATGTTCGGATGGGTAAAAACCTTTTTTAAATTAAATAAGGAAAAAAAAAAAGAAATTCTCTGAACAGGACACAAAGCAGGAAGAGAAAAACTGCACTCACTGCTCGGTGATCTTAACAAACAGATTAAAACACAAATAACAAAACTGAGAGTGATTTTAGACTCTAATTTAAGTCATTAAAACATCCCTTTTTTCAACTTGGAAATATTGACACACAAGTCAGAACTTTTTGAATTCAGAGAAGCTTTTTAACTCATTCGTGCTTTTATGACTCTCTGTTTAGACTATTTTAATTCTCTTCTAACTGGATTACCTTAAAGGTCTTAATGAAAACAGAGAAAATGAATCATATCAGCCCACTGCTGCCTGGCTATCTGTATCTCTCAGAACTGATTTTAAACTTCTTTTACTTGGTTATAAAGCTTTAAATTACAGAGATTTTCTTTTATTTTATGTTCCAACCAGATCATTTAGGTTAAATGTTCCTGTTGAACACGCTGCCTCTGACTGGTTCTCTCTGTGTTTTTAAATAGAAATTAAAGACATATCTTTTTAATCTGGTTTTTCATTTCAACATGGAGTAACGTTATAGCTTTAGCTTTAGTTTTTAAGTTTTAATCATTGGTTTTTACATCATTTTAATCCACATTATTCTCTTTTATTGACTTATTTATCTATTTTCAACACTGTATTGTTTTATTGTTGTAATATTTAGTCTCTTTTGCTTTTGTTTCATTGTATTTTTGTCTGTGTTGTTTTAATCCTGCCATGTGAAGCACTTTGGGCTACATGTTTGTATGAAAGGTGCTACATAAATAAAGTTGAGCTGAGTCGAGTTGATTCTCACTGCAGAGGAAACTCCTCCAGTCTGCATGTAAATAAAGCTTTTTTTAGATCTGTTTTCAACCTGCGGGTCAGGAGATAAGACGGATGATTTGTTGGGGATGCATAAAAACATATCTGCACCACACAGACTGTGTGTGTCATCGGACCCCTCCGGTCCTGCTGAAATGTTCAGTTTCTTCTAAAAGATGAAACCGATGAAACAACATGAAAAGAAAAAATATATTCTTTAGTTTCACTGTTAATGCTGATCTACATGAAACTACTACAAGGCAGGAACACCAAAACCAAAGGTGTCTTCTTCTTCTTCTTCTTCTTCTTCTTTTTTTTCTTCTTTTTCTTTTGTTCACAAATCAAAGATATTCTGTTTACCTTCACACACACTAAAAATCACTGGGCTACATTTTTACCCAGTTTGTGTCATTATATCACAGACGCAATACTTTAATGTTTGATCCATAAAATGTCAGGAAATGGTGAAAAATGTCCAAGATGACGTCATCAAATGTCTTGTTTTGTCCACAACTCAAAGATCTTCAGTTTACTGTCATAGAGACTAAAGAAACCAGAAAATATTCACATTTAAACACACAATATGTAATTTCAGCCGCTAGGTGTCTCAATCAAAACAATAACAAAGGACGGAGTGTGATGACGGTGTGAAGTAGCAAGGGATCATGGGAGTTGTTGTCTTGGTTGTTAAATAAGCAGCTTCACTGGGATAGGATTACTCCAGTGTTCATCATCCAGGATGTTTTTACCGGCAGAGGTCTCCTCCTCTCCAGAACAAACGTACACGCAGATTAAAATCATTAAAAATATTAATTAAAGCTGTTTCACCTAAAAAAATCAATATTTCTCCGACGATGTTTGGTGACCACCGGACTTCCTGGAGGGGCTGTTAGCCGAGCTGCTGCTAACGTTTGTCCAGTTTATTTCTCTGATAACTTAAGATCCAGACGTCCAATGACTAAAATCCTTCTTCCGGCTAAAAGATATAGTTAAAAACCACCTAAATTTATCATGAAAATGTGGCTTAAAACTGAATAAAAGTCCATTTATAACAGTTTGTGTGGAACAACCACAACGCCGATGTATTATCTTGTATGTGTGTAAGTTATTCTTTGGTAGACGCCATTGTAGCGGACAAACACAGCGCCGCCGTATGCATCTGGTGCGTGTTTACTCTTTGGTAGAGGAGGTATGACGCCATCGACAGGCGACCAAATGAAACGGTCCGTTACTTTGATTAAATTACAGATTTCTCTGGGTTTGATAATGTAAGTACACAACTCAACAACATATATAACACAGGTCTAGTTGTTTTTAGACATTTTAATGTGAAATAATTACATAAGAAGCTGGAATCAGAATTTGGACATGAATGATTCCAATTGATTAATTGACTAAAAAGTGTTGTATAGCTAATAATCCTGTCTGCGTTCATGAGTAACACCTCATATTATGCATCGCCGTTCCTTCCAATGTTGGTATGAAACTAGAATCAGGCAGGTTGAACCTGTAGTCAGTGATTCAGAGGTCTGGACCAGGCTTCATGCTTGCACTTATTTTAAAACTGTAATTGGTACGTGTGATATGAGGCAGTTTAAACACGAGTGTCTGCGTCCAGGGGTCTGTCTGTTTAGTCTCTCTGCTCTTGCTGCCTACAGAGAGTCTGTGACTCGGTGCTGGAGTGTGGGGGGGTTTTTTAAATAGTTTTTAATAAATGGGGTTCTTTGAGTGCTGCAGAGCTGCTGCTCTCCCTTGACACGCTTCCCACCGCTCAGCTCTCACAAGCTGCTTCTGACCTGATAAAAAAAAAAACAAAAACAACAACCCTGAAATCACCTGCCGAGCCGTGTGACTTTCATTTTTTTATTTATTAAATAGGTGAAGCTGCTGGAGCGTCGGTCTGTGGCAGCTGGAGGTTTTTTATGTCGTAGGGAAATAAATGGATGTTTAGTTTGCAGCCGACACTGAGCTGCTTGTCTTGACTTCTGTCTGTAATTAATCAGTGTACTTTGGAAAAAAAAAAGATTGTGAAACAAAAGTTAAACTAGTGAGCTTCTGAGTCATCAGGTTATTTCTCAGTGGATGATGGAAAGTAACTAAGTACTGTACTTAAGTACAGTTTTGAGGTACTTGTACTTTACTTGAGTATTTCCATGTGATGCTACTTTCTACATTTCAGAGGATAATATTGTACTTTCTACTCCACTACATTTATTTGACAGCTTTAGTTACTTTTAAATTTTTTAATTTTTACATAAAATAACATAATAAGTTTATAAATGACACTGCTTTGTTAAAGATTAAACCAGTGGTTCCCCAGTACTTTTACTTTAATAGTTTAAGTAAATTTAGCAGGTAATACTTCTATACTTTTACTTGTAATGAAGTATTTTTACATTGTTGTATTAATACAGTCCTATAAGTAAAGGGTCTGAGTTCTTCTTCCACCACAGTTTGCTGTTTAAAACGTTTCCTTTGGTTCCCGTCTGAGTGACGAACATCCTTGATGTCCAGGCTCCTGCTTGGTGATTGGTTTGTTCATCTCTGGTATACAGAAGCCAATCACATATTTTTAAAGCAGCAATATTTTTGTATGTAATGTATTTAATGTCAGTGTGTAATGTGTTTGGCTCGTAGTGATGAACCTACAGAGAATCATCAGTAACTCTGCAGCTCCTCTCGGCTTTACGGAGCTTTATAGTGAGTTTCAGCTCATTGTTTATCTGTCCGGCTGCAACTTTACTGTTCTGGTTCACTCTCAGCGTCTCATAGCGTCATTTTCAGAGAGAAAAAGCTGTAAAAAGCTGCTGTACACTACCTGCTCAGCACCAAACAGACACAGTTAGCTGTAGACTAGCTGGTGAACATAGTGGAGCATTTAGCAGCTAAAGAGCCAGATATTTCCCTCAGGAGTTGGTAGAGAGCAAAAACAGAAGCTAAAAGAGAGTGAATATTGGACTTACATTCACCAGGTGGACAGAAACACGACTCCACATCAATGATCATGTTGCTCCGTAACTGCTGGATGTGGAAATAAACAACTGTTTGCTAACAAGTTCAACATATCAACTTAAAAGATGATGATCTGTCAGATTACCGATATATGTGCATATTTTTTTCCACCTTGCTGAGGAGACTATTATACATGCAAGCGTAGATTATACTAAGTATGATCAAAAAAAGACAATATATGAAGCAAGAACTTGGGAAGAGTTCAGGAGCTCAGCATTAAAACTTTAATGAACCCAACTGGGTCAAGCAGACTTTTCTTTGAGTTTATCAGACAGAATTAATGAGCAGGATTTAATCTCTGGTTGACACGCCGAAACAGAAGGTGGCGGTGATGCATCTAATACGCTGGATTTTAACTGCCGTTATAAACTAAGCAGAAGAAGAAGAAGAAGAAGTTTTTTTCAAACAGAGTGATACATCCTGTCAGCTGAGACGTTACCTATCTCTGCAGCCGAACACAGCAGCTCCTCCGTGGACTGTTTCACCTTAACGGTCCCGGTGAACTCCTCCGCAGGCTGCACTTCACTCCGCCGCCCGACAAGCTTCTTCTTCTTCCTCCTCCCAGCTGGTCCCGGCTCTCCGTGTGGATCCAACCGGAGCGTCGAGGTCCGGTTAGCAGCAGGTCTGTGCAGCAGCAGAGGAAGAAGAAGAACTAAGCAAGTAGAAGAAATGAACACATCTTGTAAAATGTGGTTTGTCCACATCACGAGACAAAGACGACAATAACAATTAGTTCATTGATCGATTGGTCGGTGAAACTGCCAAACATCTGATGGTTCCAGCTTCTAAAATGTGACGATTTAATACTTTTCTTCGTCATATATGACTAGAGCTGCAGTGATTAGTTGATTAGACTTTGGGAAACATTGATATTTTTCACAATTTTTTGACATTTTATGGACCAACAACAACAAATCAATTAATCCAGAATATTGTGAATGCTGTTTTCCCACTGTTTTGATCTTCTATTCAAGAAAACAATCTACAGATTCATTTATAATGAAAATAACTGTTAGTTGCAGCGCTAGGCTGACAGATTCTGTATTACAGCAAACAACAGTAGTGTTTGTTTGCTTTAAATGTCTTGTTTTGTCCAACCAATTGTCCAAAACAAAGATTTTCAGATATTTACATTGATACAACACTGAGAAAAGCAACAAATCATCAAATATGAGCAGCTGCAACCAGAGAATGATCAACATGTTCTCAGTAATTGATCATAGTCGTCCTGCATTTGACAGTATTTTTAGATAAAACTGAAGAATGAATGAGACTCTAAGCCTTCAGTAGATTAGATCTTCACTCAGTGAGCTGGTCGGGACTCTGTGTTTCTCTCAGCGGCCCTTCAGTAGGTCACGCTGTCTGTTTGAGGGGAACAGGTCAGAAACATTTCATTGTGTGCGACCGCTGAGCTTCCTCCCACCTGAGCAGTCACGTCTGCTCCGAGCTCACGGCTCAGCGGTGAACTGCCGTTAAGAGATCTGTCCTCCGTCCCCCCCCCCCCTCTCAGCCGCTCCGTTCCTCATGAACCATGTTGTCGGGATGAACTTGAGTTACCCTCCCGAGTTAATATGCGTCCCGGAGCAGCTGAACGGTGGAGGTTTTTTTCGGTAACGCTCGGAGGAACAGAGAAAGCCGCCGTCTGCTCGGTCGTGGCCCCGGCTGACATTTGGCAGAGATCAGCCGCCGTCCCACCGCAGGGATCGACCGACTGTTTACAGCCAACTGGTGGTCTCTGATATATGTTGTTGCTCTGTGGGACCGGGGGGGGGGGGGGGGGGGGGGGGGGGGGGGCTCGCCGCTCAGTCTGTACCGTTCATCTACCGCCCTGTATATAGATAACATCCTGCAGGTCCACATGTCAGGAGTCCATCATACAGGTGGACAACAGACACTGCAGGGGTTTCAAACCAAACCTCTGAGACCAGAGAGATGAGCAGACAACCAACGGGAGTTTATTTCATTACACACCAACATACAAAACTCAGAACATCACCAACGCAGCCCTCCTTCAACTTCACACCTATTTATACCAAAAGAAGACGTGACTTCCTGCCTGTGTTTTTGGCACTTTTGTAAAGAAAAATGATCACTTGGACTTTGACCAATTGGGTGTAGATGTCTCTGCACCATTTGGACGTTTCTTAATATCTACTGTGTGTGTGTGTGTGTGTGTGTGGTGTACTTTGCTCCTAATATGTGTCTTCTGTTTATCTTTGGATGGGTCAATGACCAGCGGAGGTCAAGCCCATCTGGTAAAAGTTGTGTTTTCCCAGAGATTGTAACCAGAACTCCTTTAAAGGAGATTGGAGATTCGCCTATCCATTGGTGTTGTGCAACCCTTAGTGGTTTGTTTATCACCACACGCTCATCATAGTCGTAGGAGCTGCATATATGTGTTTTGTACGCCATCTTGGTTATGGTTGGGTTCCTGTTGATGGTTCCTTTTTGGCAGAATACCTGCATTAAAGGATAATTCTGCTGATTTTCTATTTCTTATCATCAACAAATCTCATGTTTGGATCCAAACCATCAATGAACTGATCTAACAACAAGTATTGTGTGTGAATCTAAAGCCTGATGTATCTTATTAGAAACACGTCAGTGAGTCACAGCGCTGCACTGGGCGACATGATCCTTCAACGATCACGTTTTCACTTTCTGGAAAAAAGTGTTTCCGTGTCAGGAAGAGGCAGCCGAGCTCGCACAAGGACGCGGGAGGGTCCGTCAACGGCGCTCTGCTAGCTTGTTGTGCTACATATCAGAAAGTCAGAGTCTGAAAACTGTTGATTGGTTATTGTAAAGACAATTAAGACACGGATTGAGTTTTGATTATGCTCAGTATAAACTAATCTTGTTTGATAATATGTGAAAATAATCACAATTTAAATTAGTTCTTTCAATTAAATAGTTCTCAGAAAAATAACATATTTTCCTCTAATCAGTCTGCCGTCGACGTTTTTTAAAACCGAATCACAAACCTGTGTGTGGTCGTCCTGGAAACGTAACTCAGTTTTGTTTCCAGTTTCAGTTTTATTAGAAGCATCTTTCTGTTTGTTTCTGTTTGTTTCTGTTTGTTTCTTCCAGCTGCCTCATGTGTCGTCTGATTGGTTAATGTGTTTCTTATTTGCCTTAGTTTTCAGTACATGTTGTATCTTTTGTCCTAAAGTTGCTGCATGTTGTCAGAAGGATGAAGATGTTTTCTGTTTACCTGCATTTTGTCCATTTTCTTGTGTTTTCAGTATGTTTACTTCACTCAGACTGTAAAACACAGCCTGAAACTATTCTGATCAATCTGATGTTGGCTTTTAGTGTTTGACAGTTTTTTTTTTATAACTCGTCATGTTTGCAGCAACTATAAAGAATAAACCTGTTTTTATTTGTGTGCAACGTAAATCAGACTCATGTTGGTGTTTAAAGACCTTTTGCTCTGTCAGATCATACATCAATTCATCTGTCGATTATGTTTTTGATTGATTGATTAGTTGAAAATGGTGAAAAATGTTGATGTCTAGTTTTATCCACAAGCCGAAGACATTCAGTTTACTGTCACAGAGACTAAATATTCACATTTAAGAAGCTAAAATCAAAGAATTTGAACAAAATGACTCAAAACGATTAAATCAATTATCAAAGCAGTTGTTGATGAATATAGTTGTGAACTGATGGATTAACAGCTGCAGCTCTGTGAGGTTGAGGACGTGTTCGGGGAGGACTGACGGTGACTGGTAGCAGCTGTAGGTCAGGAAACGTCTGCGGTACCTTCACACAGATCAGCTCTGAGCTCATGAATGAATTGCTCATCCTGCTCTAAATCAGGCCTGCGGCTCTTCCCCTTCGGCCTAAATCAGAGAGCTTTATTTATTTATTTATTTATTTATTTTATTTATTTAATTTTTTTTCCTTGCTGAGTTTTCCGCCTGACTGAGCAGCTGACTGTCCGCTTGAGTGAACAGCTCGTCTGCCTCGCAGGCTGTTCCTGCTCCTCCTCCTCCTCCTCCCTCCCTCCTCTCTCTCAACACGGTAGCACCGAGGGACTCGCCAGTCAAATCTGCCTGAAATCAAACTAACGAGCTCTGACAGGAAGCAACGCGCTACCTGCTGGGAACACGGCCAACACTTTTCCCCGGGTTTCTCTCTCTGGAAACGCCTCGCAGACTCGAACCCTCCCGCCGTGTTGTCGACACAGATCTGGCGGTGCCTGTCAGAGGTTTTATCCTGGTAATGAGTCTTCTTCTTCTTCTGTGGTGGTGGTGGTGGTGGTGGAGGACAGTCAGACTGGACTTTCAACCCCAAACACCTTGAAAGCACAGATCACATGTCAGATCAGTGGTGGTCATAATATCACAGCCTGAAGCCACAGACGATGAACATGACATCATTACTCACAACTCTGATTAAAACCAGTTAACCAGTTCATTTGTCAGCCTGTTTGTTTGTCTCTCAGGTCACCTCGATGTCATGCCTGTCCATGTGCTGTCGGAGGGGGCGGGGCCAGGCGTCCAGGTACCAGCACACCTGACCAGGATCCCCGTGTCGCTCATCAGCGCCGGCACCGACTGCACCGACAAAACAGTCAAGGTTTGTTTACAGCGTAATCAGAAAGGTTTATATTGAGTAGAGAAACAACAGGATATGAACCACTAATATACGCTCTGATTGGTCTGATACCGATCGTTAGAGTCAGCTCCGCTCTACTCGTCTATAAACTGCTCAACATACCAAACAACTGAGACGGAGACCTGCGGTGAAGCTGCTTCCTGTCTTTCAGTGGACACAGACACCCGCGGTGACGCTTAAGTGACTCGTTACTCTGTAATCACCGTCAGAAACGTTGTTCCATTATCACTTTAAGTATATTTAGTTTGCTCTCGTTAACAGAATCAGCAGCTAATCAGGAGAGCGACTCCCACCTGTGCGCCGCCCGCTCAGCTCCAAGCTCTGAAATATCTCACAGAGCAGCTCTCGCCACAAAAACGGAGCCTTTTAATGTTTCTGGAGACTTTTCTCAACACATGACAGATGTCATGTAGCGGCCGTAGTAACTCTGACCCGCAGCATATATATTTATATATATATATATCCATATAGATATATATCAGTGTATTTCTCTCTTTCTTCTCTTTTCATTCATCTATCAGCTGCCACCATCTGTTCACATCCTCCTAGTTTCTTTTCTTTTCTCTTCATGAAGCTATTTTCTCGTTCTTGATTAGTATGCGGCAGGAATATATATTTATTTATATATATATATAAAAGAAAAGAAAAAAACTAAAGCAACGGAATAATCCACCTTCTGTCTCGCAGCTCATTTCCCCGAGGCGCTCATCAACACGGCTCAGTTCTCTGACGTGTCTTTGAACATTTGACAGGCTCGGTGACGCTCTGCAGAGATTCACTCACAGCTCAAAGCTTCTCAGTTTGTCTCTAAGTTTTTTTTTTTTCTTTTTCCAGGGGAAGGTGGTTCGTAAAGGCCCGCTGGTGTCACTGGCCTCTGACGACTTCATCCTGAAGACTGTTATTCAAGGTATCATATGTTTGTCTCTGTTTGTACCTGCATGTGTTCTTAAGTACAGTACTTGACTGAATGTTACTTTCCACCACTGGCACCAGGTTAGCAGGTGCTGCTACTTGCTAGTGCTAGTGAGCCACATTAGCCTTCAGTCCGAGCTAGCTGCTACCTGCTAGCTACCTGCTAGCTACCTGGTGTATAGCATCGACCGACTGCAGACTGTGCTGTTTATACTGGAGCTACAATGATTAGTTGATTAATCAGTTAGTTGCCGACTATGATGTTAATCGGCAACTATTTTGACTATTTTTTTAGGAAGAAAATGTCTAAATTCTCTGATTCTCGCTTCTTAAATGTGATATTTTCTGGTTTGTTTAGTCTCTTCGACAGTAAACTGAACATCTTTGTGGACAAAACATTTTAGGTTGAATCTTGGACTTTGGGAAACTGTGATCAACATTTTTCACCATTTTCTGGACCAAACAACTAATTGATTAATTGATAAAATAACCAACAGATGAATTGATAATAAAATGAATCGTTAGCTGCAGCTCTGGTTTATAAATGGCTGCTCTGTTCCCTAAAAGGTCAGTACAGTTAAAAAAAAACGCTTTCCTGTTGGTCAACGATGGGAATTTGTATGTAAAAGTTTAGAAAATTGTTTTATATTCAGCAGGTGAGCGAGTCGTATCTCTAACTGGATCCTTATCAGTTAGTCTGTAACTTTAGTCTGTCTGCTGTTTGTTGCTGTGCAGGTAAACGTCTGGAAACACTGAGACTGAACCATACAGGAAGTGCTGCGTAGAGCTGCGGCGTTGACTCTGTGTGTGTGTGTGTGTGTGTGTGTGTGTGTGTGTGTGTGTGTGTCTCGTTGGTCTTGTTATCTCTGATCATCCAGATCTTATTGCAGGATGAACAACAAGAGGCTCCTCTCCTCCTCCTCACAGTGTTTGACCTGCTGCTGCTTTGTGAGATTGTGTGTTTGGTTGGTGTGTCTTCTTGTTTTCTTTTTGTTTTGATGTAGTTTTATAAAAGCTGTGTACAGATGGTGTGTGTGTCCCAGTTTAGTCCAGTTTGTTCAGACTGATGAGATGTTGAGCCTCAAAGAGAAACCAGTGTTTAGTCTTTACATCCTGCCTCCTTGTTACTGTGTGTGTGTTAAGTCTAGATGTTGGACAAATTAAAATAATCATTATAGTGTTTAAGTGCAACAGGCTGTTTTTGATACTTTACTAATCACAACATGGAAAAAAAACTATTGAGTCCTGCTAAACAGAAAATTATAAACAAACAATCTGAAGAAGCATTTTAGATTCAACAGGTTTTTGCTGAAAAGACTTTTAATTTCCCAGAAAGTGCACAGAATCTGCAGAATTCATGAAGAGAAAATATTCATAGATCCACCTTGAGATGCGAGCTTCCTGTTTGAAGACCTTGATAATTATTTCAGTTGTGTCTGTTTGCTACACCTGCAGAGATTATTTATAAGACTGTGATCACTCGGTGACGGAGCGAGGTCAGCTCTGTTGCACAATTATAACGCTTGATTTTTATTGTTTTGTATAATTTGGAAGCATGTAAATATTAACTAATGCAAGAAGTGCACACATCATGTTTGTCTATTTGGATGCAAAGTTGCAAACTGAGACAAAGTTCCTGTCCTGACCATAGACTGTATAAAATATGGACGTAGTTACCGTGACGTCACCCGTTGGTTTCTGAAGAGCGGTTTTGAAGCTCAAAGCGAGCCGCTCCAGCCGTCGCCATCTTGGCAGTGTGTGACGCTGTCTAACTCCCAGCCAATCAAAAAAGGGCAAAGAGGCGGGCCGAATGGCTGAAACAAGCCACCTAGCGGCTGGCGGACCTGTCACTCAAAGCAGCCATGTCCTTCATTATGCAGAACTTTACGGCTTAATAAAACTTAAACGGGTGAGTTATAGTAAAATTCACCCCCCGTACAGTTGTCATGAAAGAGGAAATTAGCTACAGAGACCAAAACCGTTGTTTGTACCAGGCTGTAAACATGTTTATTTCTGCTGTAAAGTTGGACATTTTAACATGAGGGTCTATGGAGAATGACTCGCTCTTGGAGCCTCGAGTGGCCGTTCAAGGAACTGCAGTTTTTGGCTTCATGTTTCAGCCCCGGAGGTTCTGTACATTTACTACCAGACTGAAAACTTACTACTAACCTTTTCCTCTGCTCTGCTCGTATCACTTCTCTGTCGCTCGCTCTTCCCCCGCTCGCTACGCAAACACACTACGCAATGACGTATTACTTAACGGAGTTACGCGCCCAATAGTTTCCCAGGTAACGACACAGAGGTTGACTCACGTACCGGAGCAGCGCTGCATAGAGAATGAAGGGATATTTGATGTTAATTCTGGCATTAATTTTTTTTTTTTTTTTGGCCTGGCGGGAAAGAAACACAGATTCAGTAAACGTTCAGTAAACGTTGAGTACAGTTAGACCCGACAGTCTCCGTTAAGTTGGGCGAGTTCAAAGTTGTGTAGTCTGAAAGTAGTCTGTCCCTCCCGCTGCAGGAAATAATGGATTTATCCTGGAAAGCTGTTGATGTAACACTTCTCTCCTTATGAAAACAACACGGAGATGATTCAACCAATGAGAATAAAGTTGGACGAGAGCATATCGACCAACTGATCGACCAGCAGACTTCAGCCCTGTAATGAAGGAACATGTCGCCCAGTGCAGCGATGTGGCTCATTGACGTGTTTTTAATAGTTTTTTTGACAACAGCAACAACTCATCCTCATCCTCCTCATCCTTTAGTTGGAGGTTGAGTGCACAGATGAAGAGAAATAGTTTTTACCTGATGTTTGATTTTCTCTGCATGTAGCAGTGATTTTACGTGATGTCAGCTCAGCAAATCCTGTCATATAAATCCAACCCATCCTCAGTTTGCTGTCTCTGTGACTCAACGTTTACAAATACATATATGTCATACATGACAGAAATGCCCTTCATCAGCTTCACTCCTCATCACTCCTGCATCTGTGTTTCTTTCTTTTTCAGAAGAAGACTCTCAGCCGAATGTCTCCATTAACGTCTTCCTGCTGGGAGCGCTGGCCAAGGACTTCTCTCAAGCCGTCAATCAAGAGGTACAGTCATGACTCATGTTCATCCTTCAGACACAAAGAGTCTCCATGCTTTATAGAAATATATTCACACTGTCACGTTATCTATGGAGTTATATTTGTGCCTCATTCCTGAGCGTATTTGTAGAGAAATTATAATCATACAAAGAAAAATTTAATTTTAGCAAACAAATATCTGTTTTGTTGACAATAAATGTATCAATCTAAACCTCTATTTATGTGTCTTCTGTCAGTATCTCAGACAGTCGACAGCGTTACGGTGCTTCAGTTCCAGCCAATCAGAAAACTGGAGCGGGTCATTTTGATGTTTGTCTCCAGTCGGATTGCCAATAGTATTATTAATTACTTATTACTATACAATTTAGGGTGCATACTTATACATTTTCCTTCTGTACTATATTTTCTTCAGTTCTGCCCGACAATACGACAATATTTAACAATAGTTAACTAAACTAGCTGGCTAACTTGATGATTGCTAGCTACACAGGCTAACACAAGGCTAGCTGCCGTTCTCCACCGGTCCTCAGACTTTTCTCCCTCTTTGTTTGGACTGAGTGGGTGAAAGCTGGTCTGTGTCTGGCATGATGGTTGTTTGGGTTGCCTTTACTGGTTGGTCTGTGTTTGTTGTCACTCTGGTCTGAACTCTTCCAGCATATACTCTGTCTCAGTGATGAAGAGGATTGTGTGTGTTTTGAATCTGCTCCTGCTTACATATTGTTTGATGCGTTTCTTCGTGTAGTTTAGCTTGTTAATATTTTTTCTTGTTTTCTGTAGTTTTATCTCTACGCTGCTTTGGTTTTATTCTTGACAGTTTGTAACTTGTTCCTCATGTGTTCCTGTAGTCCTGTAGATGCTGAGATGCTGAGAGGGGAAGTGAGTGAATAAGGTCACAATATGTGTGTTACATCCCTGAACAAACGTCCGGAGGATAAAGACAGTAACACATATAACAATGAGCTCAGGAAGAAGAAAAGAAACTGATGTAAAAAACATGAATTTATTTAGAGGATAACAAATAAATGTGGAGCAGAATCTCAGAATGAAGCTCCTCAACACAAGTTAAAGAAACGATCTTCATCCTTCAGAAGCAGCAACCAGAGCGAGGTGTGTTGAGCCTGCAGGGTTTTCAGTGTCATGAAGGATCACCATGGTAACACATACTGCAAACTAAACCTGGTCCGGACCAGGTGATCTTCTGAGTTTCAGCTTAAAGCAGCAATAAAAAGCACCGAAATTTCACTAACTAACTGATTTACTGCAAAGTCTGTTAAACACTGCAGCTGTTAGAACACTGATTAGAATATTGATTAGTCTGTTATCAGACTGACTATTGATTTGATGTCATAATGTAAATGTATAATGGTGCGAGAGGTTTTGGATACTGTGGGATGAGATGTTGTTACAATATATCAAACTGTATTTCAAATAATAAAAAACAAACAAAAATAAAACTAATGAAGAAATACTTTGATCTATTGGTATTTATCACAGATAATATTCCATCTATAATATTAATGTCACTTTGATTTGAATCTAAAGTGGTTTCTACTGATCCTTCATTATGAGTCAGTTTAATGTTTAAATCTGCTGCATCAAGTTTAAAGTTTCTCTGGATGTTGGAGGCTCTGAGCTGTAAAATATGTATATAAACTAATTATGTAATTAATAAATTAATGAATTAGTTTTTTAATTAACAAATTAACATCAGCAGTTTTCTGCCAGCATCTCTCTCACCTTATTTGCAGCAACAGTGTTGCTTTTTTCTGTGATAATATATTTATATTATTCATTGCTCTCCATTATAACGACCTGTTCCTGCTGACTGAAGCAGGCGACTCACGATTGGTCCGTTTAGTGCAGAAAAAGAGTCAAATGACGCGTCAAACGCCTCCTTTTCATGGTGACGCGCACAAAGCCTGAAGCAGAAAGACTGAGTTCATAACCTCCGTCATGACACCAGCTCACACACAAAGAAAGCCTGGATGTGTTGAACTTGCTGATCCTGGTACACGAGCTGTCACATGACCTGCTGGCCCCGACCGGCCTCCTCCTCCTCCTCCTCCTCCTCCTCCTCCTCTTCACTACCTGAACACCTGTTGATGAGCGAGAGGAGTCATCTGCTCCACAGGAGGAGGAGGAGGAGGAGGAGGGTACCTGACACACAGGAGAGGAGAGCAACACAAACAAAATGTGGATAATAACAAACACGTAAAATAAACGTGTTGAACAGGAAACATAACAACATAATTATCAGGTTTCTTTCCTGTCATGAACAAACTAAAGACTGTGAGCTGCATCTGTAGATGTTCAGCCCTGATACATGAATCATATGAATCTATATTTAGGATGTGCTGACATGCTGTTGATGATGATGATGATGTTGATGATGATGATGATGATGATGATGATGACGTTCAGTGCAGACTTGATGGCTTCTAGCAGCTGAATCTCATTTACAGTTTGAGCTGTTTCCTGTTTGTGTTTTTCTCTGCACCTGAGTGTGAACAAACGCTGCTGCTGTGTTTGTTCACACTTCACCTTCTAAAACACTTTACTCAGATCTCCCATCATGCTTTGCAGAGAGAGGCCGGAATAATCAGTGTATTGATTGTTTCTTTATTGTTTTTTGATGATATGTAGTTTAGTTGTTAGTCTTGATAAATTCAATATAATGTACATTTCCACAACAACAGCTGCCGCTCTGCTTTCTGTTTAAAGGCCTGATCACACTGGAAGCATCTGACGTGCACGTTTTGAAGTGCACGTATTGTTTTTAATGGCTGAACACGCGCTAGAAGCTTAATGACGCGCGTCAAACTGTCTTGGTGCGTCTACTCCGACCTTGTTTCGATCTTTGGAGCGTCAGATGACGACCCAGCGACCGAAGCTGTTTTCTCTGCAGCCGAAAAAGAGAGAGAGAGAGAGAGAGACAGCGCGGCAGGTGGTCGAGCAAAGAGAGCGAGCAGCAGTGAGAACAAAAACCTCTGAATGAGAGAAATAAAACGTTTCATATTCTGATTATTTCACTGCAGTCACGTTTTAATGCACCAATAAATAAACATCAAACAGTCAACAGATGATTCACTGTGAACACAGACGCTCTTAGTTTCAGTTTCCTCCTTTTCATTCATTCATTACATCCTAAACTAATGTAGCGGTTAATACGAGGACAAAATGACAAATCTGTGTTGGTTCTGTGGTTGGATTTCAAATCTGACGCTTGCAGTGCGTCATAGCAGCATCACATGACTCCACTTATTATTTCCTTTTTCTTCTTCATTGATGTTTTTTCACTGTTAACTCACTCAACACTCTTGTACGGTACTGTTTCACATTAAAAGCTTTCCAGTGGGCTCAAAGTGTTTCATCCCTGCAATTAACAAATTTTATCAATTACCTGCCGATTATTATCTCGATTAATCGATTAGTTGTTTGGTGCATAAAATGTCAGAAAATGGTGAAAAATGTGAATCAGTGTTTCTAGATCTAGATCCTCAGTTTACTGTCACAGAGACTAAAGAAACACATTTAAGAAGCTGGAATTGATTTATAATTAATTGATTGTAACAGTTGGTAACTAATTGATTAATTGACTAATCGTTTAGATCTAATCCCTGCAGCGGTTAGTTAGTTGCATATATATGTGTGTGTGTATAAATAATATAAATATTTATTTTTTTGAATATTTTTACATAATAACTTGTCTTTTCTTTTCTTCTCTAAAACGTTTTCAAATGTTTGACTCATCTTGAACTCAGGGGCAAAATTTAACCCAAAAAAACTATCCAATCAAATGTGACTTTGGGCGACCAGCTAACCGCATCTATTATATAAAAACGGCCTGCGGCGTCGCGGTAGCTGCAGTAGCTGCAGCAGCGTCATAGAGAGGGAAGTGTCAAGTCAATTTTATTTATATTGCACCAAATCATAAGAGAAAATATCTCAGGGCACTTTTCATACAGAGCAGGTCTGAACCGTCTGTGTGTTACATCACTGTGGTTCCATTTCCTGAAGAACGTGTGTGTGAGGTCTGATTGGTTAATTTCTCCGTCCTGATCTAACAGCAGGAGGTGAGGAAGGTGTGTGTGTGTGTGCAGCTTTGCTAACATTATCTGCAAACTGTGTATTTTATTCTATTATATTTATTTGTGGGGGGGGGGGGTTTTCTCGGATGTGTGGTTTGATTAACTGCAGTTTTATTGTTACCGTTCAGCTTCTTCTTCTCGCACTAACACATCTGCCACAGACCGTAATGATTGATTACATTCATTATATTTAACAGATCTCTAGTTATTTTTGATCTAGATAATTTATGCAAATAGAGAACATGTCCTTGTCAAACACAGAGGAGTTTGGAGAGGTTATTCCCTTGAAGCTTGAAGCCCGAGGCGGCTGAATGAAGTAACAGGTTGAAAGCCTTTTTTTTAATAGTAAATATTCATGAGATTGAATTATGATTTTATTCATTAAAAGCTTCGAGCTGGCAGTTTGGGAGGTGTGTTAGTTGAAATAGTGTGTTTTTTTTTCTGCATCATAAAAACTGATTTGAATAAGGTAATGAGATATGATTTGAAATGTGATTATTAATTTGCAGGATGTGATAAATTCATTGTTGTGTTTGAAGGAAGGTGTGCTGAGCTGCGTTAAGCCTCACATGGACTGAAGTAATTGAATTTCCTGCTGTTTGACAAAGTAAAGCAGCACATCAAGACTTGATTCTCTTTATTTAGAGGTAAAAGCACAACACTTAGACTCAGGTTATAATAAACCAGAATAATCCTTTATGTTTCAGATTAAAGGGGACCTATTGTGCTTTTCCTTACTTTCAGACATATGTATAATGTCACAATGTCGGATGTTCATGTTAAAAGTGGCCAACGTGTCAAATAACGAGTTAAACGTATGTAGCAGTAATCCCTGTGAGCATAAAGCAGCAGCTTCAGGCTGCTCTGAACGCTACGTTTCCAACCGTTTTTTCTACTTTCAGCCCGAGCTGATGTCAGTTCGTCACGGATTTCTTTATATGGACGTCTGCTACGTGTACACTCCGCTCCGGGAGTAGTTACACCGAGCCACGACGCCGTTACACAGCACAGCAAAGTAAAATAAGTAGTTTATCTGTTGGAGGTGTGCTTGTTGTCTGCAGGTCTTCATCAAACATCATCATCATCACTGTGGCTGTTTCTGCTTGTACTCTTCCTCCCTGCGTTATTTCTAACTGATCTGCTGAACAAATAGCTCCAAATGTTGTTGTTCCGACTGGTCTTTAGCGCCGCTAACGAAGATCCGCTAACGAAACTCCGCTAATTCAGTGAGGAACACGTTTTTACTTCCTGTAAATTCTTCACAATAAAAGTCTCTTGTTAGTCAGTCATTTAAAAGCTTTTGATTTGAAGCAGTAAAGCAGGAAGTGTTTGGTTTGCATTGACGGTAAAGTTACACAACTCTGATACGTAAAGCTGACCAATCAGAACAGAGCGGCCTGTTTCAGACAGAGGCTGAACTGAGGATCTGCATAAAGGACCGGTATGAGATAAATAAGGAGTTTTTTTTAACTGTGAGTCATGCAGAGCTGCTCTAATGGAGTCCAAAAATAAACATTTAGAGCTGAAATGAGCATAATAGGTCCTCTTTAAAATTTACTGTGTATTTGTGTCTCTCTGTCATGTTTCAGATCTCTGAGTTGTTTGTTCCACCAAAGAGACATTTTCCCCTCACATGGTTTCATATAAATAACTGTTTGAGACCCAAAGATGTAAAACTCTCCAATATTTCACAAAAACACAAAGGTTAAAGAAAAGTTCTGAAAAATTCATCCAACTTTATGTAGCAGAACTTTGTTTTTTCTTCATCTCTCCCCAATCTATCGTCTCAAGACCTCTCAGATTTATCATGTGACCCTCACAAAGCAGCTCAAACTAGGGCTGTGCAATATGACGATATATATCATGTGACGATCGTTTCATATTGTGCTCTCTCATTTATATCGTTGTGATGCAACTCACACTCTTTACAGCAATATTCTGCATCATTTGGAGTCCGTCCATCTTTTGCGTGGATTACACTGATGTTTACTTGCTTTTATTGCATTAACAGTAACGTAATGAGTTGAGCAGACCTGCCAACCTGTACGCATTTGTCACTCTAAACTACGCAAAAGCTGGTGACGCCTGTGAGCTCAATTCATAAATCTATGGTTCACTTGTGCACGTGCAAGTCCAACAGCAAGAGGCAGCAGCTTTGTAGCCTGCAGAAAAGCAATAGAAGAAGAAGAGTTTGACCATTTATAGCACCGGATTCAGCGGGGATATGGTCCATACATCCATGATATGGTCACACTTGACAAATACGTGATGACATTACAGGAGACTGCAAATAGAAAGCAACATGTTTGTTGGCATTGCAGTCTATAACTACTCCAGGAACATTTCAAGGAAACAACCCCTCACTGCAAATTAAGTCCAATATTTAAGGAGGGATGTGATGAGTTTCAGCAGCCATGTTCATATTCAGCCTGTATTGTCATTAAGTCATCATACCATTGAGTTATAGCCTTCCTTTAATAAGAACTGTTGTATTAACCAGCTCTAAAATATTGATTTTAATCATAGCAACATTGTCATCATCTTTTCCAACTCAAAAATCAAACTGGCTTAAAGTTTAATTATTGTGGAGGTGTAAACAATATAAACTATGTACATGCAGCAGCAGTGGGAGGTTAGTGTGAAAGACAAATGGACAAACAGGCATAAATGACTAACAGTAGTTGGCATCTGCACATATTTTTGTAAACAGTCTGTTATTGGCATCAAGAATTTTCATATCAGTGCATCCTTCACATTTGTGTCAGTTTGCTGCACGTGTGCACATGTATGTTTGCGAATTATGTACAATAATTTATTGTTTTAACAGCAGTGATTTGCATCTGACTCATCTACGTTGCAGAAGTGGAACCGTCTCTCCTCTGCTGCGCTGCACGCACGCGGAGGACTCAGCCGCGCCGGCTCTGCGGAGCAGCGGAGAAGCAGCGAGATGGCGACCACATAACAACTATAAGATGCTGCTGATGCATCAACTCATCAGTATTAATAATGAACGGTCTGAGTTCCTGCATAATGAGTACTTTAAGTTTATTTAGCTGGTAATACTTCTATACTTAAGTAGGATTTTATATGCTGGACTTTTTCTTGTATTGAAGTATTTTCACATTGTGTCTCTGAATCGTCGTTGCCGTGGCGGCTCGCTGTGACAGTCGACTCTCAGTCCACTCCGATGCCGTCACATGTACACATCTGTACAGGCGCGGCAGCTGTGATGTTGTTTACAGGGCGGCGGTGGATGTGGATGTGTCTGTGACCTGCACAGGGACGGTGTACACATCAGGGATAATCCTCCTGTCAGCAGCATCTCACTGTGTTTCCGTCTCCCTACGGCGGCGTCTCGATGGAACTCAAAGCCCCGCGCAAAAAGCTCTGCGAAAAAGGCAGGAAGTCGTGGCAGCCTGAGCCGCGGTGCTCGGCTGTAGATCACAGAGGTCTTGTCAGGCCGTGTGTCTTCTGTAACGTGATTATTCAGACTATGCGCTGTCCCTTTTTTCAGCCCTGAGCGAAGGCTTTAAAGCCGTCTCTGGAGGCAGCTGACACGCCAAACAAAAGACAATCTCCACTTTTCATACCGGCTTATCATCGGCGGCTTGTTGTGAAGTCTTACTTAACGTCTCCCAGGGTGCAACATCTGCTGCTTCAATCTGCTTCAATCTGTACTCCCTCTGGGAAGAAGGATGTACATTTATCTCTCTGCTCTCTCTCTCTCTCTCTATCGTTTTTTAATCCCTGATTCCTCACTGCTTCATCTTGTTGTTGTTTATCTTTGTGTTTTTTTGGCAGGATGTGGTGGTGGCCTCTGGCTTCACTGTCGGCAAATCTCCCACGGTTAATAAGGACAAGCTGCACCCCTGTAACCTGCTGCTGTCAGGAGACGACGCCTGCGTTTATGTAAGAACTTTAATAAATATAAAGTAGTTATGTAGCATAAGAACAGGCTCTTACTTAGTGTTTGTCTTACACAGGTCATGTGCACTAAAACAGCATTTTAATACAATACTAACTACAGCACGCTGTAAGAAATGAAGGTCAGAATCCACAGCGCTCTTTCTAAAGTTCAGCTGAAGCTAATATGGAGCTACAGCAGCCTCAGGTAGATAAATGCAGGTGATATCCTCCAAAGTTACAGTCTGTTTAAGATGAGATTCCCTCTTTTTGTTTCTCCAGCACATCTCTTGGTAGTTGCATGTAGATTTGTTGCTTTTTTCCTCACATGTTACAGAGTGAAGCACGTATTTATCACCGCTTCCCTTCTGCTGAGATGCAAACTCTGTATTTATGTCCATTTTGACAGCTATCAGGATCTCTCAAAGGAAATCTCTGGAAAACATTTTTCCCCGTCGCTTGTTTCTTTCACAACACAGCAGATGAACTCAGACTGAACCTTTTATTCCATGTGACGCACAGAGGCAGGAGCAAGTCGAGGTGGAGATATGGTTAAAAACAAAGTTTATCATGAAAATGTGACTTAAAACTGAATAAAAGTCAATTTATAACAGTTTGTGTGGAACAACCACAACACAGATGTATTATCTTGTATGTGTGTAAGTTACTCTTTGGTAGACACCATTGTAGCGGACAAACACAGCGCCGCCGTATGCATCTGGTGCGTGTTTACTCTTTGGTAGAGGAGGTATGACGTCATCGACAGGCGACCAAATGAAACGGTCCGTTACTTTGATTAAATTACAGATTTCTCTGGGTTTGAAACTTGTTGTAAACATTTGGGATAATGTAAGAACACAACTCAACAACATATATAACATAGGTCTAGTTGTTTTTAGACATTTTAATGTGGAATAATTAAAATTATAGCTTTTAAAGTTGCTCTTCTTTGGGTTTCATCGGCGGTTGGCAACCAGCTCTTAGATGCTTTCAGAGTTTTCTCTGAGCACGTCTTCAGTAGTAAAAACCGATTTACACGCCACGACCACAGTGTATCCCTCCGCCACAGCTCAGTGAGACTCTTCAGTTCATAGAAACAAAAAGAGGGAATCAGCAGACTTGAAATAACATGAACCTTTCCATGACAGTTAAGTGTGGAGACTGAAAGAAAATACAGTATATAGAGAGAGAAGAGGATGATGGTGTGTGACATGTAATAAAGTCACACATGCAACCAATAAATCCATTTTAAAATATACAAAGAAACATAAATATAAAGGATCATCTAAAACTGACTTGAAGTGGGGGAGGTTTATTAAAACACAGTCACAAAGACAACAGTTCTCTGATGGATTGTATCAGTTGCATCTTTTTCATTTATAGTTATGAAACATGTTTCAAAAGGCCTTCAGACAATCGAGCGGAGCGACTCCGTACCCGCGCTGACAGCGTGTGAGAGACGACCTCGTCTGCAGTTCAGAGGATGGACTTAAAAGACCAACAGCAGCTGGGCCTCTGATGCCTCGCTGACGCTGCGCTGTCTGCTATTACTACTCAAATCAGTCAGCTTGTACTGTAAGCAGGAGGCGAAATCACTAAATATAAGTCAGGAGGGTCAAGACTGATGGACATAACTACAAAAATAAGACTCAAGTCATGATGTCATCCAGTGTGCACATATACACAGAACATCTTAAAGGATCAGGCTGTGATCTTCTGTGTTTTTCTTCTTGTCAGTAAATCTGATGTTTGGATCCAAACCAACGATGAACTGGTCCGTTAGATCTGTTGATGGTGCTGCTGGTTTGCTGTCGAGATCAGACGTCTGAAAACATCTTTTATAGGATATTATAGTGTTTATGAATGTTTGATATGTTGCCGTGTTTTATTATCCTTCTCGACAGTTTGTTTTTCAGTGTAACTTCACTCTGTTTCTCAGTGTTTTTTATGATCTTTATCTGCTTTTAATTGCTGTTGGTTAATTCTGTTACAAACCCGGCTCCGGCTTGTAACAAAGGAGAGAGAGTCCACACTGAATAACGGTGCAAAAATGTTATTTATTTAACTGAACATAACTCATACAGGAATGTTTGTATCAGAGGTGTAAGGTGGGTGTATGGATGCATGAAATGTTGAGTGCAAAAGTAAAGAAACACAAGCTCAAAACAACTTGTGCAAGCCATGTGGACGGGGTAGAGAGAGAGAGAGAGAGAGAGAGAGAGAGAGAGACGACTGGGTCTCCTCAGGTGCAGCCGATCAGCTGACGGACCTCTCACCCTCCCACTCCTGGAAGAAACACTACAAGAGTAACTGGAGAGAACTAGAAAGAGGGAAAGAGAGAGAAAGAAAGCAAGAGAGAGGGAGAGAACAAGAGAGGGCTGTAACAATTCTTTCTTCTTTTCTGTGCTATATAAATAAAGCTTTATGATTATAAATAATATTAGAAACGTCTGTCAGACTGTAGAACGTGGTCCCTTTTAAAGAGCTCCAGTAGCTTCTTGTTATTGTACTGAAGTTCTTTGAGAAATAGTTGTGATCTGCAGCACAACAAGCGACCGAAGCTGTAAACAGAACCGTGTTCCTGCACGTGCTCAGTGGCGTCTGCCGTACAACGAAACAATCTTACAGCTGTTATTAGTCTTTGGAGCTGTTTCTAATCAAACTAACGTGATCAAACTCTTCATGATGAAGGATCATGTGACCCAGTGCAGCGATGTGACTCACTGACGGGTTTTTAATAAGATATATCAGCTTTAATACACAAACACAATACTTGTTAGTAGATCAGTTCATTGTTGGTTTGGATCCAAACATGAGATTTACTGACAAGAAGAAAAATATAGAAAATTGCAGCTTTATGCTTTACGTTGTTGGGGTATCAGGGACCAGCAGGTAGTCAGTTGTTGGGGTATCAGGGACCAGCAGGTAGTCAGTTGTTGGGGTATCAGGGACCAGCAGGTAGTCAGTTGTTGGGGTATCAGGGACCAGCAGGTAGTCAGGTATGTAATTAAACCACACAGGTGCTGTATATGTGAAGGTGAACATACAGAACATGTGCAGCATTAAAATCGACCTTCTGTTCAAATGGAGCTGAAGCTCATATCGATACATTATTAAAGGAGGCAAAGAGGCTGAAAACTGTTTCATATTTCATAAGCAAAACACACAAACGAGAGAAAGTCATTCATATTTTATTTATAGTGATAAATTAACCTTTAAAAGAAACCTCGACTCCCAGAACCATGACCAGGTTACGACCCCGGGATGACGTTTATCACTCATCATCTCTGAACTGATGCTCTGCAGCTTTATTATCTGAGTGTGTGTGTGTGTGTGTGTGTGTGTGTGTGTGTGTGTGTGTGTGTTCAGTCTGCAGGCTGTAACACTGTTTGAACAGGAGATCTTCTGTTTGAGCTGTACATTGAACAGTGTCAGACAGAAAGTAACAACAACAACAACACCTGGAGACGTGTTTACCTGCTGATGAGCTTCACATCGTTTTCCCTCCAGGCTTAACTGTTACTCCATTAACAATACAACATTAACACAATCCCTCAAATTTACACTAGACTTGCTTTTTCTCCTCAAATCAACATAATTCACAAAACTTCTGGAATGTAACAGAATTTGTGAGCAAAGTGAGCAGTTTCTGATTCATATTTGCTGTTTCAACCCTTTAATTTTACTTTTTTAAAGAATAATTCTGCTGATTTTCTATATTTTCCTTCTTGTTAACAAATCTCATGTTTGGATCCAAACCAATAATAAACTGATCTACTAACAATACAAACTAGTCGAGAGAACAACACAAGATAAGTGCCATAAAGATAAGTTTGATGAGCGGATAACAGTTTTAATTTTTTTTTAATTGAGTTTATAAGTCCATCAGGTCAGAGGAGTTTGAGAAAGAGTCTTTAGTTTTGTCTTAAAGATGGAGATGGACTCTGCAGATCAAATGTAGTTTGGTCGGCTGTGCAATATGACCAAAATCTCATATCTCATATCCAGATATGGCACATTTTCTGTAAATTCAATTGTCAATAGTAAATGTGGGCAGCAACTGGGAGCCAGCGGTAGAATATGAACAGTGAAGTGAGGTGTGCTGTTTCAGGCTGGTTGAAGACCAGATGCAGCGATGCATTGTGGATCATCTGCAGGGGAGACCTGCAGGGGGGACAGACCTGCCAGGAAGGAGCCGCAGCAGTCAGTGTGTAATATTATGAGATGTGCTGCATGCTCAGACAGGGAGGGTCTGATCTTCATGATGTCATACGGGGCAAATAAACACAACCGAGCAATCGAGGCCACATGAACCTTAAAGGTTAGTTGACAAGCGATGAATAGAAGGCGAGACCCGCATCAGCTGATCCACCTATTAAAACCCAGAAAACACTCACCAACCGAGTGCTATCTCCTATGTTCTGGATCAGAGCTTCTACTGATGCTGTTATTTGTCTTTGGAGCCGTTTCTAAACAAAGTAAAGTAACCAAACTCTTCATGATGAAGGAACATGTCACCCAGTGCAGCAGCGATGTGGCTCACTTAGTTCATCAGATGGCTGGAAGCTAGTTTGTGGAATTAAACTGCATCCTCTCTCTTCACTCACTCTGTCGTTGTATTTCTCTTCTCTTCCTCCAGCAGCAGCATCGTCTGCAGCGAGCCTCCATCACCGTAACGTCTTCTCTCTCTCTGTCTTTGTCTTCCAGGTGTCTCGCCCCCCGCCGCCGCCCGCTGACCCCAGATCGCCGCTAGCCGTGAAGAGGAGCTCCACGCTCTCCACTGAGGTCAGAGTCAGAGGCCTTGTTAGCTGAGGTGGCTGCTGGAGTGTGTTGTGGAGGTCTTGTATCTGTCAGGACACCTCATGTCAGCTGAGCTCTGCTGGATCGGGGGGGGGGGGGTCTCACCAGACCTCTGTGCCTCCGTCTGTGAGGTGAAATGTACTAAACATTATAGGCAGGCAGTGATGGCAGACTATGACAATTATGACCAGTCACAGTCACTGCTTTTAGCTAGCTGTAAATCAATTGATTTATGTTATTAGAATGTAACTTGCAGTTTTGAGGATGCTGAGGATGCTGAGGGGGCTGAGGATGCTGAGGATGCTGGGGGGTCTGAGGATGCTGAGGATGCTGGGGGGGCTGAGGATGCTGAGGGGGCTGAGGATGCTGAGGATGCTGAGGATGCTGGGGGGGCTGAGGATGCTGAGGATGCTGGGGGGGCTGAGGATGCTGAGGATGCTGAGGATGCTGAGGTTGCTGGGGGGCTGAGGATGCTGAGGATGCTGGGGGGCTGAGGATGCTGAGGATGCTGAGGTTGCTGGGGGGCTGGGGGGGCTCAGGATGCTGGGGGAACGCCCGGCACCTCAAAAGAATGTCTGGATTAGAAAAGAAGGATCTTCTGCATTTCAAGTCATGTGTAGCTCGTGTGCTAATAAATGCAGTGAGACAGAGGGGAGAGGCTGAGGAGTCAGGAACAAGGTTCAGTGTTTTGCATTGAGCGGTATTAGAATATGTTAAAATATGTTAAAACATTAGTTCAACAGCTTTGAATATATTTATTATTTTATATTGTTCAAATAATATACAGTTTTATTCATTGGTTTGTTAAATACATATTCTTAACGTTGGAAACTCAAACATGTGAAAAACTCCTTGAAAAACGCAGGTTTAAGTTTTTTTTTTTTTTCATGCCTGAAGAGGAATAAAAACACTTCAGTTATCATCATTCATGCATGAAAGGGTTAATCAGTAATGAAAGCAGTTGTTAGTTCCAGCCTCAGCAGAGTTTAACATGATTATTATGTTTTCATGAGACTGTGTGAACTGTGTCAGTATCCAACACGCCTGTTGATTTGCAGTAGAAACAATAATAACAGTAATAATGAGCGAGCAGCGAGGGTCCTGATGATGCAACAGATACCTGCTGCCTTCACACGGCGGTGAAAACAGTCACCAGAGTCACTGAGACGCCTTCAGTAAAAGCTACACATGCTGATAAGAATCACTCTATTTTTTTCCCGCTGGCATTAATCTCATAATTGGAATAAAACAAGATTGTGATTTGCTGCTTGATTGCTGCAACGACACGCTCTGCATTCTGTCCCCCCGCTGGGACGCATGGCGAGAAACCAACATACCAAACTGGTGCAAGTGAGGACAAAACAGAGCGCCCCAGGAAATGGCAGTTTGCCTGGTGCGGAGCTCTGTTCTCCGCCACGCACAGGAACCAAAATAGATCTCAGAATATACAGATTTTAATAACTGCTTGTTTTCTACAAGGGTTTTATGAAGGACCTATTTGCTTTTAAGATGTAATTATCATTGGAATAAAATTACCACAAGAGCAGAACAACCTTTGCAGGCAGATGTAAAACACGTAATAACTTCAACCAGGAATAAAATCTGATATTTTGAGACCAAATTAAGTTATTTACCAAAAAATATTTGGTGAACAGGACTGCTGAGGTCACAAGACTACATGTTGATGTAAGTTCTAACAGGAGGAAGAAATATTCAGATCCTTTACTGCAGTAAAAGTACCAATACAGCAATATACTACAGTAAAAGTACATAAGTATTATGAGCTTGATGTAGTTAAAGTATTGCAGTAAAAGTACATAAGTATTATGAGCTTGATGTAGTTAAAGTATTGCAGTAAAAGTACATAAGTATTATGAGCTTGATGTAGTTAAAGTATTGCAGTAAAAGTACATAAGTATTATGAGCTTGATGTAGTTAAAGTATTGCAGTAAAAGTACATAAGTATTATGAGCTTGATGTAGTTAAAGTATTGCAGTAAAAGTACATAAGTATTATGAGCTTGATGTAGTTAAAGTATTGCAGTAAAAGTACATAAGTATTATGAGCTTGATGTAGTTAAAGTATTGCAGTAAAAGTAGTGGTTTGGTCCCTCTGACTGATATATTATTATATATGACATCATTAGATTATTAATAGTGAAGCATCAGTGTTAGAGCAGCATGTTACTGTTGTAGCTGCTGGAGGTGGAGCTAGTTTACACTACTTTATATACAGTTAGCTAGTTTAGTCCAGTGGTTCCCAACCTAGGGGTCGGGCCCCTCCAAAGGGTCAGCAGATAAATCTGAGGGGTGGTGAGATGATTAATGGGAGAGGAAAGAAGAAAAAACAAAGTTCTGATACACAAATCTGTTTTCAGTTTTTGGACTTTTTCTCTGATCTTTGATTTTTGCTGAAATATTGGATCATTTGAACATTTATTGAAATGAAAGCATGTGAGAAGTTTAGAGGGAAAAATCACTATTTGGTGGAGCTGTTAACAACTCATAGACATGTGAAATGTGACCCCGACTACACACTGCTTTTTGTAAGACGTCAAAAGACAAAAAGGTTGGAAACCACTGGTTTCATCTTTAACAATGTGTTGTATTTTAAAAGCTTGTTATATTATCCATTGTGTCAAATCTTCATCTGAAAAGTAACTAAAGCTGTCAAATAAATGTAGTGGAGTAGAAAGTACAATATTTCCCTCTGAAATGTAGAAAGTAGCATCACATGGAAATACTCAAGTAAAGTACAAGTACCTCAAAACTTTACTTAAGTATACAGTAGTATATAGTTGAGTAAATGTACTTCACCAGTGCAGTTTGGTCGTCTGTCATCATCACAGCATGATGACAGCAGCTTCGCCTCCTTTCTACGGTGTTAAGATTAGCAAGCTAAGCTAACTAGCCTCCACTTCCTGATAACTGAGATCCTTCCAGTTCTTCAGTTAATGCAACATTGCCAAAAAAAAAACTACAATCAGACTGTAGTTAAAGTTCATATGACTGTCAGCCTGTAGAGAAACATGAGAACTGTGGATGAACTCGCTGCGATAGAGATAATCACCTCTACTAGTTAGAGATACAGTATGATTAAACATGGATACCAACCGTTTCACAACCACAGGAAATGAAATAATAAGAGCTGTGACGAGCTTTAAACATTATTAAAATAGAATAAATTAACAGATACGACTGACAGAATAAGAATAAGTGAGATTAAAGATTCATCACAAGCCTGCGATCAGAGTTCAAAGGCTTCATGTAAAGCTGCTTCTGACTCTTTGAATTTGATCTGAGCTGCAGAACAGATGGTGGTAAAAAATAAAATAAATATTGGACCTGCTTCTTTTGTCTGTTTTTCTGTTTTCTCAGCATATACTGATCTTTCAGATCTTAGTTATTCTCTTCTGAAAATCACATTTGAACGTGAGGTAACGTTTGGAAACTATCAGCTCCTCTGATCAGTCGTTTCCTTCGTTTTCAACATTTATCAGAAATGACATTTGTTTAGTTAAATGTCAAGATTAGTGAATCTGTCAATAATAGAGAACATGATTAGTTCTTTTTTTTTTGAAACATCAGTTCTGTGATGATGATAGTTCACATTTATTTGAGTCTTTGGAGTCTATCTTAAAACAAGTCAATTCAGTTTTATTTATATAGCGTCAAATCACAACAGAAGTTACACATAGAGCAGGTCTAGACTGTACACTTTAATCAATGTACATACTGCTAAGGGCTGTGTGTGTTTGTTTGTTTCTTTATTATTACGCCACTTAAACCCTAAATTTGACCCCTTAAACATGCTCAAAAACTCACCAAATTTGGCACGCACATCAGGTCTGGTGAAAAATTTGATAAAATGTAAAAATTAACCCCTAAAGTGCCAAAATGTGCTCTCTAGCGCCACCTACGTAACTAAAATGGCCGCCACGGCCCGTAGGAATGTCGTAGAGAGATCAAACCAAAACTCAATTATTCGTCTCATCAAGACCTACAAATTATACACCGACACCCCTGACCTAAATCCAACAGGAAGTCCGCAATCTCACTTTCAAAATAAGACTTTGCCACAATTTTGGACTCCAAACAAACACTATCTCCTCCGACGTATCAGCTTCAAACTTTGATCCATGACTTATGACACTGTGCTGAACAAAAGTTGTTAAAAACTTTGTAATAATGCGAACGGTTTGGATTTAATAAGTCCTGAAAGTTGCAGTGCCACATCACCCTTACAATGTAAACCAATGGGGAGGCAATCTATGGGCATGAACTTTGTGTCAAACAGAGGCTGCTGACATCTAAACTATAAGTCTGACCACTTTCAAACCTGTATCAATGGATTCGCAACGAAATTTCCTACAAAAATATTATTTTTAATGTTAGATTTGGCCAAAGTCATGGGATATATGAGGATATTTCACAAGAAGCGTACTCTAAAATCCTCCTCTCCAACTGCTCCTGGTGATGTCACTCCCTCAGTGCTGTGAAACATTCCGCAATACACACTCATTATAAAATCACAGGAGGAGCAAGAAAAGACTTTAAAACTCACACTCTAATATCTCAAAAACAATAAAAGATAGAAAAAACATGTAAATTCAAGATCTGTAGGTCAAAGTCTCGTGACTCATTTAAAGTTCAAATGAAGTTTGTATCTAAAACTATGTGGAAGCAGTAAATGTTCAAAAAGATGTGGGTTCGCTCACACTCTCCATTCAAATATCTGAGTATTTTTCTGTGTCCAGCTGCAGTTACTTATTGTCTCTACACACCTGACAGTACACATGTCAATCAAACTTTCAAAATAAAAGCACACCACACTTGTAATAAATATCCCTCATTTTTAAAAAGCAAAATGATCTGATCCCGACGGGCCGTCCATAAGTCTCTTCCTAATGTGATTGTAAGCAACAGGAGACTAAATTATTCTCATGTAAGACTGACTTTAATGTGCCGGTGCTATATAACGATAACTCTGGTTTTGTTTCTCTGCAGGTTTCCAGGACGACCAAGGCTCAAAAATACACATATACCCCGCTAGGTGACCTGAAGGCCGGAGCTGTAGTCAACGTGTACGGAGTGGTGGTCTTCTTCAAACAGCCGTTCAGGAGCCGCGGCACAGGTCTCTTCATCATCTGAATTATTCTTTTCAACCAGATTTAAGAGTTTACAGCTGTGCTGGTCGCTCTGTGAGGTCGTAGCAGCGACGCTTTAATGATATTAATGATAGAATCTCAATCTGCACAATAGCTGTTGAGACATGATATCAACCTCCTGGTGGATGAAAAGTCATTACGCCTTTTTTCTCTGGGAATCTTTAATGTTTGAACCAAATTTTATGATAATCTGTCAAATAGTTGTTACAATATTTCAGTCACGACCAAAGTTTTGAACATGTTTGATCTTTTTTTACGCCTCCACGCCTCCACGCCGCTGACAGCCACAGAGCTCTCTTTACATATATCTATATCTAAGGAACACCTTCAAAGAATTTCCTCAAATTCGGCACAAACGTCCAATTTGAACTGTCTGATGAACTGATTAGAGTTTGGTGGTCAAAGGTCAAAGGTCACTGACCTCACAAAACACGTTTTTTGGTAATAACTCAAGAATTTATACACCAGTTTGTGACGTTTTCACACAAATGTCGAATAGGATAAAATGATGAAGTGACATTTTATACCCAAAAGGTCAAAGGTCAACTTCACTGTGACATCATAACACTTTCCTGGCGATTATTCATCACTATAACTCAGGAGCAGAAGGGAGATTGTGACCATATTTCATATTTGGTCGGATATTGAATCTGTGACTCTGATCTTTTGTTCCCATCTTGAAACTGTGCTTATTGTTTTATTAAATTCATACTTCAAACTGCAGCTTCACTGGTTGGTGGAAGCAGGAAGTCAAAGTCATATTAAAAGAAAAAAAGGTCATGATGTTATCAAGATAAAGTCAGAATATTTACAGATATCCGTCGACAAATAAACTCCAGGTTATGATTTTCTCTTTTATTGGTAAGTAAAGCTGTAAAACTCTGTTACTGCTGTAAAACCAGACAGTCAAAACTAGAAACTCGCGTCTAAAAGCGTTAGAAAAGATCGATCGATCGTTACTGGTAAACGAGGCTGCGGAAACATAAAACCAGCAGAATGAGCCGACAGACGGAAAAGAAGAGAAAATATTTCATGAAGTGATAAAAGCTGGAATCGATGCTGAGTGAGAGCAGATGCAGAAGCTGCAGCAGAGCTGAAGGAAACGTCTCTCATTATTTCTGTAACGCTCAGAGAGGTGTAGAGAGAAGAAGAGAGGAGCGTTGTTAATGGTCTAATAATGGACGTCTGGGGTTTGAACTGGCTGCTCATCAGCTTTAAAAGCTTCAGCGCTCATCATCATCATCACACAGGAAGTTTTAATGTTTTAATCTAAACCAACGAACATCTTGAACAATATTTAGTCATTTAGTTTGTTTCCTCGTCGGCGGGGCTGCAGCTGATATCAGAGCAGAAGAAGCTGTTTGACTTTTGGTCAACGTTCAGACGACGGAGTGATGGAGACGGTGATAAGATGTTCAATCTGACCTGCAGCCTCAGGATGATGAAGAGTGTGTGTGTGTGTGTGTGTGTGTGTGTGTGTGTGTGTGTGTGTGTGTGTGTGTGTGTGTGTGTGTGTGTGTGTGTGTGTGTGTGTGTGTTCTCTGCTAGAAACTGTCCAGAGTTTATCATCATGTTTGTGGATCCTTCAGGCGTCTTTTAAAGTAAACAGAGATATTAGAAAAATCCATCTCATCAGACACTGGAGACACACTACACACACACACACTCACACACACACACGCACTACACACACGCACTACACACACACACACACACACACACACACACACACGGTTCATCATCCTGTCAGATAGAAACACATGAACATATAAAAACTGAAACATAAATGTATTTCTACTGGATATGAACACAAAAGTTGTAAAAAGTAAATTGATAATATCAGTAAAAACATTTTTCAGAGGTGACATAATAATAAAAATTGGTTGTTAATTTACTTTTAGAAGTTTCAATATTTTCCAACAAATTTTTACATAAACACCAAAACTGACACAAACACATTATAATTATTATATATTATATTTGTGTGAGGACTAAAGCTTCATCAATCAATTAATGTTTCAATAATCTGATAATAATATATAATAATATATCTGCCAATATTCATTTGTAATGAAAGCACATAAAATAAGTTATTTATAAATATATTAAATGATGGAATAGAGACTCTGTTTCTAAATTACCTCGGCAGAACTAAACGTTGACAATAAAGTTTTGTGTTTCTCCATCAGTATCAATAAAATAGTCAGTAACTGTCAGGAGAGCAGCTGTGACGTTTGTCTATCAGACGTCTGATCAGACTTTTTCTTTCCTCAGACTTCTGCTCCAGCCTGAAGATCACCGATCAGTCCAACCAGAAGATCGGCTGCACCATCTTCTGTGAGAACCTGGACGACCATCCCAAGATCTTCCAAATCGGAGACATCATCCGCATGCACAGAGTCAAGGTTCGTCCCGGATCACACACACGTTATTTCCAGCGGCGGCGGCGGCGTTAAACCGAACTAACCGATGATCTTCTCTGCGCAGACTCAGCTCTTCAACGACTCCATCACGCTGGTCAACACCTTCGGTTTCTCCGCGGTGACGTTCGACGGGGCGGCGGGCGGAGCCGTGGAGCCCCGGGCGTCCAGCCGCTCCTTCCACTTCGACCAGGAGGACCGTCGGATCGTAGAGGAGCTGCGATCCTGGTCGGCCAGCGGGGCGCTGCTGCCTCCGGTTCCCACGATGCCTCTGTCCGCCGTTCAGCCCAAAGCTTACTTCGACCTGACCTGCCAGCTGCTCGCCAAAGCGCCCGTCGACACCACCTGCACCCTGCTGAGGGTAAGAAAGACTCACCTGCTTAGTGATGCGGTTATCCAGTCAGCCAATCACGTGGCAGCAGGAACAAGTCAGCACCTTCAGCAATCAAACATCCCATAATTTTATATCATATTATATATGAGCTGCCAATTTAGCATAAAAGGAAAGTAGTTGATCAGTTATATCACTGTAATAACTGCAAACATTTACTTATTTAGTTAAATGATTAATACAGTGACAAATACATCAATATAAAGTGATGAGGAAGTTAAATAAATTAATATCAAATCACAGAAAGGAAATGTATCTTCAAATTTTAAACTTAAAGACATTTTCTAATTAATGTATCTTTTAAAAACTGTTTCTTATATAAATCTTTTCTATATTGTGTATATTTGTATTATATTTTTGTATTTTGTTGTTGTCTAAAGTCAGCTGACATACTTATGTTTTCTTAGTTGTGAAAACAGTATAAACAGTGTTCAGATATGTGGAGGTTTGTGTTAAAGCTGCATTATGTTAATGATTAATATTCAACAAAGATGTTGGTGATGGTGATATATATATATATATATATATATATATATATATATATATATATATATATATATATATATAATATAAAAACACTGTAGATCAATAATGACATCAGTCCGTCTCTGCTTCTCTGGATGTTCACTGTAGTTATAAAGTTCTTCACTAAAACATCAAACTGTGCAGCTGCTTCACTGTTTCTGTCATGTTTTTTTATTTTCTTTGAATCAAACATGTTATTAAAGTGCACAGAGAGCTGATTGGTGCTCAGTGAGCAGCTCTTCTCGTCGCTCTGGTGGTGAAACGGCGTGAAAAGTTCCTCCTGTTGCTGCAGGACGTCCTCGTTCTACGCCCGTCACTTCTCTGTTGGAGAACCTCCAGAACCTCGACGGCCTCCATCTCGTAGTTCTCCGCCCGGATCCTGAGGAGCGTTTCTTTATCGAGCTTCTGAATGAGCTCCATGATGTCCTGGTTTAGAGCTTCTTGTTTCTCTTTCTCCGTTTTCAGCTTGTCAGCGAGCGTCTGGCTTTCGGCTGAAAGCTTCTCCGCGACCGTTCGAGCTTCCTCCAGTTTTCGGAACAGCGCCTCTGCGGCTCGAACGGCCTCCAGGTTGCTCCTCTCCGCCTCCGCCCTCAGCTGCTTCTCTTTGTGGAGCGTTCGCTGCAGCTCCAGGATCTCATGACGGAGTTCCGCCTGTTTTGCTTCCTCAGATCTGAGTCGAGCTGAAAGCGCGCAGCTCTCGGCTGAAAGCTCCTCCGAAAGTCTCTGCGTCTCGTCCGCTTTATGGAAAAGAGCTTCAGCGATGTCCACGGCCTCCAGTTTCTCCGTCTCCGCTCGCCTCCTGGAGACTTTCTCTGTGAGGAGCTGCTGCTGGAGATCTTCCAGCTCGTGTTTCGCCTCGGTGAGCTCTGCGGCGAGCATCAGACTTTCAGCTGACTGATTCTTTTCTGCCTCTTTCAGTTCTTGAGAAAGTGCCTCTGCTATCTGAGGGCAGGACATCTCCTCATCTCTCAGCTCAAGGGCTTTCATGGCAGAAGCTCTCTGGAGTTCCCTCCTCAGCTGCTGGATTTCCAGGAGCATGGCCTCTCGGTGGTCGTTCTCAGCTGACATCACAGCGTCTCAGATAAAGCGTCTCTGATAAAACACTGTGTGAATCTCAGACTTGTGTCTCTCTGATATGGAAGCAGTGAGACTGAACTGAACATCTGCAGCTGGATCGTTCCAGAACATCACGTCATAAAGGATGCTGGAATGTCGAGGTCATAATGGTTGAACTGGTGCTGCTGTGAGAGGAAAATAAATAACCATTCATTCACTGTTCCTCACACAGCGTACATCCACATATTCTGACAGTAACGCATCAACATCAACTGCAGGTGTTCTGATTCATATTATCAGTGACATGTTTAGAGCCTCCTGCTCTTCCCAGGACCAGGAACAGTCAGCCCGACAGCCATCAAAGTTCTCTGTAGCGGTTGTAAAACCCCCACCCTAAACTTCCCTATCGAGAACAAAATAGAAACAAAAGACAAGACATAACCTACTAACTCCTACTCAAGAAAAACAGGAGGAAAAAAGTTCACACAAAAAAAGGGCTTCTCACTCCTACAAATTAAACTGCTGCCTCAGTTTGTGCAAATATTTACAATGAACAAGAACCATCATCTAACGGAGAAGAACCTGCCCAGCAGAACCGGCTGACATTAAATCTGCTGCACTTTACCACTCATATACATGACTCACACACACACACACACACACACACACACACACACACACACACACACACACACACACACACACTAGGACTAGCATTGTTGGACGTGGGAGAGAGAGAGAGAGAGAGAGAGGGCGGGAGCCGGCATCAGCTGGTGTTTAAATCATCCATTCTGGCCAATCAGGGAGCACCACCTGCACGTAATCAGACACGCACACACCAGAGGGGTGAGGAAGAGGAGGAAGAAGGAGAGCAGAAATACAGACGACCAGCAGGAGCAAAATAACACAGTAAACACTGATCTGTACTGAAACCTTCCTCATATATAAACACACACACACATGCAACAAGCTCATACGAACAGATTCATTCTTCAGAGGCTCGTACGACTGATTCAAGAACATTTGTGCCATTTATCAATTTTCTTGTACTTTGAATTTTCTCTTACAAACAAACGAAATCTACAAACGGTCCATCGCTGATGTACGAACGTACAGTCTGACTCTCTTTACAAGGGGAAATCATGAAGACATTTTTAGCCTCTAACATCACGTCAAAGTGTTTCTTTCTCTTTATTTCTGTCACAGTGCAGCTGCTGCTCTGATGGATTCATATTTTCTAATTGTTTCATGTCCTCTAATAAAACTACTGACTCTCCTAAACGTATCATGTTACCGTCTGCTGAGTTCTGACAACATGAATTAAAGCTCTGTGGTGTCAAATTCTTGTTTTCACTCTTTTTTTTTGATGAATGAAACTCACAAACGGAGCAGAACATGAAGCCTTATATGGACATATTAGAAGCAGTGATTATGCTAATGATCACATCTCATGAACAGGTGACGTTAATCAGAAGTCCGACTTGGAACAGTTATACGAGTAAAACTCACAGACAATAGTCAGAAGGTTTTAGGAGAAGACTGTGAAAATGTTCTTGCATGAAGCCCAATGACTTGAAAACAGCCACCTCGTCTTTGCAGAGGTTTCATCATCATCTCATGAAGCGACACCACGACGTCCAGGACCAACGACAGTCAATTAGCACCATTAAATTGTTCTTCTTTATGTTCTGATCCCAGAGCGCGTCCCAGTCGTCTCCAGGAGTTAAATTGAATAGTCTGGACATCACAGACTGATGAGAACCAACTTTTTAACTTTAATGTGTTTTTCCTGCTAATAAACAACAGAGCAGAAACTTCGTCGTCACCGGGAGGCTTCGCTGGAGGCTCTTTACTGTCCACTTTTATTTATGTTTGTTTTTATCAGCAACACTCGGCTGCTTTTCTTCTTCTTCTTCTTCTTCTTCTTCTTCTTCTTCTCGTCGATGTTGTCTTGCTAGAAAGCTGCGAAACTGATGTTATTTTCCTGATTAATTGATTAGTTGTTTGGTCTATAAAACATCAGAATATGGTTTCCAAAAGCCCAAAATGTCTTGTTTTGTCCACAAGTCAAAGATATTCAGTTTACTGTCATAGAAGATTAAAGAAACTAGAAAATATTCACATTTAAGAAGCTGGAATCAGACATTTTCTTATTAAAAAATGACTCAAAACGATTAATCGACTAATTGTTGCAGCTCTAGTTTATATCATGTTTCTCTTCCTTTGCAGTAATTGAGCTGTTTTCCTTCAGTCTTCATCTGTCTGGCAGTAAATCCACTTGACAGTCTGATGGTCTTCTAGCAGGAGGAGGTCTTGTGTGTATTTTATCCGGGTCCTGAGCCGTTTTACCTGCCGCCGCCGTGGTTTTCAGGACAGAAATGAGGCTATAAGTGACGGCTGGTTTCCCGCCAGCGCTGCTGATAGAGGAGATAAATCTGAACAGTATTTTTGGCAGCGACTGCTGGTGCGCTGCCAGCAGCCGGCTCTCACTCACTGATTTCTAAAGCTGCTCTGAGCTGTAAGAGCCTGCTGTTACACAACAACACACACACACACACACACACACACACACACAACCGGGAGAGGATGGCGTCCAAATCAGAGCAGGTTATTAGGAGGAGAATATATTTTGCGTATCTGTCCTCAAACACCTGAGAGCGACGTCAACCGAGAGTTTGTTAAATGTTCCCGAACTTTGACGTGAATAAATCTGACTGAAGGAAGCAGACTGTTTATTATTATTATTATTATTATTAGTATTAGTATTATTACTAATTAAAGTCATAGTTTAGAGCTGCAACAATTAATCAATTAGTTGCCAACTGTTCAATTAATCACCAGCTATTTTGATAATCGTCATTTTTTAAGGAAAAAAAGTCCAAATTCTCTGATTGCAGCTTTTTAAATGTGAATATTTTCTGGTTTCTTTTAGTCCTTTATGACAGTAAACTGAATATCTTTGTGTTGTGGACAAAACAAGACATTTGAGGACGTTGTCTTGGGCTTTGGAAACCATTTTCTGATATTTTATTGACCAAACAACTAATTGATTGATCGAGAAAATAATAGACAGATTAATCAATAATGAAAATAATCGTTAGTTGCAGCTCTATTATAGTTAAAGAGTAAATGAATTAATGTTTTCAGTCACTTAAACATCAAACGTTTTCTGTTTCCAGCTTCTCCAATGTAAGAATTTGCTGATTTTCTCTGTTTTTGAGGTTGTAAACTGAATAAATTTTGGTTTTGAACAGAAGAAAGACATCTGAAGACGTAACCTTGGACTCAGGAAACATTTTTTAACATTTTAAAGTCTAAATAGTTAAAGTATAATTCTGCTCACACTAAATGGAAATTCACTATCAGCTGACTCCGAACATAAACAAACCAACATGCGTCCCGACCACAGCGCTCGCTCTGTCTTTACTTTCCTTCAGACTCAGACACAAATGTTTGAAATGATTCACATATAAATCAGGTTTATTTGTGAAGCTGTAGGAGGCTCAACAGCTTATATGATATATATATATATATGTATATCTGTATATATGTATATCTGTATATATGTATAGAGGTGAAAAGTTATTAAAATCTAAAATATCATTGTATATTGTTGCATTAAGTCACTGCAACTAAAGGGACTCAGAATAAAAAGCTGTTTACAAACTGGTCTTTGTGTGTTACGTTGTAATAATCTGCCTTGTATAGTGATTAATCTGACAGACGGGTGGATGGACGGTCCTGCTCTGGTCCCTCTGAGTCATGCCGTCTCTGTTTATGTGTGTGTGTGTGTGTGTTTTCTCAGGTGTGGGACGGGACCAGGTGTCCTCACACTCTGCTGAAGGTGATAGTGGAGCCGAACGTCACGGAGGGACCGTCCTCCTTCCCCGTGGAGCGAGAGAACCTCATCGCTAACGTCCTTGTCTACGATAACCACGCCGAGTTCGCCAGGCAGCTGAAGGTCAGAGTTCACTCTCAAAAACAAAACCCCATCCTGCATAAAAGGTAAAAGCTGATTATATCCAGCACAACGCTGCAGCTGAAAGTTAGAATGAGAATTATTCACACTGAGCAATTTATTTGCAACACAAATTACGTCCTTACGTCTCGTAACTCGGTTGAATCTGAACCCAATTGTCTGTTTTTCTCTGTCATGTATGACAGTATTTTGAATATATTAACATTTTATACTGTTCATCAGACAAAACAAGCAAATCAAAGACGTTATCGTTCCTCTACATGTGTTACTACAGAGACAAAAACACATCAGGCTTCACTGACGAATATCAGAAGAAACAACTAAGGCTGCAACTAATTATTATTGTCATTATAGATTAAACTGTTCATTATTTTCTCCATTAATCGATTAGTTGGTCTATAAAATATCAGAATATGGTTTCTAAAGCCTAAATGTCTTGTTTTGTCCTCAAATATATTCAGTTTACTGTCATAGAGACTAAAATATTCACATTTAAGAAGCTGGAATCAGAGAATTAGAACTTTTTTTTTCTTTTTCTTAAAGACTCCAAATGATTAATCGATTGTCAAAATAGTTGCTGATTGGTTTAATAGTTGGCAACTAATTGATTAATTGATGAAATGTTGCAGCTTTAGAAACAACATAACCGGGCACCGTTTTAAAGTCAGCTGCACTCCTACTACAGTAATTACAGCAGCCTAGTCAGAGCTGATAAAGTCCCTTAAGGATACCGTAATTACTGCAGTAGCAGGACAACTAAACTGCCTGATTTTGTTAACTTGCTCAGCTTTCATTGATTTGGTCATTTAACTGTTTGTTTTGTGTGAATATCACCACATAAATGTCTTTATTTTGACAATAATAATACTATATATGACACGTCTAACTAAGATATGCAGTGATGTAAATAATGTCAGACAAAACATAAAGTGCGCAGCCTCACTGTGGTAAATAAAAGATGAGAAGACGTCTCTGCTGAGCTCTCAGATTACAGACGGAGATGGAAGGATTGTTTCCTGATGTCGAACCTGCTGACTGCACACAGTTATCAGATCAGATAGGATTTGCGAGTCTATTCTCTTCACTTTTCAGTCGACGTCAGCTGCCGCCGCCGCCGCTGCCATCTGAATATCGCAGCACGCCGCTCAGAGCGCCTTAGAAACAGAATAACAAAAAGACATGAAGAGAATAACATGACTCGACACACACGCGTGACATGAAACCTCAGAAACACTTGATCCTGTAACACAGTTGTGCAGACCTCATCCTCACCGCAGTACACACTGACCCTGAGCACACACACACACACACACACACACACACACACACACACACACACACACACACACACACACACACACACACACCTCTGAATGTTTCTGTAACATCCTTCATTCCTGTCACTTCAAACCAACATCAGACAGAAGAAACTGTGTGACGTTATTCAGACGTTCTCACTGAGTCGTCAAGTGCTAAATTAGCATAAATCTAATGATTAATTTATTACTTTGTGTATTATTCATATTAGAAAATGAGGAAGTTTACCTGTATTTCGACCTGAGGATCAAGCGTCGTTGGCATGGCAGGGCTCTCGTTGGCATGGCGACCTGCCAGATCTGAACCATGATAGAGTAAACACTGTGAGATTAGAAAGTACCTGGAACATCTAACGGAGATGCTCCGTAGTTTCTGCAGATACTCGCTCAGTGTTGCACCTGCAGAACAGACCGGACGGGACGTCTTTATCAAGAATATCTGTTGTTGTTGTTGTTGTTGTTAATATCTTGTTGTTGTTGAGGTATTGTGTTTGCACATCATCAAGTACCGAGAGTTGACATCACATGTCTGGTCAGATTCATTATGTGGTTGTTTTTATCTTAGATCGATCTATAAATCATCATTTATCCAACTCTTGACAGTTCTGAGTCTGACTGCTTGTGTTTAGACATTTAACATTTAAGAACTTCTATTAATTAAAAAATCACATTGGAAACTCAGGTATTGCATTAAAATTGAAAGATTAGTAATTGCAATTATTCGTTAATTCTTAGTAACTTAAATTTGTGTTTGAAACAGAAAACAAGCAGCGAGTGAAACCGGTTACATCACTGACCTCCTTCCTTTGTCTTTATTTGACTTATAAAACCATCCAGTTTCATTCTCTGCAGCTCAGATTCCTCCTGCTGACCTCAGATCACCCTCCGCTCACAATCATCACTGTGAATTTAAAAAAAAACAAAAAATGCTGCAATTAGAGCTTCCTCTCTCTCTCTCTGGAAGGTAAATCTGCAGCTTTGATCCTCTTCGCTGCTCGGCTGTTGTTGTTGTCAGAGCTGCAGACTCATCATCAACATACAGCTGTGCAGCTCTGATACTCAACACATCATACGTTTTTAACCTTACGGGACCGAACATGAAAGAGCTTTATGGTACATTTACATTCAGTTTGTTGTCATTCAGCTCCTGTGGTGACTCCCAGCGTGTTCACGAGATACATCTGAGAGGTTGTGAGATGATTAAAGGATCATTTCTATCAGTAATAATATCACTGTAAAAAGTTAATATCTGTTTACTGTTTGTGGAGTAAACAGGAAACTGGGACTGCCTCCTAGAAGTCTCTGAGTCGATGCATCAGTGGATAAACGAGTCGCGTTTTTCAGTCGCATCGCTGCCTTTTTTTTTTTTTTAGCCGCGTCATCAAACTTTTACAGATTCTCGTCTCTAAGTGACATAAATACACAACTGTGAAGGAAACGGAGGACGGAGCGACTGTTTCCCGCTCTGAGCTCTCACCTCTCTTCTCTGCTGACAGCGCTGTCAACAGCCAATCAGGAGAGAGACGCTCCCTGCTGCTGCGCTTGGATTTTTATAACTGAACTAAAACCAGGATGCAAACTTTTTATTTCTCTGACTGTGAAAATCTGATGTTTTCACATCACAGATGAAGAACGACAGCATTAAAACATGAGACTCACATGCATTTGATTGTACTGTAACTATGGTAACCGGGCAGAGACATGAGTAATGTTTGCCACAGGAGGCTGTACTGAAGAAAGAAACAGTATGTAAGAACTAAATATATGTAAGGAGATAAATATAGAGTCATCACACCTGGGTCAATGCTAAAGTGCTGACTCTGAGTCTGTTGTGTAAATACCAGCGGGGGGGGGGGGGGGCGGGGGGGGGGCAGCGCTACAGGAAACACACACTGAGAACGTTCAGAGTTTATAATAATCTGTTGGCCAAGAATCTCACAAGTTAAAGCACCGTCTCCAAAAATCAGATTAGTTTTGAACGCTCCAGGTTAACCTCCAACCCCCCAACCTGTCTGATCATCTGTGTGTGTGTGTGTGTGTGTGTGTGTGTGTGTGTGTGTGTGTGTGTGTGTGTGTGTGTGTGTGTGTGTGTGTGTGTGTGTATGTGTGAGTGTGTGTGTTGGTTAGCGTCCACTGTGATTCATATAACTTCAGTTAGATTGGATGTAACAGACAAATCCATCCAGCTCCCTTTAGAATGACTTATTCCAGTCTTGTGTGAAGCGTGTGTGTGTGTGTCTGAGTGTGTGTGTGTGTGTGTGTGTGTGTGTGTGTGTGTGCATGCATGTGTGTGTGTGTGTGTGTGTGTGTGTGTGTGTGTGTGTGTGTGTGTGTGTGTGTGAGACAGACTAGCTGTGAAGCACATCCATCTTTATTCAAGTCTCTGAGACACAAATTGCATCGTGTCGGTCGCAAAGTCACATTGAATTACAAGACAGACCACACACACTCACACACACATTCAGACACACACATTCAGACACACACTCAGACACACACACACACACTCAGACACACACACACACACACTCACACACACACACACACACACACTCAGACACACACACACACACTTACACACACACACACACACACTCAGACACACACACTCACACACACTCACACACACACACACTCACACACACACACACACACACTCAGACACACACACTCACACACACACACACACACACACACTCTCTCACACACACACACACTCAGACACACACACATTCGGACACACACACACACACTCTCACACACATACACACTCAGACACACACACACATTCGGACACACACACACACTCACTCACTCACACACACACATTCAGACACACACACACACATTTGGACACACACACACACACACACACACACATTCGGACACACACACACACTCACTCACTCACACACACACATTCAGACACACACACACTCACTCACTCACACACACACACATTCGGACACACACACACACATTCACACACACACACACACACTCACACACACACACTCACTCACACACACACACATTCGGACACACACACACACACACTCACACACACACACTCACTCACACACACACACATTCAGACACACACACACTCACTCACTCACTCACTCACACACTCTCACACACACACACACACACACACTCACAGGTTTATGACACAGCTCTGTTGAACATATTGAACTCTGACTTGTTTCCGTCACATCAAACAGACGCATTAAATGGTTGAACGTCAGTCGTCATGTGAACCAGTTTCTTCTCCCACTTCACACACTGGAAACACCATCTACTGCCCCACTGAATCATAACACTGTTATTACATACTTACATATACCTTTTTAGATTGATCTCCTTGCAGACAGCCACTGGTTTCAGTTTATTTCCATTAAAATCATCTTGCAGAGACTCAGCTTTATCCTTTAATAGTGAATGTAAGTTGTGAGTTCTTGCTGTCCAATGTCAACACCTTTTTCTTCCACCTTCTTTGAAAAATGCAGCAGCTAGACTGAATGTTTCTCCACCATTTATCAATTCATCAAATAACGGCCTTTATACAGGTAACCCACAGCTCTTTCTTCAAATGACAGAGTATTACGTCTAATAATTCCTGCAGAGCCTGTTCTTGTTATTCTATGTATTTCAGCCCCCCGTAGTCTTTGTCCTTCACTGGTGTTTTATATGTTGGTAATCAGTATGGAGCAGCCTGTGTGGTGGCTGCTGAAGTGACCAGAGGAGAGCTGGCAGGAAACCAAGAGCTCATTTGTCCTTTTCACTGTTTCTTTCCTCCTCCTACAAGGACGTCCACCCTGTAATAACCACAAATAACTCTCAACAGCAGAAATCACTGTGAATTACAGCTGCATTTCATGACCTCTTGTTGCAGAGCTAATCCCACATAACCAGAGCCGCTGTTAGAGTTCACACACACACGGGAATATGTTTAAGGATGAATGAGTGCGTGTTGACCTCTGGGTAGTTTCACTGCCTTTCTGTTGTTTCTTTACTTGTTAGGATACATCTGTTATACCGGTGTTGTGTGTAAGGCCTCGACACTCACACCAGACGCTTCTTCTTCTTCTGTGTTTGCTCGAAGTTAAACTTTTATTTTAACCGCTCAGATCTTTAAGTCCCGGAGGCGAAAGGACGTGCGAGCGCTGGAGGTTTGGTTGTTTTTTTTTTTTTGGCTTCAAGCTCACAGCCCTCGGTCGATGTTTTCATAGATGTTTTCTGTTTCTCAGAACGTCTTGTTCAGTGTAAAACTGCCAGATGCTCTCAGCTACGTAACCGTGTGATCTGAAGGCCGCAGCAGCAGCAGCATCAGTAGTAGTGTGATGATGATGATGATGATGATGATGGGTGCAGTCAAGGAGCAAAATCAGAGCGGTTTCCACAGCGACGGCTTTAACTGCTGTAGATGAACAACATTACAAACCGTCAGCGGTCGCATGTTATCGTCAGGTGTGCTTTTTTATTTACATCATACACCTGTTCATGTATTCACCTGAAAACAGACTCAATCCAACATAAAACATAAAAAAAACGTTATGTATAAAATTGAAGAAGTGTAAAAAGTAATTTTATTTACATCCTGCAGATGTAATGGAGCGCAGAGATCAGTCCGTCACATTTACATAAACTGCAGCTAATAAATGATACTTGATGTCGAGTTGTTTTGACATTCGTTGCGCTGAAGAGTGATGAAGTACGACAGGAAGTGTTTTTCAGCTGCTGAATTTTAAATATGAGTTGAAGAGAAGACAGCTTTTAAACTGCAAACATGCATTTATCCCAGAAGAAGAAGGACATATGTGAGGAAATACAGTTAAATATATAATCAGTTTAATAGCCTGATGTTGTCAAGTCACGTCTGTTTTATTTACATAGCGCCAAATCACAACAGAAGTGATCTCAGGGCTCTTTTCACATAGAGCAGGTCTAGACTCTTTAATTCACAGAGACCCAACATTCCTCTATGAGCAGCAGCAGCAATGAAAAACTCTCCTTTAACAGGAAGAAACCTTGAGCTGAACCGACTCTAGGTTGACGCCATCTGCTTTGACCGGTCGGGTCGAGAGAGAAAGAAGGAGGGAGAGAGAGAGAGAAGCATAATAACAATAAGGGATGCACAATATTGGATTTTTTGCAGATGCTGATATTTCCAACTCATTGTGGCCGATTGCAGATACCGATATATGCACATAGTTTTTTCCAGCTGGCTGAGGAGACTATTATGCATGCAACAACAGAGTGATACATCCTGTCAGCCGAGGTGTTTCCTATCTGTGCAGCCGAACACAGCAGCTCCTCCGCTGACGGTCCCGGTGTTTCCTCCGCAGGCTGCACTTCACTCAGCTGCCCGACAGACCAGCTGCTTCTTCCCACTTTAACCTGAATAACAAACCGCGGCTCGGTGCTCCGATTGGATCCATACGAAGAGCCGGGGCTAACGTTAGCTGAGAGGCTAGCGGAGCGTTAGCAGCAGCATCCCCTAGCCTCCGCTAGAAGAAGCAGCTGGTCTGACGGGCAGCTGAGTGAAGTGGAGCCTGCGGAGGAAACACCGGGACCATCAGGGTGAAACAGTCGGTGGAGGGAAGCACAGTGAGGCGGTGGAGGAGAAGGCGACATATCGGCCTCTCATAATCGGCAGAAAATGTTCATTTCGGGCTGATATTTCATTTTAGAGCTTATATCGGCCGATACCAATGACATGCTGATAATATTGTGCATCCTTAATAACAATAATAACAATAACAACAATAATAATAACATAAGCTAAATAGCCAGATGTTTCCCTCAGGAGTTGGTAGAGAGCAGAAACACGACTCCACATGAATGATAATGTTGCTCTGTGACTTTTTATTGATTAATTGATTGTCTGGAAATGCTCATATAAAAGCTGGTTACAGTTATTACAGTAATATAACTGGATCAACTTTTCATACTAATCTCACATTTTAAAAGAGTGATTTATTCTCTGGAAGTTATTTTTTTTCCGTCTTTATCTGTTATATTCAGCGGCTCAGTTTAAAGTTTTGAACAGACAGCGGAGGCTTTTCTTCTTCCAGTGGAGAATTCATCAGCGAGTTTACACTTTTTAATGATGGTGGAAAATGACTCAAATGACACGGACACATTATTCTTTAATATTTGCTTCATTTACCAATCATTTTGCCTAAGTGAAGTTAATTTCTTCTCATTAATTTCCTTAATTATGGCTGTATGAAGTGATCATCTGTCAGTTGATATTATAGAGTCGGTTTAATGGCGAGTCTGTGAGGCAGAGCAGGATCTGTTTTGACTGTTTTATACTCTGTGAAACAGCTCTCCGCTCCGTCCTCGTGACGCACACGTCCACACTCGACCCCCGGAGGCGTTAAAAAGGCTCTTCACAGTCCGACAGAGCCGACTCATTACAGAGAATGTCTTTAACCGCAGATAAACGTTGAAAAATACACTTCATCAACACATTATTTAACTTGAAACAACAGTGGAGGTAATGAGTTTGAAGTTATGTGTTGAATGAGATCATTCGGAGGTCGCCGGCTGTAAATAAAGCTCAGTGAAACGTTAGAGGCGGAGCGGAAAAATGGATCTATGTGATGAGATTATTAAAGTCAAAGAATTTTCGGGGTTTTGTCGGCTCGTTTGAAACTTGTCAGAAACGACCGTTTGACCAATGAGATCCGTCTCTGGTTAATGAGGTGATGAAGTGAGGCGGCATCATCTTTTCTCCCACCGCCAACCTCCTCCACAGGATTTTTTAGTGAATGATGTTTCCTAGAAGTTAAGTTCATATACAACTGAACTGAAACAGCAAAAACGTTTAGCTAGAAACATAATGTTTCCTCTCAACATAATGAGAAAATGTTATTAATTAACGTATTTGGCAACCAAAATATCAGATGTTGTAGTAAAATATCAGCTAATATAGAAACTGCAGCAGTATGAAAGTGTTTGTTGTTGTGTTCAGACTCTAATTTAAGCCACAGCAGCATCTTTCACTAACCTGAACTGAACCCAGGTCTCTGCTGTCAGAGTCCTGCGTCCACCCCGACCTCTGACCTCTGACCTCTGACCTCCTCCCTCCCACTGCAGAGACACATAGAAACGTCACCGTGAACATCATCAAGGCGGAGAGACGTCACTGGGAAACAGTTTAGTTGTATATGAATGTAACTTCTAGGAGACGGAGTTGCAGGCTGAGGTCGCCATGACAACAAAAGCCAGATGAAGATGACGGTGTGCAATGTGCAACATTTAACTAAACTAAGAGTTTACAGCAGCTAACATGCTAACAATGACACAGTTAGCATGCTGATGTTTAGCAGCTATAATGTTTATTGTATTAGTGAGGTATATATTCAATATCATTTATTCAGTGCAGTTATGTTGTGATTGTTTTGTCAGATATAAGGGAAAACAGTAAATGTGAATGTTTTTTATGGGATCATGCATACATTTACTATATCCTGACAGTACAAATATACAGTATATAACAAAACTGAGTACAGCTCTGGTCAATATCACTAAAAATAATAACTAATTCTTTCCATTTGATACAATTTTATGTTTTTTAGACAATACTCAAGATAAATTAAGTCAATTCACTTTAAAAACAGAATGTTTGACTCATTAAACTATAATGAAACATCCATGTTTAGAAAACAAACTGCAACAAAAGTCAGCACACCTTTCATTAGTGAGAATCTGTTCTTTATTTTAATATTTTGTATGCTTGTCTTTATTTTTGATGACAGATTGGATCCTTCTGGACAGGATGATACCAGCCTTGTTCTGTTATTATTCACACATGATTCTTTCCAGCTGCTCTTTGCTGGAGCGGTTTAGTTGCTCTACCTTCCTCTTATAAATACTCTAAAGATGTTCTGTTGGATCCAGGTCAGGGGTCGTACTCAGCTCTCAGCACTTTCTTCTTCTCTAAAAACTCTTGCGTGATGTTTTTCAGTGTGTTCGGGATCATTGTCACGTTGGATAAGTCCTCTCCTGCCAACCTTCTTGACATCGGGAGTCATCTTTTCATTCATAGTGTCATCTATAAATCTCCTCGACACCTTTTATCCTCCCACTCCCACCTCCATGTTTCACAGTGGGCACCGTGCAGTCGCTGTGTTAGTCCTGGCCAGTTCCACACACACTATAAACATGCTGGACCCCATCTGTTCCAAACAAATTTATTTTGATTCCATCTGAACAAAGAATGTGCTGCCAATGTTCATCAGGCTTCATTTCATGTTTTTTTTTTTTTTTTGGCAAAGTTTAATCTCAGCAGTTTTGTGCCATTTTGTGAGCGACGGTGGTTTAGTTGTTGGACGTCGTCCGTAGAGGTCGACTTCCTGCGGTGACCTTCGCACTGTGTGAGCAGTCACTGAAACACCAGTTTCCACACAGATAATCCTCGTGCCAAGTCAGAAGGACTCGATCGTCTTGTTTTTCAATGCAAGGCTGCGTAAACAGCAAATTGTGCGTGGTGTCGTTTTTTCGAGGACGGCCGTTGCTCCTTCTGTTATTGGTAGTAAGAGTCCTCCTGTACCTCTGCTGCAGACGGGTTTGGCTTCTGTTCAGCAGCCTACGGATGATCTTGTACCCTCTAGAGAGATGAGAACTCCAGCAACACCTGTAGTATGAAGAACAACGTTATTAGTTGACTGGCTTGTGGCCTTCATCAGGGTCATCATAAAACACATTACAGACATCATGTACATCCAGACACATATCAGCCAATGAGACATCTACAAAGATGGGTTGGATGTATGATCATGTGGCTTCAGGCCAATCGTTGTCCAAGATTAACAGAGGCAAGCAATGACGACATCCAACCCATCTTTGTAGATGCCCCATTGGCTGATATGTGTCTGGATGTACATGATTGGTTGTCTAATAAAGTTGTTCTTCATACTACAAGTGTTGCACCTTGGAAGTAGGTGAAGTTGTGCCAGGGACCCTCACTCTGGATCTTGTACCCTCTCCCATCTTCATGAAGTCTCACAATCTGGTTTCTTACTTGTTCGTGTAGCATTAGACACAATCCAGGACAAGACTGAGAGAGTCATGTTGTTCACAGCTTCTTTAATGATCTCCTTCAGACAGTTAGTCTGAATTGGAAATAACAGGTGTAATCATTTTGTTTCAGTGGTCACAGGTGTTCTCACCTCTGTTGTATTGAGGCCTGTATTTTCAATTTAGTCTATTTAACCTGTTTTTAATTACAAATGAGATCAAATTACCCGACACTCCACCCTAAAAATACTACAGTTATTGTAAGATGATACAGTTTTGAATCATGTAACATTTTAGTGATATTGCACAGAGATGTACTCAGTTTTGTTATATACTGTTTATCGATTTTGGAGAAATATCCGCTAATATTGTTATAATGAAATGATTATTGCGCTCTAGTGTGTCGGTTAGGACCTGGACTGTGTTCAGTAAGTTATTAGTAACCATTAACTGGTTTAACAATAGTGGTTTAGGTTGCACCATTATAACTTATGAAATACCACAGCAAGTAAACACTTTAGTAATGTGTAAATCTGTTGCTAGGAAACGTCTGTAGCACTGTCCAATAAGAAGGCACCAACTATGTAAACAGGAAGTGAATGTAGCATCACAAGCAGTGACATAACTTCCAAAAAGAACAGTTTTAGGAGCCAAAAGATCAAATAAACTTAGCTTTCAACAATAATGCCATGAATGGTTTTTATTGATCAGTTAACTTGATCCAGAGTCGAGTAAACAGCAGAAAATTAAAGTAAATCAATATTTGGTCTTTAAAACAGCAGCAGCTCTCCTCAGTGTTTCAGGTTCTCGGCAGGTCGGTTGTTCCTGCATCTTGGAGAAGTCGCCACAGTTCTTCTTCTATTGTGGATTTCGGCGTCTCAGCTGCTTCTGTCTCTTCATGTTAATCCCAGACTGACTCCATGATGTTGACATCAGAGACCATCTGTTGCAGAAGATAGATCTTTATGAGTCTGGTTGGATGTTCATGCTGCAGATGATCAGATGCCTCCCTGATGCTGCTGCATGCTGCTGTATTATAGATAAGAATCAATACTGTAGGTCTGGCTTTGTTTCTATCTGTATAGTCGTATTAATGCAGTTTACAGTGAGACTGAAATGTTATTTTGGTGATTTAGTTATGATATTGGCTGTGATGTGTTTTATCCCAGTGTGTCATCTGTGTGTTTGGGGTGTGATCACATCTGTGTAGTTACATCTGTTTACTTCTGGCTGAGTGTGAAGTCAGACGTAGATAACAGATACAGACATAGACATTCAGATAAAACATGGAAGTGAGAGTCTTTGATTTTCTGTATCAGTAGAAGACTATCAGGTGTGTGAAAACTCTCAGCTGAGGTGTAAAAATTAAATGAAGTTCAGGTTAAATTTAGATTCTGTTGTTGCTCCTTAATAGAGAAAAAGATGTTTTTTTGCAGGAAATGATGTTAGTCTTTTAGAATCGATATTCTCTGTTCAGTGAGGTTGTATAGTAGCTTCATGTTGGTATAATAATTACCAGATGTTCTTCCAACTCTTTATTATGTTGCAGAAACCACATCAGTTCAGTTATTGATCTGCTGGACCCCTACAGTGAGGGAGTCTATTATGCTGTGGGGGGGCATTTTGCTGGTATGGTTTGGGTCCACTTGTCCTCTTAGAGGGAAGAATCACTGCTAATCAATACACAGTTGTTGTGAGTGATTGATCACCTGTTGTGGAAATTGTCTGAAAACACTAAACGCACATATGAAATAACACACGAAACACTGCTGGGTTGAAGATTAAAAGAAGAGACAGAACACAAAGATTTGTATCTATTCTATTATAGCGAGAGAAGGAACAGAAAAATGATCTGTGACTGGTCAAATCATACAAGCTTGTAGATCACAACCAATGGCAAACAGCCCTGAGGTAAACATTTACATGTCCGTGTATACTATATAAGAGCCACATCTCCCGAGGAAACAGGAAGGCAAGAGCTCTTTTGACCCTTTAACCTGTCCTGTTTACTCCCAGAGCCAGGATGTTACCTTATCTGAGCCTAAACAAGAATGGAAAGAGAGGAGTGGGCCTCCTAAAACACAACAAAGCACATGATCATTCTCGCACAACTCTGCACCTTAAAATGATAAGCGGGAGTGGTCTCTTCCAGGATGATAATGAATGGTTTGATGAGTATGAAAACGATGTGAATCATATGTTACGACCTTCACAGTCACCAGATCTCAACCCAGCTGAACATCTATGAGAGATTTAGGACCGACGTGTTAGACAGCGTTCTCCACCACCACCATCATCATCAAAACACCAGATGAAGAATGATGTTCATCCCTCCAGAAGAGTTCAGAGTCTGTAGAATCAATGCGGCATCAATCAATGTGTCAGATATCCACCTGATATGACTAACTCAGACTGCTGAAGCCTCATATAAGCTTCACATCTACTTTTAAATGTGGGTTTTGTCCTCCATCACTTCCATTGAAAGCACATTTGAAGGATCTTTTAATATCCAGTATGAACAGGAGGAATGATTACAGCGAGGAAAACCTCTTTCACCGTTACTATGGACACCTGACTGCTGGTTTAAGACACGCTTGAAACATTGTGAACCCGTCCTTTAACCTACTTCACTGACTTAAGTTCTTCTCCCACAATGGCTCTACTGGTTATCAGAGATCACATTCGGCTGACAGGAGGATCCACACAGTCACACAAACCTTAAGTGGAAGTCTAAATGGTAAAGGAGGAATCCATTCAAAACACTTAGGGTCTGTAAGTAATGCTCAGACTGATGGATCATTGGTAAAATGCCTCTTTGATTGGATTTTCCTGACAGTTGTCTCTTAACACCTGTCAGTTGATACAACACACACACACACACTGAGAGAATTTCCACTAAAGAAGTGTTTGAACAGGAATATTTCCCCCAATTACCAGGCTCCTCTGGTGAATCGTTGGTGATATTGTGTGAAATTGACTGAGGCATTTCTGTGAGAAGAAGGCCATTAGAGGAGAGAAAGGAGCCCATTATGATGAAAAGAGAAGCTGAGAAGAAAGCAAGAAGAAGGAGGAGGAGGAGGAGGAGGAGTGCTGCCTCCTCAATCATCGATTCCCACGGAAACACACATACACACACGATAAAACATCTATTTGATGTTTAAAGGGATAGTTCAGATTTTTTTTGAAGTACTTATCCAGAGTCAGTGTATTAGCTGCAGTAGATGGGTGGGGGCTCTGACTCTAGATAGGTACCTCATACAACCCCACTTCAAAAAACCCAAACTATCCCTTTAGGAAAGGAAGAAACCTTTCGCAGACTTAATCAAAGCAACAAAATGTCACATTTAACTGTCAACCTGTCAGTCTGACGCCACCTTCATCGGCAGAAACTCACTGATCTGCATGTAAAAGGAGACGGAGAGCATGCAGGATACTGTGTGCGCACGGTTTATTGCACCTCGTGGTTTTTACATTTTACACTTTTGCATTAGCGATTACATGTCAGACACAGAAATAAGCTGCTATTCATCTAAAATGAATAAACAGATCAGCATGTGTAGTTTGTTCACCATGTTGTTGGTGTTCACATCAGCTTTAGAGGAAATCTGGTCAGCTGATTGACAATTATATATTTTTATTTGTTGGGTGCTAATTGTATAATAAGAGTCTGAACTCTTCTGGAGGGATGAACACCATCCTTCATAAAGATATTCCCTCATGTGGTGTCTAACACATCATGTGATCACTCACAACAACTTTGTATTGATTAGCAGTGACCCTTCCCTCTAAGGGGACAACTGGACCCAAACCATGCCAGCAAAATGCCCCCCCCCCACAGCATAACAGAACCACCAGTGGACCAGTTTTTCCTTTAATCTGTCACCATCTGTATGTTTACATGCTGTTTAATGTGATGCAGCTGAGCAGCTAATTATATAACTAGCCTGCTAACTGATGTTAGCAGTGAATGTTTGTTTGGTGGCTCGTTCAACAAGCTGCAGGACAAGACGTCTGTTCATGTCTGTAAGTTAGATAAGAAGGAGTCTTAAGCAGGAAGCTAATGTGGGTTGCTGGTCAGATTCTATGGCCCTTACAGCATAACAGAACCACCAGACCCCCTCGCTGTAGGGGTCAAGCATTCAGGTCTGGACCTACTCTTGGTGAACGCCACGCATGCACTCACCCACCTGTGGAGGATATGATGGTGATGACTCATCTGACCATATCACATCTCTGTAGACCAGTACCTATAGTCTTTGCACCACTGAACTCAAATGTGCATTCATGGTTATAATGAGGGGTTTATACACTGCAACCCTACTATACTCCTTTTCTAAAATTAGTGAAGCAGAACTCCGGAAAATCATCACACAGATGAAATCCTCCACTTGCTCCCTCGATGCCATTCCCACTTTCTTTTTTTAAGGAAGTTTTAGATAGTTTTATTTATGATGTACTGGACATCGTAAACTGCTCCCCAGAGACAGGCATCTTCCCAAGTACACTTGTCTCTGACAAGTGTGACTTTCTCTTTGGTGTTCCTCAGGGTTCAATCCTTGGTCCGCTACTGTTCTCCCTGTATATGCTCCCGATTGGAGAAATTGTTCGCAACCACGGTGTAAATTTTCATTGTTACGCAGATGACACCCAGTTATATATATATCTGTAGTGCCAGACGACAAAGATGCCCAAATTCCTTTGATAGATTGCCTCTCGAGCATCAAACAGTGGATGAGTGGTAACCTCCTTAAATTAAATAAAGATAAAACAGAAGTTCTTCTCTACAGATTAAACCAGAAGTAAAAAACTTGGGTGTTATCCTTGATTCTGAATTTAATTTTAAAAGTCATGTCCACAATGTTATAAAGACAGCTTTTTATCATTTAAGAAACATAGCAAGAATCAGACCCTGCCTTACTTTGGAAGATGCCAAGAAACTCACTCATGCTTTTGTTTTATCACAATTAGATTATCGTAATGCACTTTATACTGGTTTACCAAATAAAACCATTGATCGGCTGCAACTCAGTCAAAACTCAGCAGCAAGAATTTTAATTTTATGTTATGAAAGGTGCTATATAAATAAAGTTTATTACTATTATTATTATTATTATATCCTTCTCTATGTTATTGTGGGCAGACTGTTCTTGCTGACAGTCTGATCACATCCTGCTACGTTCTCAGTCACCTGAGGAAGAGTTGCTCTTCTGTTTTTTCTTACATATCACACTAATGCACGAGCATCACAATCATCAAATATGTGCTGTCGACCACAATTTACTGATGTCTTTCCCACAGATCTAAATGCAGATGCTGTTCCTATTGAAACGCGAGCTGAACAGTCTTTGTGACTGAAGCTGCTGCCATCCGTCGTCCCAACAATCAACCCTCTTTCAAAGTCGCTTAGATCTTCTCCTCTTGCCATCTTAATAGAAAATCATAATAAACTGGGCCTACTCAGTGTTTTCATACAGGCCACAGAGCATGACTGGATGTTAATTCCTTAATTATACCATGCAGAGCACCTGTGTGGAAGCATCTGCGTTCATTATATTTCTCCACACATTTATTCAGGTTTTTCTTGAAATCTATAACCTGTCGTATACATGGACACGTTTCCTCATTCAGAGGAGGAGGAGGCTGGACGGAGGCTTTAACCCAACAGTGGATGTCGCCACGGGAGACCGCTGTTCATTTCCTGTTTACAACCATGAGTTGGGACAGTTTTCTAAACACTGTAATTACGATTGCCCCCTAACCCCTAACCTTAACCTCGTGGTTATTATTGTAGCCATGGCGACGAAGGTGGTCTAACTTTAAGGAAGTAATAACTTTAACCCACCACATGTTTCTCTAACCTTAACAAAGTGATCATTTTAACCCCAAACCAGGATCTTTACTAAACCTAACCAGACCTGAACCACAGCGTTGTGTCGTGTGTCGTTCTAGAGTCACATGATCAAACCACAGATCTGCTCGTTTCATTTGAAAGACTTGTTTCAATGTTTATATGTTGATGTTAAAGCTGCTCTGTGGAGTTTTCTATTAAACAAACAAAAGCGTTGTGTGCATCCCTGAGGTCTAATAAAAATGTCGGATGCATTTCCGTCCTCATAAAACATTTGCAAAGCTGATTTTTTTTTCTTTGTAAGTAGTTTAAATCTTGCCTTGTTTACATCCATGGTTACTAGCTTGCAGTCTTCTTCTTCTTCTCTGCCTTTGTTGGTGCATTGCTTTGTTTCTCGGGAACCTTTAAGCAGGTGTAACATCTACTAGGTCCACTATCTTAGTTTAGTATGTATCTGGACATGATGTGTTTCTGATCCTTGACCCAAACAAATATAGAAATGAATGAGTAAGCAGCAGTTATTTATACTGTAGCATGAACTTTATACTGTTTTTGTTGACCAAAATAATCTTTCCTCTAAGCTCCACGACTGTTAAAGCTCTGAAGGTTTAGAGTTTGTGATAATTGTTTTTGGCAGTGATCCTATCACATTACAGTGAATCATTTCACTCACCTCATAAAGCATCCGAGCATCATTCAGATGTTTCTGAGACATTTCTTGACTCATAGTTTGTCTTTTGTGTTTCCAGCCTCAGTCACTCACCACATACTCAGTTTCTTCTGACTCTACCGTTCATTATTCATCCATTGATCTTCCCCTCTGTCTCAGTCCTCCTCTCTCTCTCTCTCTCTCTCTCTCTCTCTGTCTCTCTCTCTCCCAGCAGAGGTGTTTACCTGCTTACGTCATTCTCTCTTCCTGCTGAACCTGCACCTGTCTTTAGTCTGGTTGCACACAAACACTGTAAACACACCTGTCACCTGCCCAGCATGGAGCTGTTAAAATGGAAACACTGCAGCTACACCTTATTTTTATACAGTCTACGGGCTACACACAGCATGGCACGGCTATGCTAATGATGCTAGCCATGCTAACTAGCCGCTAGCTGCCGTGCAAGCTGGTAAAATGGATCCGTCGCGTCTCTTTGCATCCGCGGCTTGGTGCTCCTGTCAGTGTCGGAGCCTCCTTGTGAGACGAGCCGCATGAGGACGTAATTGAAACTGTTCACGCCGATTCATTTTGAAAGAGCAACAGCCAATGGGGAAACTCCAACACTGGACCGGCTGACCAATGGTGTAACTTCATCACTAAGTCAGTCAGTGACAAACAGACATTCGGGGTTAAAGGGCTCGTCCGTAAATATGAAATTATAGTGCAGGGTATTGATATTTAACACAAAACGTACATACAGGAGACTTTGATAATTGATAAATTGTTTAGGTCATTTTTTAAAAGCAAAAATGCCACAAACATTCTTATATATCATAGCACTGTTTCACTGAGAGCACACAACCCTGGCAGCTCTGCAGAGATCTTACCAATCATGTTATGTGGAGTTAAAATAACAAGTTCGTTAGAGATCAGTAGAAATATCAGTGGGGACGATTCAGCAACACCTTGACCTTTGTAGGAACATGTCCATACACAGATCTGCACCCATGCATACAGAATATATATGTGGGCCTGATAATGTGGATTTGCAGGCAAACATGCATTTTTATCCAAAGAAGAAGAAAAAAAATGCGACCACATATCAACGATTTTACGCATAAATCACTAATGTCACAGGCTTGAAGTAATGATTGAAGTCTGGAGGGTCTTCATCTACATGCCCCATTATGATTAAGCCGTCATGTTTCATCACCGCCTCCTTTTGTTTTCTTTTAATGGTCACATCCTGGAATATTGTGGAGAAAGTTTGAGCCATTGATTATTTTCGTGTTCACAGTGTCACCGTGACCTCCTCAGTGTGTTTTCAGCTCCGACAAGCTTCCGCTCATTATCTCATTTTTAGCACTCATGGTCGACCGAGCGCACATTTCCATGTCATCGAATGTATTTTTGGGGGGGGGGGGGGGGGGGGGGGGAGATCGTGCACCAATGCAGCACGCTCTTTACTCCCACACTGTTTCCTGTTTAGTGAACACAGCTCGGAGGAAAATGAGACTTCACGTCGGCCCCTGCGGGCTCAAATCCTCCACCGACCGCAACACAGAAATGCTGCTTCTGCTTCTGCCGGCGTTGTAGAAAGCAGCAGAGCATCACACAAACAACCCAGAGAGTTCAGATCCACGTTCACACCGACGCTTCATTACACAGCTCTCGTCTGTGTGGAGATGTACAGATCATTTGTTTAGATAATACAGCTCTGGACTGATTCATCGTTGTGAGAGTGTGAGTGGGTCTAATGCTGAATCTGAGGAAGAGGGGTTTTTAAAAAGCTTTCATTGGAAGTCTCTTCTTTTGATCAGAAAAAACTGATGTCATGTTCATGTAATGTAAAGCTCGCTGGCTCGAGTAATAAATAAATTCTGCTGCTTTTTAACGCTGTGAGGGACGGGACTTCCCTGGCGGCCATCTGACTCCGCAGTGGCCTCAACCTCCTTCTATTATTCATGAAGATGAGATAAGGAAGTGGAAAACTGAGACCTACAGCACAGATCTTCTCTGAACACTCTTCCAGAAAATACAGTCAATAAACCAGTTGTTTGTTCAGTGGTTTAGTCGTGTTGATGTCACAGTGAATCTTCCTGCTGAAACAGATTGTTTGAGTGTTTGAGGATTACTTCATTATTAGTCCAGTTTTAGTTCATTAGGAAGTCTCATTGAGAGCAAAATCTGTTATAAACAACATCACAGCAAGACAATTCAGTAGCACCAAGAAGTTTCACACCAACTGGGACAGTTTTATTGAAGATATCTGACCCTAGTTCAAAGTTGTATCATGTGATCTGGCGTCGTGGTTGTTCACTTTAAACTCAAATACACACTGAAAATCACTGGGTTCAAATCTGACCCTGTTTGGGTCTGTCAAGGAGCTGGGTGAGCGGAGCAGGTGGACCCAAACGCAGAGATGGTAGGCAGATATATTTAATGAAAACCAGGAAACAAATGCAACACAAATGAAAGAGTCCCTCAAAAAGTCCTAAAACTGAAAACAGAAAAAGTCCCGGTAGGACGTGACAGGGTCAGTATAGCGTTATGGAATTTTCCATCTTTAGGGGTTACAGATGGGGTTACACTGGTTCAAGCTGTAATTCTGAAGCAGGAAGGAGGACATATTCTCCTTCTCCAGCTGTCTGTGATGTTTCGGGGGAAGCAGAAACCTCTCTGATTGAGGGTAAATCAGCATCGCCATGGTCACCAAGGTCGGAGGAGGCTTTCCTAGACGACACAGATAGATGGATGCGTCGATTCTATTGACACAGTCAGACATTCACACCAAAGATCTGCTGTTCCATGCAACGTGACCTTAACTGACACGGGTAAAATGCAGTTCCTTGTTTAGAAACTGGTGAACCAATTAGACTAATTTTTCATATTGTAGGCTGATAAAGACTAGGACTCAGACCTTCAGAGGACAGAACGTAAAGAGACAGCATCCGAGTCGCAGATGACTTCGATGTTCGATGTTTCAGTTTCTCCTTGATCAAGTACTTCAATCAACTTTTTCAGCTTTTAGACATCAAAGGCTGGTGTCCACTTTCCTCCACTGAGGTGCTTCAAATATCCACAACAATAGCAGCAACATCAGGTTAACTTTACCCAGCGTTACACACAACAAGCTTCAGCTAAAAACTCTCACAAATGTTTTGTTTCTTGTACAAAACGACGCGCAGATGACATTCAGAAGACACACAAGTTATTAAAAATCAATTAGAAACTGTGACATGTAAGTTTAAAAAGAGTAGATTATAACAAGCTTTAGTTTGGGTCAATAACGCAACAGAAAAATAAAAAATAACACTAAAACTGGGTCAAAACAACATTAAACCAGTATTGTGTTGGTGACATATTATATAATATATATATATAATATTACTGACCCAAACTGAGTAAAATTTTAACTCAGTGATTTTTAGTGTGTGAATGGTTTCAAACACAGACCTGCTGGATATTCAGTCCAAAAAGGAACAAAGATAAAACGATTCGGCAAAAACCAAAAAACGGGCCGATTGGTTTGATTGGTTTATTTGACACCAAAAACATTTTTTTGTTTTTTGGTTTTTGAATTAAAAATAAATTACGAATTATCTGATGATACCCTGACCATAAAGCCTAATACAGTGGTTCCCAACTAGTGGGTCGCAGTCCACAAGTGGACCGTGGGCTCATTCTGACTGGGTCGCATTTGGGTCGACTTCATCAAAAAATAAAATGACTTTCAAATGAAGAGAGTTTCATTCAGGTTGAAGCACTATTTCCTGCTTGCTAGTCAGTAGCGGTGCTACAACATGAAACAACCTACGGCTTTGTTGGTCATGTGACCCTCACCTTGCACCCCGTCTTTCCAGAGATGGAGAAGAATATATAGAAGTTCTGGCCTGATAACATCAACTTTATTGTTTTGTATCAGGCCTGTTTACATTATTATTTTAGTACAACCCAGTAATTAGCTAAATTAGTTTTAATTCCTGTTGCTTCTAATATTTTTAAAATGTTGTTTTTTAACTCTTAATGTCACTATCTTTGCTGCAATGCAATGCTTCTAATGTGTTATATATGTATTAAGGGTCAGTAGTGGTTAGTTGTGTCTCAACAACAAGAAGGTTGTGAGTTTGAATCCACTGACGTTGTATTTGAGCACTTTAAGGACTTTTTATCTACGGTTGCTTTAAAGCTGAGTTGAACCTTTCAAGGATCAAAGATTAAGAATAAAGTTTGAAGCTCAACTTTTCAGCCAACGAAGACAAAAAGCAGCTGAATCAGGTCAGATGAGAAAAGGCTGATTGATTTGCAGCCTTTGATAATGACAAACAGACCGATGTTTCAACACTACTGTGTCTTCATCAGAGTCAAAGGAGCCTCTTTTGACTCATCTGAAAGACAAAAAAACCATTAAAGTGAAGCTTTTTTGAAGCCGATACAGAATATTCCAGAGAACGGCTCATTTTTTAACATAAGCACATAAAAATTGCTTCTTTTTTTTTACAGGATCCCTTGAATTTGTTTTAGAGATACGGAAGGTAGTGAGCCGGACGTTTTACACTTGAAGCTTCCAGATGGACAAAATATGTAATGATGATGTTTTATAGTGGAAGTAAAGAGCACGTCGGCTAATATCTGAAGAAACTATTACACTTCTACTTATTATTAGGCTTACTCAGCTTTAACAACTCAATAATATTTAAACGCACAACATGTAATTTCAGCCGCTAGGCGTCTCAATTGAAACAATAACAAAAGACGGAGTGTGATGACGGTGTGAAGTAGCAAGGGATCATGGGAGTTGTTGTCTTCGTTGTTAAACAACCAGCTTCATCGGGATAGGATTACTCCAGTGTTCATCATTCGAGATGTTTTTACCTGTAGAGGTCTCCTCCTCTCCAGAACAAATGTACACGCAGATTAAAATCGTTAAAAATATTAATTAAAGCTGTTTCACCTAAAAAATCAATATTTCTCCGACGATGTTTGGTGACCACCGGACTTCCTGGAGGGGCTGTTAGCCGAGCTGCTGCTAACGTTTGTCCAGTTTATTTCTCTGATAACTTAAGATCCAGACGTCCAATGACTAAAATCCTTCTTCCGGCTAAAAGATAAAGTTAAAAACCACCTAAATTTATCATGAAAATGTGTCTTAAAACTGAATAAAAGTCCATTTATAACAGTTTGTGTGGAACAACCACAACACTGATGTATTATCTTGTATGTGTGTAAGTTACTCTTTGGTAGACGCCATTGTAGCGGACAAACACAGCGCCGCCGTATGCATCTTGTGCGTGTTTACTCTTTGGTAGAGGAGGTATGACGTCATCGACAGGCGACCAAATGAAACGGTCCGTTACTTTGATTAAATTACAGATTTCTCTGGGTTTGAAAACTGTTGGAAACATTTGGGATAATGTAAGTACACAACTCAACAACATATTTAACATAGGTCTAGTTGTTTTTAGACATTTTAATATGGAATAATTACATATTACACCTTTAATGAGTGAAGGGATTGTTTGAACCATCTTCTACTAACTACAGACTAAAGACTCTGTTTCTAAATGACATCAAACGTATCTTTTGATATCTGTAATAATGAAAATATCTCTTAATAATAAAAACAGTCTATTTCCTGTCCTTGATTGTTTTATTGAAGGCTCAGAAGCAGAGGCAGTTGAGGTATTTAATGTAAAGTGAGTTGATTTAGCAGCACAAAGAGCCTCTCTGTTGAGTCGCTGTGTTTCTGACTGGCTTTTAAAGCTCGTCCCCTGCTGCTCCGTGAGGAAGTCGGTGTGAAATGAACAGTTTCTTCCTCCCAGTAAGGGGCACCAGTTTGGGGTTTTTTTTGGCTGCTTTCTTGAACCTCAGCTCAACGAGAAGCCGTGGCTTTTTTTTGTTAGTTTGTTTTTTTACTGAGCAGCCGAGCAGCACAAACACCATGAGACAGCAGCATCGGCGTCTTTGCTGTCGGGCGGTAGAGTGTTTAGTTTTCATACAGATCAAGTAGTTTCAGAAGCCGCCACAGGCTGCTCCGCTCTGTTCCCTCAGCCTCTCTTAAGAAGAAAATGGTTTGTTTTTGAGGGGAAGCTGCAGGGAGCCATTTTTCTGTCAGACGGGCCGATTGCTCTCAGTGGTCCGGTGTGTTCTACCCGTCCCTGAACACCCCTGTGCACACGCTGACGGTGATAATGTGCCCATTATACTAAGTGTAGTCTCAGCTGAGTGATCTTATTGGTCAAAGAGCTCAAAAAAAAAAAAAAAAACGGTCACAAAGCTCTCAAACCACGCCGCTGCTTCTCCTGCTGCTGGTTGCTATGCCAACAGTCTTAGTAATGATGGGGCTATGAAGTGATTTTTTTCTCTTCCTTCCTGGGCTTTTTATTCCTTTTTAAAAAGGAAATATTCCTAACGTCACACAGAAAGTGGAGGAAAAGGAGACAAATTATGCTGCACTGTAATTTCTGTACTTTTAAAGAAGTTTATGAAGTATGTCTGTGGCGTTTATGTCGGATATTTAAAACTCCCTGCAGTTACAAATGAAGAACCAAAGAAGCCTCCTGTCGATGCATTCAAGGACACTCTGAGATGCTCAAAGTACACATAATGTGTATTTAATAGGCTACAATATGAAAAAATAAAAACACCATTCACCTGCTTTAGTTCAGTTACACTCGATGTGTTTAAGATCAATACTTTGACCAGAGGTGGGAATATATTGATACTGGATACGATACTAATAGTAACTGAGAACAAGTCGCCCTGTTTCAAACTTAATAATGTAGGATTAGTGTCAGTACGATACTTTAGATACCAAAACTGTCCCTTTTTGATGCCTTGTTTCGCAAATTATAAACATGTTTTTATTCAAAAATCCTTTTTCATTCAATGAAAGAAGCCAAAGTTGTCAAATGGTAAATGTTGTCTAAACACAAGCAGCTGTAGGAGAACGTTGCTGAACAAAATACAGACTAAAACTGCAAAAAAAAAAAGGTTTAAATCAGTAAATATCTGATTAAATAATAAGCCAACGAGATTATCAAGATTTTGATCAATGAGTTTTTGGTACTTGACAGTTTTCAGTGATCTGAGACACATTTCAGTCTGCAGCCTGCAGGTATTGAGGTTCAGCACCCAGTCGTACTGTAATCAGTGTCCAGACCTGCCAACCAGTCTCTTGATTAGTCGATTGATTCTCCGCCGGGTGGAAATATTTGTCAATGTGCCCAACAGCAGATCTATTTGAATCACTGGAAACAATGGACAGATTGTGAACGGTTGCGTGAGGATAACAGAAACAGTCTCTGCTCCTCTTGGGAAGGTTTTCCACTGGATGTTGGAACCTGGCTGCAGGGATTTGTTCCCGTTCAGCCACCACGAGAGCAGGGCCAATCAGGTTCAGCCACTTCAAAGTGGGGGAACCCATTATGGGGCTGGCGGTGGCTCAGGAGGTTTAGAGCGGCTTGTCCAGTAATCAGAAGGTCAGTGGTTACTGAACTCCAAATTGCTCCCGATAGTTGTGCCAGCACCTTGCATGGTAGCCTGCTGCCATCAGTGTATGAGTGAATGATCAGCACAAGCATTATAAAGTGCTTTGGATAAAAGTGTTATATAAACGCAGCCATTTACCGTCTACTTTATGGACCAGACTTTGTGCACAAGGGAAATACGTGGACACCGAGGAGTCAGTCATCATCTCTACAGGAACACTCAGGAATCTGTTTTATCTCTGTCATCATGTCCACTTATCAAAGGAACAAAGAGAGGTTGTGTTTAAATCCTCCTCCGAGCCACACTTACGTTAATCATCAGAGCACTTACATGCAATTAAGTAACCGAGCTACAGTCGGCTTTCTCCAGAAAACAAGAAACCCGGTTCCCATAATCAGGGTGTGTAATCGGCTTCTGTTACGCATGTGCATAACAACAGACTGCAGACAGAAAGAAGAGATCATTACACAGAGCCATGCGTCCAAGTATTTAAAAATAACTGCATCCAAAATCTGAAACTATAATAATAATAATAATAACTTTATTTATATAGCACCTTTTAAAAACAGAGTTTACAAAGTGCTTTGACAGACAAAGCAAAAGCAAAGACATGAAACAGAAAACAATAACAGATCTGACCTTAAAAAGATGGCGGCCAAAGTCAAAGAAAGACAATAAAGAGATGATAAAAAGTTTAAAAGAAAGATGAAAAGTTAAAAAAAGTTTAAAAGAAAGATGCTCAAAAGACAACATCACATAAAAGCAAGTCTGTAAAGTTTTAAGAAGTGATTTAAAAGAAGTCACTGATTCTGCAGCCTTATCTCCTCAGGCAGGTCCTTCCAAAGTCGAGGGGCCCTGATGGCAAAAGCACTTTATCCCCCAAATTCCACCGGCACGCCGCGGCGCGTTTCAGAAGCGTCCCAGAGGCGGCTCTCCGCTCCGCTGCGCTAAAGATAGACGCCTCGTCTATTTTTTACAGAAGCCGCGTCAAGCAGCACAGAGCAGATCGAGCTGGACAGGAAGTCAGACACAGAAACAGCATTGAGCATCCGGTCAATTTTCAAAATAAAACACCCCGTGCAGACTTCTGGTCGTATATCAACAATAAAGGCAATTAAAACAGACGAATAAAGAAACCATTTAACTACGTAGCCTAATTAACCACAGCAGAAGCACAAAGATCAAGGAAAATGACCAAATCAACGAAAGCTGAGCAAGTTAACAAAATTGGGCCGTTTAGTTGCCCTGCTACTGCAGTAATTACGGTAGCCTAAGGCACTCTGTAAGCTTTGACTAGGCTGCTGTAATTACTGTAGTAGGAGTGCAACTGACTTTAAATGGCGGAAGGCTTCCCCGCAGTGAAGGCACTCCGCTTCTGACACGGTGGAATAGGGCCAACACGGGCCCGGTGGAATCCCGGGTTTAGGTTTAAGCCTCGACTTTGGAACACCCAGAAGGGCCCACCTGAGGATCTAAGGCTGCGGGCCGGCTCGTACGGGGGTCAGCATATCTGTTATGTAGCTTGGAGCTTCAGACCCAGACGTGCTTTAAAAGTGATCAGTAAAATCTTAAAATCGATTCTAAAACAAACAGGAAGCCAACGGAGAGAAGCCAGGATCAGGGTGATGTGATGTTGTCTGTTAAAACCACACTGAAACCAAAAAAAGTAGCCTGTAGATGTATGTATGTTCCACTGCTGAACTTTTAACGGTTAAATTCAGACACACTCAACACAAACAGTCAGGAAGCAGCGTCTTCTGTCACTAACAGAGTTCAAATCTGGTTACACACTCCTGGATTACCTGCGTAACCTGGTTTCTCTCTGAGTAACCTGGTTACTTATGTTCCCTGTGATACAAAGAGCAGCTGCAGGCAAGTCAGAAGATGTTGCAGCTCCAACTAAACCACCTTCAGATAGCTTCTGTACTTCAGGACGTACTGTGACCTTGATCCTCTGAAACTTTCAGCTTGTTATAATCACACCTGGCCTCTCTGGACCTGCTGCAGAGGATTATTTAATATGTGAATACAGACAGGAAGCTCGACCGTCCCGCCGTCTGCATCCGTCCTCTGGTGTTCTCCTCCCTCCCCCAGCATTAGTCACCCACTCAGCTCTCTCTACACCTGTTTCTCAACACAAGCTGTGGTAAATTCTGCTAAACTCTCTTCATGTAGCTCTGAGAAAACACAGCCAGACCCCCAGAGTACTTACGGCTGTTTTCTTGTGTCTCGTTTTTCTAAACACCGAGGTCTCCCCGGAGACAAACTGAAACCCGGGAAGAGTGCAGGATTCTGCAAACAGAAGTACTGGCTGTTTGGTCTTTATTGTTTGCTTCCTGCCTCAGTGGGATTTAAATGATCTTAATAATGATTCTTATTCAAATAGCATGTTTTTCTCTACATATTTAGAAAGTGCTGCTGAAAATGAAGAGAACTGAAATGAAAAGAGACTCCCAAAAGGAAAAGAGGAAGGTGCTGCTTCTGGCCATGTTGACACGTTACAAAGCCACCATAGAATTACATTTAGCTGCATGGAAACTATGTTTTTATTTAAAAGAAAGATAGACGTTATTAAACACATGACTCATATAAGGTTTAACATCCATGCCTCGGTTTTTCCATAGTCTTGTTATTTATTCTTATATCTAAATGACAAATTAGGCTGTTTGTAATTTCCCCTTGAAAACAACTCGCATAGCTTTCAAAAAAAACTTCAACGAAAGGTGACTGTTAATGTCTAGGACCAGAAATGAAGCTTTGTCCACCTGTTGTACTGGTTCACCAGATATAAATAGATCCAGTTTAGGCTTAGAAACGATACCTTTAGTTTTGGATATATTTAAAGGTGCAGTGTGTAGAATTTAGTGGCAGCTGCAGTTCCTTGAATGACCACTTGAGGCCCCAAAAGCGAGTCAATCCTCATAGACCTCCATGTTAAAATGTCCAACTTTACAGCAGAAATAAACATGTTTACAGCCTGGTACAAACAACGGTTTTGGTCTCTGTAGCTAATTTCCTCTTTCATGACAACTGTACGGGGGTGAACTTTATTATAACTCACCTGTTTAAATTTTATTAAGCCGTAAAGTTCTGCATAATGAAGGACATGGCTGCTTTGAGTGACAGGTCCACCAGCCGCTAGGTGGCTTGTTTCAGCCATTCGGCCCCGCCTCTTTGCCCATTTTTGATTGGCTGGGAGTTAGGCAGCGTCACGCACTGCCAAGATGGCGACGGCCGGAGCGGCTCGCTTTGAGCTTCAAAACTGCTCCTCAGAAACCAACGGGTGTCGTCACGGTAACTACGTCCATATTTTTATACAGTCTATGGTTTGAACTAGTGTTTAATCCCCTGAAAATACAATAATAACCTGCTGGTATAGAGACTGTAGTATATATATGATCAATACATGTAGAGGAAGTATGGCCTGTTTTACAAACACTAATTAATGATGATACTTTTTTTCTTTCTTGAGCAGTTACTGGCTATCCAGTATATATTCATATCTCCAAGCATATATATATTTCACTGCTCACATCAGAGAGTCTGTCTGATAACATAACTGCTTCACATAATTGAGTTTCACAGTCAGTCATCAGGAGGTCTGTAGCAGCAGGTGAGGTAGATGAACCTGAACCTTCATCATCCAGCATGAAATCAGAACGTAGTGTAACAGGAAGATGGTTTTGTACAAACAAATGCTCTCCATGTATCTTGTTCCTGCTGCTACATGTGTAATTACCAAACCTTTCAAAGTTGTGCAAATTAATTCACTTTGGTTCTAAATACACCTGAAGAGCCCGGCAGCTGATTTATGCTTATTTATTTGCCGCCATCATTACTGCAGTTAGATGTTAATATGATGTTAAAGTGGTTTAATCACAGTCACAGGAAAAAATAACATGAACACAACTTCTGACCGACCTCCCAACAGGAACGACCTGCTAGTTTATGATTCAACTCATAAAAAACGTATCAATTTAATCAAATTAAACATAATTTAAGCTATTAAAAAAGTAGTAAAAGTAGAATTTCAGCCAGGAAATGTGCTAACATTATAGCACCAAGCTAACAGAGATCATCTCACCATCAGCCCCGTGTAGGTGGATCACTCAGCGGTACCTGATCGGTCAGAATGAGACTGAAACACGAGGATTTAATGGAGATTTATGAAGAAGCAGAAACTTGTGACTGAGTGTCAGTTTGTTGTCGGAGCAGCTGATGACAGAACAGCTCAGTAAAAAACTGGACTAGTGATTAAATTTCACTGAAAAATGTAAGTTTAGTCGATTCAAACTTGTGTTTTAAAGTTTTTACTGGATCTCTTGGACGTATATTCTTGGCAAAACCATCCAAACATACATAAATAAACATACATACTATATATATATGTGGGTTTGGAAGTGATGTAGACTGGTCTACTTCCACCTGCAGCCCGGATTCATTTATACAGACATCACTCTTCTTCTTCTTCTTCTTCCTTTGCTTCAGAGGTTTCATTCATGCAATCACAAGAGGTTGCTTGTCAGAACGTAAACACATGTTGTTTTGCACAGAGGAGCAGTGCTGTCATTTCCTCCATGAGAACAGTCTAAAAGCAAACTAAGAGGCAAAGCGTCATCTGTCACTGAAGTTTATTCAGCCATGTTGAGTTTTATGGCTATAAAATAACAGCGATTATGTTTGGAGTTTGTCTTTCAGTCAGTCAACCAACATTTGTTCAGTGTTTAAATAATATAGAAATGCATTCATTTCATTTAAATATTCTCAGATCATAACACAATGGAAGTAAAAACCAAATGAATTTCATTTTTCCCGTCTGTCTTTGAAGTCTCACAAACGATGGAGCTTCTCCTGTTCGTCAGCTTTCAAAGTAACATCCTGTTATGTGGGGAAATATTTTCTAGATAAAAGGATCATTCCAGAGATGCTTAAAAGGCTTCAGTGTGGCAGTAGTGGCAGTGTCTCCAGTCCTCCCAGTTCATCTCCTCTCAGCTCCTGGTGTGGATTTTTTTTAGAGGAGGAGGAGGAGGAGGAGGAGGAGAGGCCTCAGGAGATCAGCTGTTAATCCACCCTGACACTGGCTCAAACTTCACCGAGGGAAAAAAAAATGATTTAAAAGAAGCCGTGGATTATAGAGGATTCACTTTGAGTCACTCTTCTGCCTCTAATGCAGTGAAAAGTCCAGATATTTGTGTCTATCTGGGTCTAATATTGACTGAACCATGTCATATAAAAACATTGTTAGAGATTTCATTTATTAAATCCCCCCTGACACTCGATCATTGAAGCGTTTGTTGATGATGAGAGCGAGGACAGATTTCTGTCGGCTGCAGGCTCGTCGTGACGGAGCTGAGAAGAAGAAGAAGAAGAAGAAGAAAAAAACAAACAAGTCCTTTTGAGCAGCGTCTGAATGACTTGTCATCACTCTTGACTGTAAGTTTGGTGCAACATCGCCATCTGCTGATTGATTAAAACCCCTGATGATTCTCCAGATCATTAGGAACACAGACACAGTGACAACAGTGATGGAGCCTGGGGATGAATCTTCAGTGTGTCAGAGAGAGAGTTCATCCGACTACATTACATCACTTATTACTGAATAAGATATGAGACCTTCCCTCAAGCTGCTTTAAAGGATAAGGCTGCAGTTTGACTTCATGTTTGGATCCAAACCAACAATGAACTGATCCACTAACAAGCCTGATACATCTGATTCCTCCGTTGTTGTCCAGAAACTATTAAAAACACGATGATCAATGGAAGTGATGGAGACCAAAATCCACAGTGTGTCCACACAGTCATTTAAAAGTCTGTGTGAAGCTTCTATTCAGCTTCATCAGTCTGAGTTAGTCATATCAAGTGGATATCTGACACATTTACAGTCTTTTTAGCATCAAATTCCCTCTTTGTGTTTCCTCGGACAGTGTTTCCCTGTTGAGCTGCAGGTGGAAGTATAGTAACAAAAAGAGGAACTTTGGCACTAAAAAGACTGTAACGTTGAAAGATATCTACTTGATTTGACTCATTTGGACGCTGAAGCTTCATATTAGCTTCAGATAAACTTTGAAATACATTTTTTTGCACAGAAGGAGGAGGACTGTAGCTGCATATAGACCTTTTGGTGCTTTTTTTGTGGTGTTTATATTGTGCTGTTTGTTTCCATCAGCCTGGCGACTTCCTGAGGATCTACAACCTGCGAGCGATCCCGGGATCCAGTAAAGTACCCGGCCTCACCAGCAACCAATCAGAGGAGGGAGAGGAGGAGGAGGAGGAGGAGGTGGATCACCTGGCTTTCCACCTGCACGGAGGGACGGCGTACGGCAGAGGGATCCGCGTTCTTCCAGAAAACAGCCCCGATGTGCAGGAGCTGAAGAGGTACGGCAGGAGATGAGGGACAGAAATACGTGAGAGAAATGAGGCTAAAAATCCAGTAATAGAAGAAACAATGGAAGTGATGGAGGATATAATCCACAGTCTGTGCAAAACATGTGTTTAAAAGTTTATATCTGTTGTTTTAAGAACTTCTCACCCATGTCGGCATAAAAGCAGAAGTAGAAAGTTCATTCTTGACTTTGGAAACAGCAGTTTACAAAAACAATCTCACCATAAAGATAAGATATTCTGCTGAGGAAGTGTGTGTGTGTGTGTGTGTGTGTGTGTGTGTGTGTGTGTGTGTGTGTGTGTGTGTGTGTGTGTGTGTGTGTGTGTGTGTTACAGTCTCATTGTTCCATCTCTGAGAACGCCGTCGAGATAAAGTCGGCTGCATTTTAAAAAGATAAAATGCGTCTCTGATGTGTTTTGTAAGAGACTCGTCCACAGTTTGAACTACAGCGTGTGATGTAAACGTCAGCGGAGACATGAGGTGAACAGCTGCGGCCTTAAAGGATGGTTACACATCCTTTATCGCTCACACTCTGATGGGGTTTTTATATAAATATATATATTTTTGGGGGGGTTTTTATGCCTGTATTATAGGGACAGTGGACAGATGACAGGAATTAAAGGGAAAGTGTGATGTTACAGTTATATAGCGTACATATTAACCAGCAGGTTGCCGGGGCGTCCACACTCTGATGGTTTAATACACACACAGAGGAGTTTAATCCAGGTCCTCTCGCAGCAGTATTTGATAAATGTCACTGGAATCATACAGTAATGCTCATAACCAGAAGTCATTTTCTTCTTGTTTATGTATCTGTAGAGTCATCGAGGCTTTTCCAAAGCACGACGAGGTCGACCTCGCTGAGCTGAACGACACCATGATGCTGGAGGTCTGGAGCACGCCGCCGGAGTCTCCGGGTAAGAACTTCAGAGCCTGTTGGTCCCGTCAGACCCGTCGTGTATAATGAGTTATAGATCTATAGCTGTTCTCAACATGTAAAATACTACACGATGGATGGAGGGAGGGAGGGATGGATGGAGGGAGGGATGAATGGATGGAGGGATGGATGGATTGAGGGATGGATGTATGGAGGGATGGAGGGATGGATGTATGGATGGAGGGATGGATGGAGGGATGAAGCTGCTTCCAGTAGCTGTGTCTTAAATCCCAGTCTTCACTGGGGATAAAATAAAAAGTCATGTGACCTGAATGTTTCCACGCAGATGAACAAACAGCTGCAGCTTCTGTCGTGTCTGTTCTGAAACTCTCGAGTGGACAAAATATTTGGGATGAAGTTTCGTGATACTTTTATTAACATAAAAACAGTTTGGCATCGTCTGAGCTTAAAGGACCAGTTCACGATTTTTCAAGTCTGTCTTAAAGCAGCAGTTTGGATCTGTAATCATTCCTCCTGTTCATACTGACCATCAGAAGATCCCTTTATAATGACCTTACAATGGAAGCTTTAAACTGGGAATCATGCAAAGATATTCCATCAGAGTCCCAGAATATAGATATAGAGCTGGAAATGATACTGTATGAAGCCACTGATATGTTCTTATTATACAGTAAATAAAGCCCACACTGGTCTAGTTTCAACACTTGTGAATCTCGCTGCTTCCTCCCCTCGATTTACAACGTTTTTGAAGGAAATTGTCAGAACAATTGAAATTCAATTCAAACAAAACTGAAACTAGTTATTGTTTAGAAACTGCTGCATATCTGGACGATGTTCACAGCGACTGTGATCAGCTGTTTTTCAGCAGTTGTTGTTTATACGTCTGTGTTACTTGTTGTGAGGAGTTTTTCCTCTTTTGGCTTAAAGGTAATATGACACAGTTTTTTTAGCAGGGTCATGTCCGGGTCATTTCCGAGTCATCTCCAGAGACAACCCTGGGAGCAGCAGGTCGTGGCCGGTCTCAGCCAGAGCAGTTCATCTCTCTGTCTGATAAGGACGTGTGGGCAGCAGCTGCCCTGATAAGGCCGACCGTCTCCTATAGAAACCAAGGTCATAGAAGATAAGCTGTGCTCTGTTTCAGACTGTCTCTCAGCGTGTGACCTGAATGTAGACAGCCTGACTTCTGTTGACTTTGTGTCTGGTTCAGTCCTTGATGGTTTCTCTCTGTCTGTGTTTTTAGATGCTGACCCAGTGGAGTGCAGCACAGGTAGGAAACTATCAGCTGCTGTGACCTTTAAACAGTCATAATATATGTGAAATGAAAGAAATCCAGCCTGAAGAAGATCAGTGGTTTGTTTCAGCTTTAATTCTTCTCTGTTTGTCTCAGTTTGTAACTTATTTGAAGTCACCAGCATCTCTGCAGACTCATAAACAGGCTGCTGATAGTAAAATACATTTATATCATCTTATGCAGACACTTAGTCCGGTGTATGAAGCAGCCTCCGAGGTGTTTAGGACGTCATAAATCAGAGACACAAGAGGAATCTTGTCTGCAGGGCGTCTGCAAGTCTTAGAAATGATGTTTTAATGATACTAAAGGCCTTAAATGCTCCAGAGTTCCTTTAGTTTCTTCAGTTTGTGTTTTATGCTTCATTCTATTTATCATTAAACTCTTTTAAAGTTACTGAAAGTCTCTTTGTGTGTTTGTGTCTGTCAAACTGTTAATGTGTTTTATTGTTTGTGTGGTTTTTTTTGTCTGCAGACAGAAGCTGCGGACACGACGTGCAGCTGGAGACGCTGTCCGAGCTGAAGCGCTCCGATCCGCCGGGTCGAGTTCACCACGTCAGAGTCCAGCTGAGATCCTACGAACCCCGAAGGCTCCACCAGGCTCTGAAACTCTACTGCAGCAAGTGTTCATCTATGTAGGCTCACACACACACACACACACACACACACACACACACACACACACACACTACACACTACACACACACACTTAAGATCTAAACACACATTCAGAACTTGTAAAATGTAATAAATCAGATCTATAATTTCTCTGTGATCTCAGGCAGGACGTCCCGGATGACGAGCTGGTAGCAGGCATCTTCTCCGAGGCGTCCGGGGACTCTGGACCCTTCAGTCCCCCGCCGTGGGCTCTCTCCGGGCGGGTCGAGGTCCCCGGAGACTCCCCCGCTTCCCCGACTCGAGCTCTGAGTGTTCACCTGTCCACACAGCTCCTGTATGAAGGCAAAACCAAAGAGCTCATCTTCCTCATGGGTAACAGTCCTGCTGACACAGAAGAAATGATCAAACATGTTACACAGACATCTGTCATTATCATCATCAGACAGGATGAAGGTTATGTGCCTGGTGACAGACGTTCTGGTGTTTTGCAGGTTCGACTCTGGAGGAAACGTGTCGACTGGCGTCCGGCTACCAGAACATCGTCCCTGTGAGGTCGTCAGGAGGTCAACTGGCTCTGCTGGACCTGACTGCACCTTTCCTGTTCAGAGGCAGGAAACGATACTACGGGTCAGAGACGCCGATAAATCAGTTATAATTATTACTGCTTTATTAAAACATGTCTGACCATGTGATGCTACTTTCTACATTTCAGAGTGAAATATTGTACTTTCTACTCCACTACATTTATTTAACAGCTTTAGTTACTTTTCAGATGAAGATTTGACACAATGGATAATATAACAAGCTTTTAAAATACAACACATTGTTAAAGATGAAACCAGTGGTTTCCAACCTTTTTGTCTTTTGACGTCTTACAAAAAGCAGTGTGTAGTCGGGGTCACATTTCACATGTCTATGAGTTGTTAACAGCTCCACCAAATAGTGATTTTTCCCTCTAAACTTCTCACATGCTTTCATTTCAATAAATGTTCAAATGATCCAATATTTCAGCAAAAATCAAAGATTAGAGAAAAAGTCCAAAAACTGAAAACAGATTTGTGTATCAGAACTTTGTTTTTTCTTCTTTCCTCTCCCATTAATCATCTCACCACCCCTCAGATTTATCTGCTGACCCTTCGGAGGGGCCCCGACCCCTAGGTTGGGAACCACTGGACTAAACTAGCTAACTGTATATAAAGTAGTGTAAACTAGCTCCACCTCCAGCAGCTACAACAGTAACATGCTGCTCTAACACTGATGCTTCACTATTAATAATCTAATGATGTCATATATAATAATATATCAGTCAGAGGGACCAAACCACTACTTTTACTGCAATACTTTAACTACATCAAGCTCATAATACTTATGTACTTTTACTGCAATACTTTAACTACATCAAGCTCATAATACTTATGTACTTTTACTGCAATACTTTAACTACATCAAGCTCATAATACTTATGTACTTTTACTGCAATACTTTAACTACATCAAGCTCATAATACTTATGTACTTTTACTGCAATACTTTAACTACATCAAGCTCATAATACTTATGTACTTTTACTGCAATACTTTAACTACATCAAGCTCATAATACATTGAAAACATGTTTCAATGTTCATTTGGGCTCCTGACTGTTGTTTAAGAACTTCTCACTCATGTCAGCATAAAAGCAGAAGTAGAAAGTTCATTCTTGACTTTGGAAACAACAAAACAAAAACAGTCTCAACACAAAGATATTATATTCTGCTGAGGAAGATTGTGTGATATGATCAAAAGCTCCAGAACTGCAGTCTCATTGTTCCATCTCTGAGAACGCCGGCGAGATAAAGTAGGCTGCGTTTTAAAGATAAAGTGCGTCTCTGTCCTCAGTTTAAACTACAGTGTGTGATGTAAACGTCACCGAGGTGAACAGCTGCGGCCTTAAAGGATGATTACACATCCTTCATCACTCACACTCGGATGGTTTCCTCTCTGTGTGTGTGTGTGTGTGTGTGTGTGTGTGTGTGTGTGTGTGTGTGTGTGTGTGTGTGTTGCAGGTGTAAGCGGTGCTCCGAGGCTGCAGTGAGGGAGCCGTGTGCAGAAGGAGTCGAACTGATCGATGAGAAGATCGTCGCAGACGGTGAGTTCGATTCGAATCTCCGTCGTGTCGGAGAGGTTGGAGAACACACACACAGGAAACAGCTCACACTCACACGTCAGCGTGTTTCAGCTTGTTCAGGCCCAAAAAATCCATTTGTGCAGCTTTAACAGAGGAAACAACTTGACATGATTTTCTTTCACAAATCAATGGACAGAAAATTAAAGGATTAAAGGAGGAAGTCTGGTGATTTTCTATGTTTTCCTTATTGTTAACAAATCTCATGTTGTGAGCCGTAGACCTCTGTTACTGTCCAGAAACTATTAAAAACACGTCAGTGAGTCACATCGCTGCACTGGGTCACATGTTGCTTCATCATGAAGTGTTTGGTCACGTTAGTTTGTTTAGAAACGGCTCCAAAGACGAATAACAGCATCAAGCTTTCTGGAAAGTTTTTCCATTTCACGAAGATAAAAACTAATGTGACCAAACTCTTCATAATGAAGGAATGTTGTTGTTGTTGTTGTTGTGCTGTTTGTGTGCTCGTCCTGTGACGCCTCGTCTCGTCTTCGGGGTTTAAAACCTGCGAGCTGCTCTCTTTATCTCACAGAGATTTATGTTTGTGTCCTTTTCCTTCCTCCTGATTCAGCAGCTTGTAAAGGTTCCTGAACAGCTCCTGGCTGATTTCAGCTCTGTTCAAGCTGCAGTTTTTTTTTTTTTTTTCCTCCTCTGAAATAAATCACATTATGTTATAATGTTAATGTGTTTTTCATGTCTGTAGCTCTCGGCGTTCAGCTGCTGCGGTTCGTCCTGCTGATGAAGCTCGAGCTGCAGGACGCCACCGACACGTTGGACGTCTTCCTGTGGAGAGACGCCGTGAGTCTGAACGCTGATCGTATCGTGTATAAACTACAGGCTCAGTGTGGATCAGATGAGATTAGATTACAAGGAGAAGTTCTGCTGTGTCTGAATGTTTTTACTAAAACCACGTGTGAGAGGTTCAGAGCACAGCAGGTGAATCAGAGAACAGGGAGGAGCATGTTGAGGAGATGCTACAGAGTTTATACACAATCAAAAGACATGATTCACCCTCTGACTGCAGCAGGGATGATAGAGGAGTGAAGGTTTGGAAATGTTGGTATTTCTCTGCTCAGTAAACATTTTAAACTAAACAGCTAACTTGAATTACAAATATATTAAAGCCCCTGGAAAGGTAAATCCATGTTTGGCTATTAATCATGTAATTTGGGATCTAATGTGCATATAGTAAACACATTATTTAGAAAGTTTCTCTCCCTTCCCTTGTTACTGGGTTACAGTTAGATGGGGCTAAACTAGGGAATTTATTACGTAATAAATACCTGCCCAATCATATTTAAGAGAAAGATGACTGACGTGGCTATCTGGTCAAGCTGACTTCACAACACTTACTCTCATCTCCTTCATGATAAAACAATGCAGTGCACTTTTCTTTGTTTTTAGCTGGAATGAGAATTCAAATTAGCCTGACATGGTTTGAAAGTTACTGTGTTAAGCTAACTAGCAGACTTGGGTACATCATCCAAATCTGTATTAATCACTGAGTGGATAAGTAGCTCAAAAGTGTAGCATAGCAATGCTAATGCTAACCGTTTCATGTAAGTGAATGAAAGATGCTAAAACACTTAGCTTCATAGTCTGGAAGGTATAGTTCAATAAAAACAGATATGTGTGGTCTACTCTACTCTGCTAGTTAGCTGATTAGTCAAGATAACTAGTAGAGCACTGGAGTAATTGATAAGAAACTTAAAAGTTTTGAATAGAAAAGCTAATGCTAACCGTTTCATGTAAGTGAATGGAAGATGCTAAAACACTTAGCTTCATAGTCTGGGAGGTATAGTTCAATAAAAACAAATGTGTGGTCTACTCTACTCTGCTAGTTAGCTGATTAGTCAAGATAACCAGTGGACCACTGGGGTAGATGATAATAAGTTTAAAAGTTTTGAATAGAAAAGCTAATGCTAACCGTTTCATGTAAGTGAATGGAAGATGCTAAAACGATTAGCGCCATACTCCAGGAGGTATAGTTAAATAAAAACACAGTTTCAGGTGGTCTAACCTAGTTTGTTAGTTAGTGGATTATTCAAACTTTCAACCAAGTAGGGTCCATTTGATAGATTAGATTTATTCCATATCAGCAAACGTTTTAGTGAATGAATAGAAAATAAAACGATACTTGAGCTGAAAGTGAGCTGTCAATCAAACGTGATGTGGACACGCCCACACAGTCCTGAGAAATGCTTTGAGCAGCCAAATGAGCTGTTTTTGAGCTTTCTAATAGTTATGAATGTTTATTTTCATTCAGATTTTTGTGGATTCTCAATGAGACACTCAACTTTGATATCATATTTGCATTTGTATGATTTCAAACCACGTTTCAAGGCTTTAAGACCTTGAATATGTGACATCGCTGTTTTATTTTTAATATTTTGATGCACAAATCACTTTTGTTGGCAATCTGCTAATTCCTCCTTTTAGTTAAGTTATTAAAAAAGGTCATGTTTGCTTTTGTAAAATATTTCGGGATGTTATTAATGTGTTTTCACTTGTCTGTTGCTCTAATTATTACAAATAACCTCCTGTGTGAATATCTGTACACACTTATCTTCATAATATTAATAACAAACTATCAGAGTAAGAGTCTGATCGTTACTCTAAATCCTTCTATAAATCTTTATCCGTCTGACATTTAAAATTAAAGCCACGTGTTTTGGTTCAGTTGTGCACATTCAGCACCGCTGACATCACAGACAGCGCTCCACATTACACTGTTACACCACCGAATGAACGTTTAACTCGGACTCGGCCTTGAACATTTGAGACTTGCTTTGAAACCGAAAGACTTAAAAACAGCTCCGTCAGCGCTCAGTTGGAAAAGTAATAACACCAACGAAGAAGAGTGTTGCCACTTCTCTCACAGGCTGCATCACTGCTGGATTTTCAAACTTATTTTGATGTTGAAACCTTAATTAATGATCATGATGGTGAACATGAGGGACGCTCGTCTCCTCCTGTCCACTGTGAACCCACTGAGAAATGTTCTCATCAATATTATCATTTAGTAGATAATCCAGAGAAGAAGAAGAAGAAACTAATAAGTGCTCTCAGTTAAAATATGTTGCTTAGAACATGTATATATACACAAATATATAAGTGTATATATGAGCATGAGAGTGTTTACAGTTATATTCTAATCTCAGAGATGAAACAGTGTTGTTCTCATCCTCATATCTGAGTCCAAGATCAAAACTAAACCTTATTATCTCCCAGCGATCCATAGTTAGGATGTAGCAGGATGAGAGGTCAGCGCGAGGGTGAATTCTGTTAAATGAGGAACATGAATTAGTTATTTTTTCCTCTCGAGCTCCATAAGATCAAATAATAGAATATAATATAGACGTCTGTTGCTGCTCTTAAAAACTGGACGCGTTTAATTCCAAACTTCTGATCTTTCAAGTCATTCAGTTCAAACTGGAAACTGGTTGAAATGTTACTTTGCAACAGAGGAAAAGTGACTGAGATCAACATGGAAAATTGCCACAACATTTACATAACAAGCAGCTCGTCTGAACGGAGCTTTTTACTGTCTTTGTTGTCTCTCATTAGCGGACTGAATGTGCCAGTTTTAGTTTCAGGAATCCAGAGAGAAACAGTGGGGAAAAAAAAAGGCTTCTCAAGCATGTCTGTGAAAATACTCAGAGAAGAAGGAAGGAAACTGTCAAACGCAAAAAATGTGAGAGAATTTAATCTGTTCAATGTGTTCACGAACACTAAATAAAGCACTAAAAGCCATGAAGAAGACAGAAAAGGCTTTGATCAGCAGCGGCTCTGGATCGCAACACGTTTGACCAGTTTTACTTCAGTTCATGTTTATCTTTTCTCAGGAATGAAACACTTTTAAATACTGTCATCCTGCCGTCGTCATGACGACATAAAACATCCCTGAGCTCAGTAACAGCAGTGAGGTTCAACCGAAGGCCAGTTTCCTTTTTATTGGGAGGCTGACGTTGAACGTGTCACGAACTGGTTGAGAGTCAGAGACAAATAAAGAGAATCACACATGAACAAAGCTTCTAAAACGACGTTTATTATCAACTGGAGATTAAACATAATAATGTAAAACAGCTGAGTCAGTAATGAATGTAACATGTGGACCAGAGAATTACAAAATAAAACTACAAAATAAAACCCTGATTCATCTGACTGGTAGAGGAAGAGAAGAGCGACAGGTTAACAAAGTGACTCCTGATAATAATAATAATAATAATAATAATAATAATAATAATAGTAATAATAATAATAGAAATAATAGTAGTGATAATAATAATAATAATAATAATAATAATAATAATAATAGTAATAATAATAATAACAATAATAATTATAGTAATAATAACAATAATAATAATACCCAGCTGTTCTAACCCTACAGAGAGAACAGCTCAGTAGGTTTTTAATATGTGAATGTTTTGTTTGTTTGTTTATTTGTTTTAGGGTTGTATCTGACTGATAAACATGAACATACAGTTTATCAGCTGCTTCAGTCATGGTTGAAGCAAAATGCTGTAAATGACAAATCTGACACAAACAGTTAAATTCAGGGAGGGAATCAGAGAAAACTGATTAATAAAAATAATAAATCATAATCTTTGTGAAAGGAGATGGAATTGAACGCAGCGTGTTGTAAACAGGTTTCAAGAGGAGATATGAAGGTAAACATGAATGTGTGATGATGTGAACTTCCTGTCTATAAACAGCAGAGACAGACGTCGTTTCTTGTTTTTTTTTTAACTTGCTTCGTGTCTTTCATCAGGAGTTGTTCTTCGGCGTGTCGGCGGAGGACGTGGCAGCCAATCAGGAGGCTCAGAACAGTGTCCGTCAAACCATGGACTCCCTCCTTCCACCGGGGGGCAGCACAGGTACGTCCATCAAACTCACACACACCTACAGAGCAGCTACACAATCTGTGTGACGTCGGTCTCGTGTGTGTGTGTGTGTGTGTGTGTGTGTGTGTGTGTGTGTGTGTGTGACGTTGGTCTCGTGTGTGTGTGTGTGTGTGTGTGTGTGTGTGTGTGTGTGTGTGTGTGTGTGTGTGTGACGTTGGTCTCGTGTGTGTGTGTGTGTGTGTGACGTTGGTCTCGTGTGTGTGTGTGTGTGTGTGACGTTGGTCTCGTGTGTGTGTCCTCAGCTGAGCGTCCGTGGCTGGACTTGTGTCTGACAGCGTACCCAGCGGAGGACAACGGGGGACAGAACCAAACCTGCTACCAGATCTGCAACACCACCGTCACCAAACCCTCGTGCACTCGCTCCGACCCCGACCCCGCCTGAACCCCCTGCAGGTCAAAGGTCACCAGTAGATCACAATCCTGCAGGGAAAAAAAAAACTGTCTCTACCTGTTTTGTATTTAATGTCCTTTGTGTGTTTTTTTTATTTGTAAAGTAAAATAAATGTACATAAATATGTGAGACTGACATGTGAGTGTATTTTGAAAATTCTGCTTTGTTTCCTGTATTCTTTCAGAATAAAAGAATTGACTTTTAATGAGGCTGTTGGTGTTTTTGCAGCAGAGGTTTTATATGGAAACAAACTGGCTGTGATTCATAATGTTCCTGTAATTCAACTCACTGGTTATTTGTACTTTTTGCGGAATTTGCAGCATCTGTGTTGAGATCAAGAGTCTCGTGTCCTCTTCCTCACACGGTAATACTTACGAGAAACAGCTGACAGGGGACTTGTGTTGATGTGTTTTCAGAACACAATATATTTATTTTCATCTTAATGTCGTCATTTCTTTCAGCAGGAAGTTCGTTGCCTTCGTTATCATCCAGGAAGTAGACGATCTTCTGGTAAACTTTGTGTTTTTCTGTCCCGTCAGTCTGGAGAGACGAGCTCCGTTTCCTCTTCTGTCATCATCTTATTACCTGTCCGTCCTGCTCTCAGGTGGAGGGATGTCGGACTCTGACATGATGACCTCACCAGGTGTTTGAAGACCAGCAGCCAGGAGCTCCCAGAGCTCCCAGTATTTGAAAACTAAGACACAAACATCCCAGAATACTGATTCAAGTCCTTCCAGTTTTAGCTGCTGTCATCAAAAACAAAATCTCACCGAGAGCTCGGAGCTGTTTTAACCCTTTAATATTGTCTTTTAGTTTAGTGCAGCAGGACGGTTTGGGTGTAATACTCAGACTTGACACTAGATGGCAAACAAGACCTGTTTTAACAGGATTCAGTCACTTTCACTGAAACACGATAATGTTTCTTTACTGGAACTCAGATTTTTCCTCAAACTGCAGAAGCAAACTGACAAATTCCTGCTGTTTAATTATAATAATTAATAAATCTATTGTCAACTATACAAACATCACAAGTACACTATTAATTCCTGCAGAATCACTTCAGAGTGTTTTTATGTTTCTCTGTGAAACTAAGTTTGGTTTGTTTTGGTCAAACTTTACAAACATTCACCATGAAAACTAACAAACAGAAACACAAGTTAAAGCTGAAACATGACGCAGGATAAAAACACTAAAAGCTAAAAATAACTTATTTCCATATTAATAACTTTATTTAAATAGCACTTTTCAAAACAACTGTTACAAACAAGGACAAATAAAAGAAAGCAGGAAAACAAATAAAATAACATATAAAACAGTTAAACGTAATAATAAATAACATAAAATGAACATTAAATGAAATATGAATAAAATAAGTCAGAGGTAGTCTTAGTTTGAGTCATGATGACAGACTGCACATATAAAAACTCATTATACAAGCTGCACATGTTCACTTCAATACTAAATACTTTCATCCATCTTTCCTCTTTAGTCATTTCATTAAATAAAAACACTGCAGTAGAGGACGTCACATCATCTGGTCAACTAGTCTGAATTCAAGCGTCCACACTGAAACATTTTACATCCAGAGGTGCCGTTTCTTTATATTTTGACTGAGTTTTCTCTCTGCTTAGTCATATTACTGTATTAATGGTGGTTTCTAGCACATTCAAACAGCCTTTAAGGCCTTTTTAGACAAAGATACTGAACTCTGTCTGCAATATTTAACCTGTAAGGAGTTAAAATGTCCTTTATTAGATAATCAAAGATATAATGAATCATTATGTTTTGTACAGTTTACAAGCTGCTCTGTTGTTGTTTAACAAGAGCTTCATTGATTCTTGATTGTGTCATAAACTTACATAACAGCTTCTTACAACTGACATTAAGAATCTTTTTTTTAATTTATTTAAAATTGTTAGACAGGCAGTTTATGAATCATAGACTCATCAGACAGGTTTTAGTCTAATAATCCACCTGAGTAGGTTACTAGAGTGCAGCTTTTTATCTCAATTCTATTAAAGTTTACTTTTTTCGAGTGTGTCAGGAGCCCAAATGAACATTAAACCTGTTTTTCTTGCTGTAATCATTCCTCCTGTTCATACTGACCATTAGGAGATCCCTTCATAATGACCTTACAATGGAAGTGATGGAGGACAAAATGTATTTCAAAGTTTATCTGAAGCTAATATGAAGCTTCAGCATCCAAATGAGTCAAATCAAGTAGATATCTTTCAACGTTACAGTCTTTTTAGTGCCAAAGTTCCTCTTTTTGTTACTATACTTCCACCTGCAGCTCAACAGGGAAACACTGTCCGAGGAAACACAAAGAGGGAATTTGATGCTAAAAAGACTGTAAATGTGTCAGATATCCACTTGATATGACTAACTCAGACTGCTGAAGCTGAATAGAAGCTTCACAGAGACTTTTAAATGACTGTGTGGACACACTGTGGATTTTATCCTCCATCACTTCCATTGAAAGCACATTTGAAGGATCTTTTAATATCCAGTATGAACAGGAGGAATGATTACAGCGAGGAAAACCTCTTTCACTGTTACTATAGACACCTGACTGCTGGTTTAACACACTTGTAAAATTGTGAACCCGTCCTTTAATAAATCTGGTTTGAGCATTTTAACTATTTGAGGATCAATTCAGTTTTATTCCCACAGTTATTAAGTTTGAGTCTCTGTTTTATGAGATGATATTAAATGGAGGATATCAGTATCTCACAGCGTTTCATTAATTATACTTTTAGTGTACTTGAATTTAAGATAAGGTTATAGGGGGGACCAGGGACGGTATTCATTATTTAAAAAGAAAAGAAATGAATAGTCACAATAACATGAATGTTAAATAATCTTTTTCATTCTGAGTATTTGATTGATTAATTATGTATATTTTAAACATGTTACATTGGGACGGTTGTAACAGTAGAATGACTGTATTTAAATCAATTTTGCAGCCTGAACATATTTCATAAAACCACTTTAATACATTGTTTCACTAGTTGACACATTGACGTTTATAATACAGCAGATGGACTCTTCCGGTGTAAATGTTTTTTGATTTATCGTGAAAATTGCAGAAAGTGTTACAACTGTCCCTGGTCTCCCCTAATCACACAAGCGCAACTCTTTAAAGTAGTTTTTCTTCATTTTCAAGTTTATAGGTTAAGAATTTACTTTCTTTAAAATGTAGTTTTTATGCACTGGTCCTCTGCCAAACACAGAAAATCTTTATTTTTATTAAGAAATGTTTTAGCCTGTGAAGTTTATGACAGCTGATGTCACTTTATAACAACTTCTGGAAATAACCTTCTTACATTAAGAAAACAAGTTGTCATGAATGTCAGTAGATCGTGTTGGTGTGGTGGGTGATCCCACACAGATTTATTATCGGATCAGAGCCGGTTTGACAGTGACGCCCCCCCCCCCCCCCCCCCCCCCCCCCCCCCCCACCCCCTCCGCCAACTCTCTCCCCCTCCTCCCCCTCCTCCTCCTCTCGGGTCCTCTCCTCTCTGTCAGACGAGGCTCGGCGTCTCCTCCGGCCGCATCTCTCCGCGCTCCGCCGCGACCTCCGAGCGCTCCGGACCCGCTGTGCGTGCAGAAACTATCCGGGATGGAGGTGTTTCTACCCGGCTAGGACTCAACTCTCCACCCGTACCTCCACCTTCTGCTGCACACGATCCGAGCGGTCAGTTCACTGTTTCCAGCCCGGTTTGAGGATATTTTTTTCCGCTCTGGTTTTTGGTCTCACCGGTGATGCCTCCAGACTGGAGCCGCTCCGGGACGCACCCGAACCGATCGGGTTCCGCACTTTCAGGCGACCAAAGATTGTATGAGAGTTGTTTGCGCGCAAAAATGAAGGAAAACTGACATTTTAAAGTTCAGATTTGCGCTTTTTTTTCTCGACTGATGATCAGAAATCAGATGGATCGATCATTTCGGAGCAAACATCAGTTTGATCTCACAGGTTAGACAGAACCACACGATGCTGCTTCCATTCCCGAGGTTGATGTGTTTGTGGCTGTGCAGCGAGGCCGTCGCGACTCAGCTCCACTGGCACAAAACAAAGACGACTTTCAGTCCTCATTATGAATCCACCGCCGCTGACAGGAATGCGCAGAGCCGGAGATGGCGCACAGTCAGCGGGGAGGACAATGGGGGGACGCGCGGGGCGAGTGCGCAGGCCTCGTGGCTGGATACTGTAAACCCGTCATCCTCTGAGCAGCTGGGGACACAGATTCCCCGGCGCGCTGTGCGTAAAAGCGACGCGCAAAATGGAGCGCGTCGCGTCGGATCTGCACCTACAGAGGAAGATGGCACGGATGGAAACAAGGTCGGTGAGCCGCGGAAAGGTGGATGCAGTCCGGGAGAAGAGCAAACCCCGCGTGGACACACCTTCATCCGTGGGAGGACAGGACACAAGCGGCGGCAGAGACGGAACGCAAAATCCGGCAGAGCGAAGCGGAGCGAGGCGGTGAAGGACGAAGCTGCGGCCGCGTGGGAACCTCTGCCCGAGGCCATGGCGCAGGAGCAAGAGGACGGAACCCCTTTCGGTCTCAACACCACCGACTATGAGGAGGAGTACGCGGTGCCGGACTTTACCGACAGCACGCCGTTCGTGCCGGTGAACACGCGCCCCAGACGCAAGCAGGTGAAGAACCCGTTCTACCCGGTCACCGCGGAGTCGTACGGCGCGTACGCGGTCGTGATCACCGCCGCCGTCATCTTCAGCGTGGGCATCATCGGGAACGTGTCGGTCATGTGCATCGTGTGTCACAACTACTACATGAGGAGCATCTCCAACTCGCTGCTGGCCAACCTCGCGCTCTGGGATTTCGTCATTATCTTCTTCTGCCTGCCGCTCGTGGTGTTTCACGAGCTCACCAAGAACTGGCTGCTGGGGGAGTTCTCGTGTAGGATCATCCCGTACCTGGAGGTGAGACCGGGAGGGGAGGAGGGGGGGTGTCAACAGGTGAGATGAGATCTGACAGCAGGATCATGATGAAAGTTTCTTCTTCTCACCGCTTTATTGATCAACTTCATTGATCTCAGATTAAACTGAAGATGTTTAGTAGCTCATAGATTAGAACGTTTTTAAAAACTTCAACACTAAAATACTAAAATTAAATACAAAAATAGCTTGAAAGGAGTCAAATGGAGGTTAAAGTTTGAGAAACTCAGAATGTAAAAGGTTCCAGCTGACTGTGATTGATTTGATTGATTGTCCAGTAGAGCTGCAGTGATTAATCGATTGAAAGACAATTAATTGGCAACTATTCTGATAATCAATCAGTTGTTTTTGGTTCCAGCTTCTTAAATGTCATATCTGACAGTAAACTGAGCATCTTCAGACGTCACAGTGGACTCTGAGAAGTTGTGAGTGACATTTTTTCACATTTTTTTAGCATTTAATTTAATTAATAAAAGATTAATAAAATAAAACTTTAACAGGACAAAGATGGAAGAGCAGCAGGGTTTCCCTCCTCTGGGAGGAAGAAGTTGACAATTTAATCTACACAAATCAACAATTTTTTTTTTTTAATCTGAATAATTCACAGTCACATTTAAGCCCCTTCAACTGTTTCTTCTTCTTCCTTCAGCTGGATGTTTGTTCTTCTTCTCTGTTTGTTTTCATTCATCTGCTGAAGGAGGAAAGTTTCTCTGAGCTCAATCTGGTTTTAATGGGCGAGTTTACGAACATGATTTATGACATCACAACTATTTTGTAGCCAGTTATGATCCAGTATGTAACTTACATAAGTGTGATGCAAAGTTTTCCTGCTGGACACCAGATGTTTCCTCCTTCACTGGAGGCTTCGAGTTTCCACATCACACCCATGTAAGTTGAATACTGGACCAGGATTGGCTCCAAACTAGTTGTGATGTCACAAATCCTGCTCATAGTCCCGCCCCCTTAAAATCAGATTTAAGGTGAGCTCAGAGAAACTTTCCTCCTTCAGCAGACGAATGAAAACAAACTGAACAGAGAAGAAGAACAAACATGTTTCTGACTGGAGGACGACTTTAAAGGATGAGAAAGGAGGAGATGTCAGTTTAAGATATTTTAATGAAATAATAGTTTAACTTTTTTGTGGAAAAAAACATATCAGACAAATTATTATTCAAAGCGGAGGATGTTATATGTCTTTAAATGTGTCTGGAGGAGATCTTTATTCAATAATGTCTAATGTTCAGCAGGTAAACGGGTTCATAAATGATACAGAAGAAGGAAGTGAAGTCATTTTTTATTTATTTGTCCATGTTTCAGTTTTACTTATTTAACCAGGAAGTCTCTTGAGATAAATTATATCTGGTTACCATGGCAGCATTAAATAAATGTCACACGGTTACATAAACACTTAATGAGATGTTTGAATGTCTGATATGAAGGCAGCGTTTCCAGTTTATCTCTAACATCAATCACAGGCCGCAGGCTGCAACAGCCAATCAAAAACTGGAGTCAGATTAATCAATAATCGATGTGATTTATACATAAAATAAAACAAGTGACAAGCAGGTCATGTGACCAGGAGGACGGCGGGTCCAGACTGCACTCAGGCTTTAAATCAGGTTTAATGTCGCCTGATGTGAAGGTTCGTTAATCTGATCAGAGGCTGCAGAGAACAAGACGACACCTGCTGTCCATGTGACAACCTGCCGTCCAATCAGAGCGAAGATCAGGATTAATGAAGAGTGTCTCAGACTGAGATTAGAAGACCCCCCCACCCCCCACCCCCGATCAGCTGCTTCATCAGAGTAAACAGAGTAAACGAGAGACATGCAGGTTTCTATGACGATCAAACACACCTGAAGAAGAAAAGAACACAGTAAATGTACTCCGGACTTCATAATTATTTACCACGACTTAATTTTAATTTTGATGTTCCTTAACTTTTATTTTTTCTTGACAGAAATGGTCCAAAAGTCTCAGTAAAAATCTTGAAAATGATTATTTGTTTTATCAATTCATCTGTCGATTATTTTCTTGATTAATTTATTAGTTGTTTGGTCTATAAAATGGTGAAAAATGTTGTTTCCCAAAGTTCAAAATGACGTCTTCAAATGTTTTGTTTTATCCACAACTCAAAGATATTCAGTTTACTGTCATAAAGGACTAAAGACACCAGAAAATATTCACATTTAAGAAGCTGGAATCAGAGAATTTGGACATCTTTTCTTAAAAAAATGACTCAAAGCGATTGATTGATTATCAAAATAGTTGCAGATTAATTTAACAGTTAATCGATTAATCTTTGCAGCTCTCTCTATATTACCTTCATCATATTTGTATCACTTCAGTTTTCTTCATCTTGTCGTGCTGATTCTTCACTTTCTCCTTCTCTATTCATAAAAAAAAAACAATCCCTCCAGAGACTGGCGGGAGGTCAAAGGTCACCATCAGGCTCGTGTGACCTCTGACGGTGGAAAAGCTTTTTTTTGCTTTAAAGTCTTTAAACAAAAAGGTTTAATTTACTGTTTAAGCTTCTTAACAGCATCTCTGTCTGAGACGATGACCTACATCATTCTGTATATTTTAGTTCGGCTGTTATTTGTCTGTTTCTATAGATCAGCTGTCTGTAACCAGGATGTGTTCAGTACAGAGTGAGAAATGAATAATAAATGTGTCTGTAAGGATCTGACTCAGAGGAATATAGGGAGCTGAGAGGATGAGAGACT